>NW_027437189.1:36898323-37270823 GCF_033239565.1 Halichoeres trimaculatus | reverse complement strand
TTCTGTCCCCTCCTGACTCAAACATGTCCAAATTATTTTGTTCTAAAATCATAATGGCCCCATAAAGCCCGGTCAACTCGCATCTGGATCAGACTTTAGCATTAATGCTAATTGAAGCTAAGCGCAGCTTTCTGTGTGTCCTCCTCATTGCTGTGTCCTCCTGGGACCGCTGGCGGGGTGGCAGGTAGAACGGTGGCATGAAAGAGGAGAAAACATTCGTCAGGGAGTGTTAATGAGAGCTGCCACAGAGCCTGTGAAGTACACACCAAAGGAGAGATATCAAAGCGAGAGGAATCCTGAGCCCGGCGACACGGCGCCCGTGTAGCACTGAGGGAAAACAAGTCGACAAAGCTGAGAGAGGTGGAGGAGCGCCGCTCTCTGCCCTCAAACCTGAAACCTGTCTCCAGACCTGACAGGCCTGGCATGGCACGCCTGTTGTTAGCGCACATTAATATTCATCAGACGCTCCGGAGGGAGCGCTGAGCTTTCTCTCTGAAGAGATGACACATTTGAATATCATTTACCTGCTGTCCTCTTTCATGCCCTCTCCAAACACTCAGAGCTTCACTGCCAGAGAGCTGTCAGCCCCGCCAGCGCCAGAGGAGAAGAAGAAAAAGAAGTAGAGCTGTTTAATTCTCCATCTGAGACGTGTGAGATCGTTCTTTAGTGACACTGAGATCACGTTTAGGCGGGAGAACAGAAACCGAAGCAGCTCTGTCTGACATCTGATCCATAAACATTTCATGTCAATGATCAGTTTATGTGTTTGAAAAGATAAAACTTTTGTTTGCTTCCATATCACGACCGGGAAGCCAAAGTTTTTCTGGCTGTTGCATCATGTTACCAGCTCCTTCACACCTGGGGGGCACGGTCCCCCCTGAGCAGGGCACGAACACTACAGAACCTCTGCCTTCATTAATGTGAGTAACAAGAGCGGCTCATGTGAGGCTGCAGCACGCCACGTTTACTCCATCTGTTCGGTGGAGGCTCCAGGTTTCCAGGTTGAACCTCGTCTGACTGTTGCTGGTTCATACCTGCGTACTGGAGCCCTACTAATCCCAGATTAAAAGTAATGAACGGTCACTTTGTGTGCTGATTCATTCACCTTTTAAATGGTCTCTGTGTCACCGTGCATCTCTAGAAGTCTTAAGTTCCTGTGTTTCTTCTCTGTTCTGAATTCACTAACACTACACCAGCTTTTCGCTCCTTCCCAGCATGCACCTGCAGAATTCGACAAGGCCAAGGTTTTACAGATCGTTTCATATCATAACTACTCTGATACCTACTCTGTGTTTCCACTCACATCCTGTATTAAAAAATCAAATCCCAAGGAGTAATGAGGTCAAACAAAAACAATTCAAACCATTAAAATGAGTTATTTGACTAAACCTACTCTAAAACGTACAAAAGTACATCATCTTTAGTGTTAACACATGCTGCAAACTTTTCTCATGGCAAAAACTTCAATCTAATCAAGTGTTATATTTTATATTTAGTAGAAATAGTCTAATTAGACTCAATATAAGCTACATCCACCAGACTAATCCAGAAAAGGTCTCATTTAAGATATTACAGACAAACATGGTGCCTGAATTGTTGGTAAAAAATTAAAAGGTATCATTTTTGTCTTTAATATCATGAATTCTCCAGACATTTTCTGGACTTGTTGGGTGAATGTGGCTCAGATTTAGCCCAATAGAGTTTTGACTGAAAAAGAAGACATAAACACTTTGATTTTTTTTTCTTCAATGCTTTGGAAACTGAATTTCTTTCAGTCACATTGGTGTTAAAACCAGATGACACATTTGAAATTTTGGGACTAAAACAGACAAACTCAGCGTTGGAGGAACAGAGACGGCAGCAGCAGCAGCTCTCAGTGTGCAGACACCTGCAGCTGTTTGGAGGTAGCGCTCACACACAGGTACAGGTCTGCTGTCTGCTTCAGGTGGGACTCAGCAGAGCAGTGTGCAGCAGAGCATCTGAGGAGTGGGCTCTTCAGCCTCCAGCTAGTGGCTCCGTCTGGCCTGTGCAAATATGGTCATTAAGATTAATGAAAGTTATTCTTGATCTAATTCTTATTAATTTTTTTTGTTTATTTTTTACATGGTTGTCTTGAAGTACAAGGTGATACTGTTTTTTATCATTGAATCAAAATAAAAGTTTGAATAACTTGTTAGTGTAAACATACTGCGAGAAATAAGCAAAAAACAAAAAGAAAAAAATAGACATAGAATAAAACTTTAAAAGCTGTGTTATGCTCTGTGGCTCCAGACCACTATTCTTTGGTGGAAGAGGGGGCAAAAAGGCTCTTCTGATAGCTAAGGTTGCAGGCCCCTGCACAGGCTACTCCACCAGCTAAAAACTGGGCCCTGCTGCTGGCATAGACTTGAGCCTGTGCTAAAGTTTCAAGACAGCTCCAGCTGGGTGTCCTCCCCTCTCATAAAAGATAAAATTAGCCGCTGATGCATTTTATACCAGCCTTACCTGAATTTAAATCAGATGTAGTCATTGTCACTTTACAGCCCTGTCTCTTTTGTGACTTTTACTCTCACATCTATGCGTGGTCCCCTTTGTGTTACAACGACTGCAGCCAGCTCGGCTCTAAGAGCAGGTTTTTCAGTCTTTGAGCATCAGTTTGTCCATTCAACAGAGCGTAAAGACGCATCTCTGTCATCTGACAGCAGATTTATCACGCGTGGAAAAATTCAAACTGACAGTAAAGAACTCTCTCATCTTCAACTCCTTGTTCTTATGGAGATGTGTGTGTGTGTGTGTGTGTGTGAGAAAGAGAGTGTGTGTGTGTCTGTCGGCTGTACTTTGTCTGAAGTCACATTAGCGGTTCACTCAGATTAGACTGTCGCACCGTCATCTCACACACACACACACACACACACACACACAAACAAACACACACACACACACACACACACACACACACACACACACACACACACACACACACACACACACACACACACACACACACACACACACACACACACACACACAGAGCAGTGGTGGCAGAATTTACCAGGTAGTACAGCCCATATGTCCAGGTGCTTCTCTTTTATGTGCACCTCAGTGTTTGTGTTTGTGTGTGTGTGTGTGTGTGTGTGTGTGTGTGTGTGTGTGTGTGTGTGTGTGTGTGTGTGTGTGTGTGTGTTCACAGGTGCTGGGCTGGTTCCTGGCCTTCTCCCAGCTTCCTTACAAGCTCACACAGAGCCCCAGCCTGCCCAACAACACACCAGAGCGAGGAAGCCAGGTAGTGAGCAAGGGAGCGAGGTAGTGAGTGAGGTAGTGAGCAAGCAGGGAAAGTAGGAGGAGAGAGGAGAGGCATGTGAAGAGATGAAAGCGTTGACAATGAGTAAGACAGAGACAAACGTGGAGGAGAAAGATGGAGACAGGATGTGAGGGGGTGAAGCTGACAGAGGAGTGTAGGTAGGCGCTGAAAGAGCTGAAAAACAAATTAGCAAAGAGAGAGAGAGGGGGGGAGGGAGGGAGAGAGATTGGGGGAAGGTGGGCCTGTGTGATAGGAAGACAGATGAGGAGAAAATGTGTGTGTGTGTGTGTGTGTGTCTGTGTGTGTGTGTGTGTGTGTGTGTGTGTGTGTGTGTATGTGTGTGTGTGTGTGTGTGTGTTTGTGTGTGTGTGTGTGTTTTTGTGTGTGTGTGTGTGTGTGTGTGTGTGTGTGTGTGTGTGTGTTTGTGTGTGTGTGTGTGTGTGTGTGTGTGTGTGTGTGTGTGTGTGTGTGTGTGTGTGTGTGTGTGTGTGTGTGTGTCTGTGTGTGTGTGTTGTTTTTATGTTTGTTTGTTTGAAGATGTTCCCACAAAGTGCTTTGAACCAATAACACTAATGAAGCTGAGAAAGTTCTGCTGAACCCAGCAGGAGAACTTTGTACACACACACAGACACACAGACACACACACACACACACACACACACACACACACACACACACACACACACACACACACACACACAGAGTAAGATGTGAGAGGAGCAACTGCAGGAGTGTTTCCTTGAATCCACAACAGATTTCCTACAGATACTACGAAACCAGGTCCCTGTCTGCCCTGTTCAGATGGACCCTGCTGGGGTCCCTGACCTCACATGGAGCTCCATCAGACCTCCTTGAAACTCAGGGTAATGACCTTTATTTTTAGCTACAACCATTTGGGCAAAGTGGTCTCTTAGTTTGAACCAAACATGGGATTTTAAAGAGTGATGGTCAGAGCTCTGTGAGGTTCAGGAAAAGATCCACTTTGGGATCGACGTCTCTGAACTGATCAGCTGCCATCTGATGGTTCACAAGGCTGTTTGACCCAGGCCGTACCACGGAAATGATCATCAATTTAAACCTGGAACAAGATTCAAATCAAGCTTTTAGTCATAAGTAAATCAGGCAGAACATACAGCACTCCTACCTCTGCATCAGACCACAAGAAAAGTTCCTGGTACCACAGATTATAAGTCTGTGAACCAACCAACACGTCCATGCGGCAGACAGCGACAAGGGAGGACTGAAACCTTAGCTATAAACCTGAGTGCTGCGTGACACACAGCTTGCAGAGCTGGTGAGAAAGTCAGGATCTGATTCTAAAATAAAACCCTCTTTCAGTCTGAATCCTCTCACCGGCTGCTCAGTATGAGCTGTGAAAGAGAGAGTCATCAATCAAAACACCAAGATAGCTGAAATGATGAGACACAGAGTCAGCCTGTGGAGTCTGAGGAGGACAGAATGAGAGCAGGTCCTGCTTCAGAAAGCTGCGTAACTCTGGTTCTGTCTGCGTTAAGAACAAACTTGAAATCATAAAACTTTGCTCAGCGTTAAAAGCCCGCTGGATCCCGAGCAGCACGTCAGTGTAAAACTGAAAATGTGCATTTATAACATTCAGACGAATGATTAATAGAGGTGTTTTCAGGGCTGATGCTGATATCAATTATTAGTATTTAACCCAGTAAAGCCTGCCCTATCCAAAAATCAACAGAAAACTCTAATTTTTTGGCACTGAGATGTTCATTTGCCCATTTAACAAAATCCACTAAGATATCGCTTTATTATTTTGTTCATGATATATTTTTGTATCACATTTGACAAACTAAATGGTTTTAGCAACTGTTTTAGTGAAGTTTTTCGTAAATATGCGTTCTTATAATAAAACTCATTTTAAAAGTTGAGTAACAATGATGATGATTTTCTTACCATAACTTCTTGAAAATTTGCAATGATATTTCTATAAAAAGTTTGTGGATGATTTCATGAGTGCAGCCATTTTAAAAAGGGCCAAAATACAACTTTGGATGCCTGTAGTGTAATGATAATACTCATGGGGGTAGATTATACTTAAACAAAAACAATACAAAACAAAAAAATAAATAAAAAGATTGTAAGGAAACTATTTATCAGTTAATGGTAGCGGTAGAGGTCTTTGAAGCTCGCGTATCAAATACGAAACATTCGGCAGTATAAAAGAATCAGAACCAGAATCCTTGTCATTGTCATTGCACAGTGTACAATAAAATTTCAAGCAGCATCCATGCATAACACAGTAGTAAAATATTAAAAATATATAAAAAATCTATCTGCACAAGAATCTTTTTATTAAAAAAGATAACAGGCATTAGTGCAAGTTTTAAAGAAAGTTGAAGTGTACAGAAAAGGATTTTGCAGTTTTGGCAGTCGTGGAACATTTCCATGAGTGTGTGCGTGTGAGTGTGTGTGTATATGTATGTGCGTGTGTGTGTGTCAGTGACCCTTTGTGTTCAGTGCAGTGATGGCTTGTGGAAAGAAACGGTTTCTTAGTCTGTTTGTCCTTGTTCTGATTGATCTGTAGCGCCTGTCAGAGAGTAACAGGTCAAACAGCTGATGTGCTGGGTGGGTATTGTAAACAGAGGTTCAGGAGCCAAAATAAAACAGTTTTGAACTGATTTCTTATCAGCTGTTGGATTTAAACAAAAAAAAGTTGCCGTTTACCAATATGCCTCAAAATGCAAAATATTGGCCCAGCCATTAATTGGCCCACCTGGCCGACAATTGTCCCACCCAATAAACAGCCCAGCCCATAATCGGTCTATCCCTAATGATAAGGGATGGACAACAAAAACTAGTTCCTGTTGAGAATTGAATAGAAATAGTTCAATCGTCAGCCTTTACGCTTAATGATTTTCTTATCACTTCTTTACATTACACCAGAGCTGCTGGAATCTATTTCCACTATTCTGCCCAGCTATCTTGGTAGTAGGGATGTCCCTATCAGCATTTTCTCCCCAGATCCGATTTTTGGGTTTGGAGATAAACTTTGCTGAAGAAGTGACAAAGTGAATCTGCACACCTTTTTTGTTTTGAGCGTTATTAACACTAAATAGTAAAAATTAATCCTTTGAATATCTCTTGAGCTTATTTAGTCCATTTAACTTAGTCCAGGTAGTTTTGAAGTTAAAATCCTCCGGATCTCAAACCCGTCAGCAGGATCAAAGCACAGCTTATTTTTAAATGACTGGATCCAAAAAATTGAAAACACTGGTGTAATCATCAGATTCTCAAGTTACTGAGGGTACATGAATGTATCGCATACAAAGCTGGAAATGTGTCTTAACATGCCGCAGAAGACGGGAGAATTTTGTCAACATTGCTTTGACTTTCATTTCTTCTTAGAACAACTCATCAGAGTTTTAAATTGGTTCCTAATCGGCCATCTGACTAAAAAAAGGCAGATATGCCTCAAAATGCAGAATATGGGCTGGGCTGAATGTCTGCCGGGCAGAATTTCTTTGGACTTGCTGGGTGAATGTGGCTCAGATTAAGTCTAAAATAACTTTCCACTGAAAATCTGACATATTCCAGTCCCGCAGTGTGAAGAGTAATGCAAAGTGCTTCTGCATGCAGATGCCTGCTCATACTGTTTGGTGAAATGTTAAATAAATGTCAGACATCCATCCATCCATCCATCCATCCATCCATCTTCCACTTATCTGGGGTCGGGGGGCAGCAGCCTAAGCAGGGAAGCCCAGACTTCCCTCTCCCTGGCTACTTCGTCCAGCTCTTCTCAGGAGATCCCGAGACGTTCCCAGGCCAGCCGAGAGATGTAGTCTCTCCAGCGTGTCCTGGGTCTGCCCTGGGGTCTCCACCCGTTAGGACGTGCCCTGAACACCTCACCGGGGAGGTGTCCGGGAGGCATCCTGGTCAGATGCCCGAGCCACCTCATCTGGCTCCTCTCAACGCGGAGGAGTAGCAACTCTACTCCTAGCCCCTCCTGGATAGCCGAGCTTCTCACCCTATCTCTAAGGGAGAGCCCAGCCACCCTACGGAGGAAGCTCATTTTGGCAGCTTGTACCCGTGATCTTGTTCTTTCAGTCACTACCCAAAGCTCATGACCATAGGTGAGGGTGGGAACGAAGATCGACCGGTAGACAGAGAGCTTTGCCTTTCGGCTCAGCTCCCTCTTCACCATGACAGACCTGTGTAGAGTCCGCATTACTGCGGACGCTGCATCGTTCCGCCTGTCGATCTCTCGCTCCATCCTTCCCTCACACATAAACAAGAACCCGAGATACTTAAACTCCTACACTTGGGGCAGGATCTCAACCCGTCTTCAAAGTATTCCTTCCACCAATCCAAAACCTCCCAAGTTGAGGTCAGCAGCGCACCGTCCCCACTGAAAACAGTGTTTACAGTGCACTGCTTCCCCCTACTGAGATCCCAGATGGTGGTCCAGAACCTCTTTGAAGCCGTCCGGAAGTCAATCTCCATGGCCTCACTGAACTCCTCCCATGTCCGGGTTTTTGCCACAGCAACTGCTGAAGCTGCATTCCGCTTGGCCTGTCGATACCTGTCTGCTGCCTCAGGAGTCCCACACGCCAAAAAGGCACGATAGGACTCCTTCTTCAGCTGGACAGCACCCCTCGCTGGTGTCAACCAGCGGGTTCGGGTATTGCCGCCCCGACTAGCACCAACCACCTTACGGCCACAGCTCCGATCGGCCGCCTCAACAATGGAGGCACCGAACAAAGCCCATTCGGACTCAATGTCCCCTACCTCCCCAGGAACACAGTTGAAGCTCCCCCAGAGGTGGGAGTTAAAGCTCATTCTGACAGGAGACTCTGCCAGACGTTCCCAGCAGACCCTCACAATACGTTTGGGTCTACCAGGTCTGACAGGTATCTTCCCCCACCATCGGTGCCAACTCACCACCAGGTGGTGACCAGTTGACAGCTCCGCCCCTCTCTTTACCCGAGTGTCAAAGACATGCGACTGCAAGTCCGATGACACGACCACAAAGTCGATCATCGAACAGCCCATGGGAACAGGCCTGGCCACCAGGCGCTCGTCATCAAGCCCCACCCCCAGGCCTGACTCCAGGAGGGGGCCCCGGTGACCCACGTGCGGGCAAGGGAAACCTGGAACCATTCTTGTTTCTCGTCATAGGGGTCTGTGTGAGCTACACTTTGTCTGATCCCTCCCCTAGGACCTAATTGCTACGGAAGACAACTTAGCTTTTAGGATCATTGGGACACGCAAACCCCTCCACCACGATAAGGTAGTAGCTCACTCATGGAAGACATACTAGACATCATCAGTTTGAAATAATAAATTCCCTCTTTTCTGCTCCCAGAATGGACTGACTCCCTCCACAAAATCAATGCTTACTGCTGAATGTTGTCTTTGTGTGAGTTTTACTGGTATGAATTAATCTGATTGAGCTGTTAAGGATGTAAAAGACTTTATTCAAATCTAAACACAACGCTGAGACAATGCTCCTCATCTGTTTTGATGATGTTTGACAGGTCTGATCTGCTGAAAATGTCTGATGAGAAGAGAACAGGAACCTCCGAGCTGCTGTAAGCCACAGAGCTCATAACAACTCCCTGAATGTGACACAGAATAATGAGTCCAGTTTAAACACAGAGCCTGTTTTCCGTACAGTCACCTCATCCAGAAACACACTCCTTGTTTCGACATCTCTGGGCGGTAATGAAGAGAGGAATGAGGCAGAGAGAGAAAAACAACAGAACGGAGAAGGTTGACGCAGCAGAGTAATTTGTGCCCGAGTGATTCAGAGTTTTTGTCTGGTTTGTTTCCATGGTTTCACATCAGTCCCTCATCCTGTTAAAATGAGCTCTGAGGACATTTTCTGAGAACAAAATGAAGTCAGATGGACCCCAAAGAGACCAGATGTACACCGACGATTTCCTCCCTGTCATGTTTCTGCTTCTCTCTGCATACTGTATGTTTAAAACTGAACTTCAGAGACCGGGTCACAGGAACCCTGGAGTCAAAAGTTGAAGTGTCCAACCAGTCACCCTCTGGGTAGCAGTGGATTCTTGGCTTAACTGCAAAGAAGAGGTCATGAAGGCAGCCTCTCAGTTACTTTATCTCCAGATTATTTCAAAATATTGTGCTTCTGAATGTATCTTCTTCTATTAGAAACGTCTGAACAGGAAGTGCTAGTAAAGCTCTTTTTACACTTACGTGGACAGTGTTTACCAAAGTTTACACATGTGGTAGCTACAATTGACCTGTGGCTAAGCTTTCAGTCACCAAAAGTCTCTAAAGTCGTCATTGGAGGGAGATATGAATCATTTTATTGTTGAAGGTCAACAAAAAGCTTCAGACTAAATTTATAGCTCCCAGAGCAAACCTGATAAACAGCATCTGGTTAGCATCAGCATCTCAGACAACAAGACAGAGGATCAGCATTGGTCAGGACAAAAATATAACCTCCTTTTACCATCTTTACCAAGAGTGTGTCTCTGTTAGTTTGAAGCTACAGGATTTACACTGAATCATTCAGCACAACGTTTGACAACCTTTGTTATCTCAGCTGTTACAGATAAGCTAATGAAGCTAAGCTCCAGAAGCTAATGCTAGCTTAACTAGAGCCCTTTGGACAACAGCCAACAATGATGTATGATCACCAAAGAACAAAAACTAGAACAAAACAGGCCGATGAACTCCCAACAAACAGGGAGACATGATGAACAACACAGCTAGGAGCTAACGCTAGTCTAACTTTAGCCAACCTCAGAGAAAATCCCAAAGTGTCCGTCAGACTGCAGTGGTGGTTCTAGTGTTAAAGATAACTTTATATTTCTTTACAGCAAAGTCCCAACCTGCTGCCTGAGATACTCTGTCAGCTGACCTTAGAGCAGAGGGAGACATCCTTCTTCATTTGATTCATTCAGAGCTGATGCTGGTCTGCTGCACAACTGTATCCAAAGAAGACACTTTGCTCTGTTCAGATGGGTCTGAGGAAAGGGTTAAAAATATTCCCAGTCACCCAGCCTCTCAGGATAGCTTGTGTCAGAGTTACATGTCCCTCATGAACACAGTTTGACCGTTTTTAAACTTAAAATATCAGAACAACTCCATAAAAACGAATGAAAACTGACTTTCTGCAATGCCTTTCAATGGATGTAGAGACAAAGAATGTAAGGGTGTAAGGGAATGGATATACACACTATGATTGGTTCAATGTGTTCGAGGGCAGGGCTTAGCCATAGGTGAATTTGACCAGGTGTTCATTTGAAAGGTGCAGCAGTTTTAAGATGGGATAGTCTTCTTCCCCCATATTTTTATCATTATTTTTCATTATCATTATTTATTTTTTTATCATTATTTTTATCATTTTATCATTTATAATAACCAAAGCTAGATGTTCAGACTGAGTGTGTGCAGATTTTCAAAGCTCTACGTGTTCATATGTTGTAGAAATCCCTGAATCTGTAAACTAATCAAACACTCCATTCCAAAGTAGAACGAGATCTTCATGAAATCTTCAGGGGTGGGTCTCAAACACCAAGGTCTGCCCATAGCCCCGCCCCTCTCTTTGAGGCTCACGGAACAGGGCCTTTAAGAGATGCATTCGGAGGCTGAAATGAAAGTTTTCTATAACACCAGGGAAACAAAAGTATGTGTTTTTATTTGTGCTGTAAATCACATAAAGATGATAAAAAACGATTTTAATCAAAAAAAAGCCCAAAATTACTGTGAACTGTTTTAAAAGGACTAATATAACTTATAGAAAATACATTTTGCAGACTTTAGATTTTCACTTTCCCATTGAGTTCACACCATGTTAGTAAAGTTTTTTTGTTCAGTTGTTTTAATTGAAATATCTGATAAATAATGATTTAACTGAGGTCTGATGATGTTTCCTTTAGCAGTTTCAAGTTTCAAAATCCTTCTGTCAGTTTTCCCTTTGAGACATCAAACAGGAGCTTACAGGTTTTGTCCAGAAAGGAGTGTTTGTCCAGAAAGGAGTGTTTGACTGCTCAGACACACCTTCACGCCCTTTATTCGAGATGTTTCTGTCCCAGCAGAGCAGGGGGTGAAGACTTTAAATCACTCCATCATAACTGAAGCAGGTTGAAAGCACTGGACGTTCATATAAACCTTTGTTTCTTATCCCCACAGACTTGAAGAGCTATTTTTAAACTCCACTTTCTGTGTCTCCTTTTTCCCTCAGCTGGAAAAGAAGGAGGTGACGCCGCCCTTCAAACCTCAAATTTCTGACGAGTACGGCCTCGAAAACTTCGACACGCAGTTTACTAATGAACCAGTGCAGCTAACGCCAGATGATGAGTAAGTCCTGCTCTTCCTCTCACAGCACACAGCAGAGCTTCATTAGAGTCCCGTGAATAATTCAGAGAGCCGTCACATGTGGAGACGTCAGGTGAGACGCACAGACCGTGTTTATTAGAGACAGGAACGATCAGCAGTTGATCTTTAAATCACTCTCTAGCGTGACTGATGACACAAACTTAGCCGAGTTCAGAGCAGGAGTGTAGTTTACAACCAGGAGACAGCTTTTCTGAGCGGCCTGTGCTCATAAGCAGGTGCACACAGCTGGGTTAACGTCCCCTACTCAGTGGATGAACTCTCCTGTTCATTTTGGTCACATGAGGCAAACCACAACCCAGTTTGATGGCCCATAAGCTCAGGACAGCAGAATTTCTCTTACCAACTACTTTATGTTTTTAATTTTGCTAGCTACGGTCGGACAATTCCAGAATGATCAACTCTGCCAGGGTTCATCGCTAAAGCAGGTTTTAGGGTTGCTGAAATAACAACAACAGATCTTCAGGAAAGATAAAACTTTTAGAAACTTAAAAAAATGTTAAACACACACACACACACACACACACACACACACACATACATATATATATATATATATATATATATATATATATATATATTTATGTGTGTGTGTGTGTGTGTGTGTGTGTGTGTGTGTGTGTGTGTGTGTGTGTGTGTGTGTGTGTGTATATGTATATATTCTGCATCTACAGAAGAGGATTAGGGCCACTAAAAAAAAGAAAGCTAAAACGTCAGACTAAATTTGTTATTACTATTTTTTTTTCTGGGAAACAAAGAAGTCAGAATACTAAGATTAAAGTCAGAGTTGTGAGAAAAAAAAGTCAGAATTCTGACTCTGAAAAATAGTAATAACAAAAAAAAAAGTTTCGTTTTTTTTTTTCACTGGCCCTAATGCCATTTCCTATGCATCTGTCCAGGTCTGTTTAAATTGTGTATTCATTTCCAAAGCACAAAAAAAAATAGTTTTCCCTGAAAGCAGCTTTTAGTGTCTGCCTTTTGATTTTTTTTTCTCAGGTTCACTGTAAAATCTCAGAACAAAATTAGTTTTTTCTTTTGTCTTTTTCAAGTAAAAATTTCTCCTCAAACTTGAATCAGTCACAAATACCTGACAACAGAAAAGTGTCTTATTTCAAGATATCAGAAAAAAAAGACCTGAACCGCCCATAAAAAGTAAGGAAAATGTACAAGTTGTAAAAGAAATGCTGTTATTTGAGTTTCCTGAAATGAGATTAATGTCTTCACTTAACGAACTCCACATGACCAATCAAGACCTATTTTGGGCCCATTATTATCTTAAAAAAAGAGATTCTCTGCACTTGTTAGGTAAATATTTTCAGTTTCTGCTGTCTGTTCTTGGTCTGAGGAGAGGAGGTCATAATGTTCAGGCCGATCAGGGTCTAGTAAGTCAGTGCACAGATCAGATAATCCCAACAGGTGATAGGTAAACAGTTGTGATCACAAAAAACTCACACACCATCTGTGAGGAGATATGTTGCTCAGACTCAGACATATGTCCCCATTCTGGGTTTTCAAATATGGTGGTGAGCTCAAATATGTGCACTGCTGTGTCACATGGACATCATTGCTCAGTTCGAAGTGAGGGCGCCACAAAAACTGCTCCCCCTGGTGCCTGGCTGCAGTATAGGTCAAAACCTTTGTGTCCCCAGTCATTCCAGATGAGCTGTGGTCAAACTTTAAAAAAAAACCCTGGTAGGAATGTTTCTCACATCTGTATACTGAGGTGATGTGAAGATATTATTATCACATCAGGTTTAACAGTTGACAGCTGATGATCTTGTGTAGTCTTTTCCAGAATTTTAAGAAGTGTCAGGAGAGAGAGCCAAGAAGAGATTAGACTCTCCAGAGATAAAAACAAAAGAAAACTTGTATTTGTATCCTTGCTTCACTCAGATTTTCTACTGCACAGACTCACGCTGTCCACTCTATGAACAGTCTATGGTGGGTAGAGGCGGAGGACATGTCTTCAGACCTCTCAATCAAATGAAACGTGTGTTTATTATCCCTGAGTAAGTCACATCCCATTAAAAAAAAAACTTTGTGGCCACTTCCTTAAACTTTCTGGGCTTTGTCAGGTCTGACTGTATCTGGCAGGTGTGAGTGTGTCCCTCTGTCATTCATGTGATGATCCGAGCCCATCCTGGTCTCACAGAGAGGTATCAAACATCTATCGTCATGCAAACAGTGGTTGTTGTGCCATCTCAGAAGACCTCTGCATCCAATCAAGTCAGAGGCCCCCCTGTGAGCTCCCCACACTGACGTCTTTATCCTCCAGGACTTTGTTTCCGTGCTGATGTTCAGCCTTTAGGATGTGACGGATGCTGCCTCTCAGACTGAACCGAGGAGGGCGAGGACTGCAGAGATCTGGCAGAAGAACAGAAACGATGCAGGCTCCTCTGCTGCACAGTCTGCAGCCAGAGCACGAAAGCACAAACACACCCTCTGTTCCTCTGTGACGGCACTAAATAGATCCCATACGACTCTGGCAGGCCCTCCTGATGAATGTTACCAGGCTTTTGTTCGACATCACTCGTTAAAATCCATGCTGGACTGATTTTTCAGGCTCCATCATTTGGATTTCTCCTGCAGAGCTTTTTTTATTGGATGGATTTTAAGACATTTAACTGAACTCACCACACGACAAATGAGGGACTTTCATTAGCTTCTTCATTGATGACGACAGGAAATGTGGTGAGAACTGGGTGACAGGCAATTTCAGGAGATCAGAGGAGCATTTAGTCTGAGGTCTAATGAAGCTTTAAGATCCAGGCGCCTTGAAGTGCAGGAAAGAAAGAACTGATGTCAATGCTGCCCCTCCTGGAGACTAACAGAACAGCACCATCACAGAGAGGGTTCTTACCCCCTGTCTGTTAAATACCTTTACCTCCAAGATGGTTGGTTTGGACTACAAATCCCAGCAGGCACAGCAGGGACCACCTTCTGAGCTACCTGAGACTTGCTATCCCATTGGATGATACCGGCACTGTACCATGACGTCATTCAGAACTACAACAGCAGGATGTGACCTGGACTCACAGATTCAGGCTCTGGACTTAGGCCTGCTGCCTGCAGGACCAACCGTAAAGCGTCTAAATCAGATTTTGGTCTCTTGTGGTAATGCTCTACACATTATGAAGTCAGCGTGCATGTAAATGTGATGGAAGGATTTCACCCCCTGCTGAGCTGTTATCCTTTCTCTGCACCAAAACTCAGCCCGTGACCAACAGAGAGACACAGAAGACACCTTTCTTCCATTGCTAACGTAAAGGCCTCTCTGAAGAATAAGAATAACAAGGACTGAGCTTTTTCATTGTGTCGACCAGATCTGGATCTTCTGCACCACCTGCCGCCATACTGTGCCAACACTCAGCCCCTTTCCCATGCCAGGGACGCACTAGATGATGGCAAAGATCCTCTACTGCACAGACAGACTCCAAGGACGGACCCCACACCCCAAGCGGCAACGTCTGGTCTGAAACTCTGAGACAATGTTAAAGTGCTAAAATCTGCTGTTTCTCCAGTGTCCACTTGAGGCTGGCTTCGAAAGTACCTGAAGTCACACACACACCAAGCCAAAAAAATTGTTTTCAAAGCAGAAATTAACCCATTTACAGCCTGGTTCAAAAATGTCTCCTGTCTGAGTTGCTAATATCACTATCAGCACACACTGTAAGGGGGGTGGATTTTTTTCTAACTCAGCTGTTCAGAGGATATTAAGATCACAAGCTCACCCAATCAGAGGCACAGCTCAGCTCATGTGACTGACGGGTGCCCTGTAGCTGTACTCAAAGCCCCCATCCAACATGGCCACAATAGACGATCTGCTTCAAAAGTTTGTTTCAGAAAGAGCCATGTGACGTCGGGGAGACTACGCCCATTAATCATACAGTCTATGCACAACACAGACCTAAGAGTCCTCTGGATTCCCACCCCACATTTATGCGTCTTTGCTACAAGTGGAAGAATAGAAGTCTTGTGAATCTCATCCAGTAGGCTCCGATGTGTTTTGCCGGTCACAGTAAAAGGCCAGAATACACCAGATGCCCCCCTGGTCTGGTTCCGCTCCATCACAGCACTGGATCAGATTGGTTTCCATATAAGTCAATGTATCATTCAAACTGGATCCACTTTCTTGTAGTTCAGCTGTGGCCCTGCTCCAGCAGGTTGCAGCAGATATGCAAAAGTACAATTTTTGACTGATGCTGGAGCTGTGACACGTTAACTCACCATAGGGCAAATCGAGCTGTACAGGAACCCCCAATGACTTTCAAAATAAAGTAAACCAACTTCAAACCAGATAAACAAACCGACATCAATCAATCAATCAATCAATCAATATTTGTTTGTATAGCGCCAAATCATAAAAAATGTTATCTCAAGACACTTTACAAAAACATTTACAGGTCTAGACCCGTAAATGTTAACAAAATTTTATTAGCAGAAACCCAACATCAAGACAAGTTAAGGAGTCTTATCTTATCTTAATCCACCATGAGTACAGGACTTTGCAGCATTTAGCAAATTACAATGGAGAGAAAAAACTTCCCTTTAACGGGCAGAAACCTCGGACAGAACCAGACTCATGTTAGACAGACATCTGTCTCGACTGTGTTGGGGTTAGAGAGACAGAGGAGAGAGAGTTGGAGAGAGAAGTATAGAGAGAAAAGGGAGGGTGACAGAGAGAGAGGGATACACACACACATGTGTGCACACACACAGAAAGGGAGAGAGACACACACAGAGACACAGACATAGTCCCAAGTTTGGCGCTGTAGCGACAGTTAAAGGGATAGTTTTCCAGTTTTTTTGAAGTGGGGTTGTATGAGCTCTATGTGACCACTAAGGACATTAGATACAGTAGAAAGTTGTCTCCTCTCCCTCAGTAAGACACAAACTGTAATCGATGGTGACGAGGAAATAGGCGCAAACAGGGAAATACCGTACTAGATTCAAAGGCTATTTTCTCTGCCTACAGTAACTCAAATCAAAAAGTAATACCACAGTTTAAGAGTACGATACATAAAATATGTTTTAAGTGCATTAAATCTTTGGAAATATAAACATTTATCTGGACCTAACTAACTGGTCATGTATCCTTCCGCGCAGCGCTAGTGCACTCCGTCCCCCCTCCTCCTTTCAGCTGTAGGGAATGTAAACAAGCTATGCTTCGGCGCCGGTTGTAGCCTCGTGTAAGTTTGATCAAGTATCATAATTCTTTTGTTTGTACTCTAAGGATTGTGAGGCAGCGTAGGAAATTCAAAATGAGTGACTATGACAGCGACGATGAAGTTCCTTTCACTTTGGAACTAAAAGGATACCTGTATGAACCGGAGTATACAGAGAAGAGCTGCTACAGATGGCGACTGAAAGGAATACAGAGGAAACATCCACGGACACTTCCCGGTGGCAACTGCAGCACAATAACCATCAGACGACATCTGCAGGAAAAGGGTTTCAAAAAAAACAAAAAACAATTCAAAGACCTCGTCTTCTTCATCGTCACAAAACTGCCTGTTTAGACTTTGCCAGGGAGCATCAAACATGGGACATTCAAAGGTGGAAAAAGTTTGATTCTCTGATGAGAAAAAATTGAACCTTGGAGGTCCAGATGGCTTCAACGTTACGGGCATGACAAGAGATCCCACCTGAGATGTTTTCTACCTGGCACACTGGAGGGGGTCCATCATGATCTGGGGCTTTTTCATTCAGTGAACACTGGAGCTTCAGGTGGTGCAGGGTGGTCAAACAGCAGCTGGTTACGTGCAGATGTTGCAGCGGGCATCCTTCATGACTGAGGGCCCTGGTCTGTGTGGTAACAGCTGGTTTTCAACAGGACAACGCTGCAGGTCACAATGCTGGCTTGATGAAGGACTTCTTCAGGGAGAATAACATCACTCTTTGGACCATCCCCCATGTTCCCCTGATTTAAATCAAATAGAGAACATTTGGGGATGGATGGCAAGGGAAGTTTATAAAAATGGCCATCAGTTCCAGACAATTGATGCCCTTTGTGAAGCCATCTTCACCACTTGGAGCAATGTTCCCAAAAGCTTCCTGGAAACACTGGCATCAAGCATGCCCAGACCAATTTTTGAACTGATTAACAAGAACAGTGGAGCTACTCTTTACTGAGTCCTACTGAGATTTTTTTTCTGGTTTGTAGAGTTTTTTGTCATTTTTTGAGTGATAGTCTTAAACTATTGATCAGCTGATAAACAGCCTATTTCAGTTTACTTGTTTTCAATAAATTACTTTTTCAGTGTTTTTTTTCCACACTCCCCCTTCTTGCTTTTGCATATTGTAGCTCTACTTAAAACCTCATTAAGGTCTAAGTGTGCAAAAGGTAAATTCTAGCATTTTGACGAGGTCTGTATTTGGTTGTTATTTGTTGCTCACTGCAAGTGCTTTACCCCACACAACAGAGATATGACCAGAAGTGTCTCCTTGAAGTGTGAACAGACTGTGTTTCCTGTGCATCAGTAAACTTTGAACACGCTCAGCGCTGACGGTCTGATTGTGAGCTTGCATAGAGCAACAGGATCTTCCATGCTAATTGGTGCCTTATTAAATGCCCATCATGCTCTGCAGCCATGACACATGTCTCTGAGTCTCTGCTCGGTCTAGAGGAGCTGAACACCTCTGCTCCTCACAGATCCTCTAACCCAGCCCGCAGCTCGTTACGGGCTGCAGAGAGGCCTCTGAAGCTCCTTTGTGACAGCAGTGACGCTGGGAGTGTGTGACAGACCTGAAGAGCTGAGGTGGTACATCGGGGGTGGGGGGCGCTGCCAGTCCCATGATGGAGACACCAACCTGGCATCAAACACCTCCTGACATCAAACAGAGACGAACGCCTCCTCCCTGCGTGGCGCACTTTATCTCCCCCTCACCCCTTTCGTTCCCTCTGTTACTAAGGAGCAGGGCTGATGTCGCCCACTCCCGCCAGGAGGGGGTGATGCAAAAAGCTCTCCAGTCTCCCCTCGCTCCCACTCGTGAGCTTGGCAAGAGAAGAAAGAGCTGTGAGCGCCGCGCGGGGAGGGAGAAGGGTGAAACCTCGGTGTTAGAGATTTACATTGCCACATTAAAAGCAAGGATTGCTCAGGGGGGGTTTCCAGCGTGGGGAGGGGGAGGAGAAGGGGTGGGCTTCAGGTTTTATTGTGCCAGCTCTCTGTCTTTGAAAATGGCGGCCTTAGCGAGCGTCTAGAGAAGAGGACTCTGCGTTACTCTGGTCTGATAGAATAAATCTCTTTTTCTCGAATTCTTTTTTTTCTTTTCCCAGAAAAAAACTTAAAAACAGATGCCTTCTCCTCAGTAGGTGTGCAAACTTTGGTTAATTTCAGCTTCTTTACACTTTAGTGTGAGCTGGAGCTACAGAGTGACCAGTCTGTATGGAGAGCAACAGCAGGAGGAACAGTGTCCAGCCTGACTCCCTGAATGTGTCAGAAATGAATGATCTACCTCTATCATCAAACAAACATCTCCAGAGTAGTGGAGAACAGTAGTTTTCTTCTTGTCTTGAGGACAGACCCAACAGAGACAGTTTCTCTTCATCCAACAAAAGACGCGTTAATCAGAAGAAAATCAGTTTGTGTTCCAGCGTCATACCACTGAGGGAGGACTGAGTGAAGCCTCTGTGGGACGGTCCTGTTTCCATGTATAGCATATGGAGCTATTATTGTAGTGATATTATTTGTTTGTGTGAATGTATCCACAGAAATGTGAACTGATCCACAAATATGTAAATAGCTTTACTAATGTGTGCACATGTCCACATATGTGTGGTCTGATTCGTAAATAAATGGCTGAAAAGTCTGAGTGTTTGTTCTAGAAGACCTGAAAATACACACAAATCATCAGTTACACCTGAGGCAGGCCTCCTTATTGGCTGTCTGTGTACACATGATTTCTGCTACAGTCCTGCCATCCAGTGATCTGCAAGTGTGTAGAGAAAATCTGTCAGTGAGAGGAGGGTTAGTTTGCCCTGAGCTCAGGCTGCCAGGCTCAGGCTGCCAGGTATGGAGCTATTACTGTAGCACCGTGTCTCAGCCCCTATGCATTTCTCACCTTCTCTGGCTCTGTAGGATTATTGTGGGGCCTTGCAGTCCTTCCAGTGTGGTGCAGCTAAGAGGGTGAACTGTTTAACACCTGGTGTCAGTAAAAGTAGAAGTCTTTAATTTCGGTCTAACAATGCCTATCTTTTTTGGGGGGAAAATGACAATAATGTCTACCTCCCCAAAACAATCCAAAAGAGCCAAAGAAGTTGTGAATGCATAGGAGCTGAGGCACGGTGCTACAATAATAGCTCCAAAGCTGGCAGCCTACCCCTGGGAGCCTGAACTCAGGTCAAACTAACCTGCCTCTCAGGACAGATTTTCTTTAAGCATTTGCAGATCACTCGCATGGAAGGACTGGAGCAAGAATCATGTGTCCACCAAGAGCCTACAAAGAGGCCCACCTTAGTTGAAACTGGTGATTTGTGTGGATTTTCAGGTCTTGTAGAAAAAAAAAAAACTAAACACCTAGACTTTTCAGCTATTTAGGACCATGCATTTATTTGCAAATCAGTCTACACATTTGTGGATGGACTCACACATTGGTGGATCAGTTCATATCTTTTTGGATGCATTTACACTAATATTCTTGCTATAATAATAGCTCAGTGATAGTTTCATTTGGGAGGAGGAAAGGTACAGAGTTGATTTGAAGCAGAAGTATAAACCAGGCCAACAGCTGATAAAGAAAGTGTCCGGTCAGTCAGACTGAATTTGGTTGGATGACATTGACAATGATCTTTAAAGCTCGGTTCAGTCTCCTCTTCCTCTCTTCATTCAGCAGCTGGTAAAGCTTTCAACTCATCCTAAAAAAAACATTTATGTTGGTCGGACTCTTGTTTGTTTTGGTCACTCCCCAAACCTCCTCCTCTCTGTCTCCCTCTCTGCTGCCCCTCTGCTCTCTCTGAGAATATAAAAAAAAGGATTGGGTGGATGTTGTAATGGTGGCTGACCTCCACCTACAGAGAGAGGGAGGGCGAGCTTCACATGAGCTCCATTGGAGGAGAAATCTCCACTTCATCAGTATTCTGCTCCAGACCCTGAAACAAAGACACCGCAGTGCTTCACTCACTTGTCCTCCGCTCCATGTGGGTGGGATCTGCAACCTGTGAGCGCTGCCGGTGGCCCCTGAAGTGAGACCCCCACCCACCTGGTCCACCACGAGGATGGTCCAGAGAAGGCACCTTTTGTTTTAACTTCAAAGCCCCTGTACTCTGTGCGTCTGAGGGGAGAACGCCTCTGAGCGCACCCAGTGAGAGGGAGAGAAAGAGGCCGCCTTTTTGGACTTCAGCTCCTACACACACACACACACACACACACACACACACACACACACACACACACACACACACACAGACACACACACACACACACACACAAACACACACACACACACACACACACACACAGACACACACACACACACACACACACACACACACACACACACACACAGATGAGTAAACAGCCTGTTGCAGCTGAAGAAGCCAGCAGCGTTGCTAAGAGAGTCCAGTTATTTTTGCTGCTGGAGCTCTGCCCACTTTACCTGTGATCAGCCTTCTGTTAATGGAAGCAGCACACAGGAAACAAAGAGCAGCTGGAGTTCCTCCTCTGTACTCAACAGTGTGTTCACACACACACACACACACACACACACACACACACACACACACACACACACACACACACACACACACACACACACACACACACACACACACACACACACACACACACACACAGCTGATAACGTGCATTAAAAGAGGCAAAAACACACCTCCTGCTACAACCTTAATCTGAGAGAGAGGAACCTTCACCAATCAGCTCCTTCTCTGATCAGGTAGAAGATACTGAGAATCTTAAAATGATTCATGTTTTCAGTCTTGTTCAAAAACTCTGGCATTTTTTAATCACTATTACTGTAGGCTGTGTTGTGCTTTCTGCGCGAATGTGACATGCAGAATTCAGACACATGAGATCCTGATGAAAGAACACATGGGGCTTTTATGCTTTTTAACACCCTGTACCCACTGGTGTCCATTCCCAAACTGCAGGGGGAAATGTTTCATAAACTTCACCAAAGTACTAAACAAGCATAGAAGAAGTTTGCCTTTTGTTTGTAAGCAGCAACCTCCCAAGCAGCAACCTCCGGTCTGAGAGTATGAGACAGTGCTGAAGTGCTAAAATCTACTGTTTCTCCAGTGTTTGCTTGAGGCTGGCTCCAAAAGTACAGGAAGTCACAAACACACCAAGCCAAAAAAATCTGAAAGCAGAAATGAAACTATTCACAGCCTGGATCAAAAAACGTCTCCTGTCTGAGTCGCTAATTTTACTATAGGCACACACTGTACAGGGGGTGATTTTTTTTCTAATTTGGTCGTTCAGAGGATATTAAGATCCCAAGCTCCCCCAATCAGAGGTACAGTTCAGGGTCACATGACCGACAGGCACCCTATGGGCCTTTTTCAAACCGCCCCCTACACACTCCCCCTCCATGACGGAGTGCACTCCGTCACGGAGTCACACTCGCAGCTGAATGAAGTTGACTTCATCAGGGTGTAGGGTATAAATACAGCTTTGGGACAGAAACTTCACTAGATCTCAGGCAGAAACAGATAAACAAAGAAAAAAAAGAAAATTTAACATAGAAAATACAAAAGAAACTCACTCCCACGCTTCTTTGACTGCATTTCTTTTTTTATTGAAGAGTTTTTCATGTTTCACTCTAAATAAACACTGAACTGTCTGAACAAATGCAAGGCAGGCCTTAATCAATGACATGTACATCTAAAGTTGTGAACATCTGCATGACAATCATTAAATATTTGTGTTAGTTTAACAGTGTTTGTGCAGGCACATATGCGTGGAACTTACATTTGTCTGTTGGACACAATTTAGCGCTGCACGTGTTCAGCGAGTCGGCATCCGTGCAGACTCACTTGTGGAGGGTATTAAAGCCCACTACCCCTCCCCGCGGATCGGTTTGGGATGGCCCTAATGTGGCAGACACTCCGCGAGAACGCGCAAACGGAGGGGTAGTGGGTAGGGAGAGTGTGTAGGGGGCGGTTTGAAAAAGGCCCTATAGCTGTACACTAAGCCCTTGCCACTACCAATATGGCAGTGATGGCTGGTGTGCTTCATTTTCTGTTTCAGAAACAAACGGGTGACGCCGGGGAGACTACGTCCATGTTTTATACAGTCTATGATCTGTCCTGAGATTTTTCCAGGTTCTTCAAACCAATTCCTTTTCTCTGTCAAGAGTGGCTGCAATTTCATGCAATGAATTATTTACAACTTGGTTATCACAGTGATCTCTCTGTAAAGACAGATACCTGTATTTCTGCACCCCGACTACTAGGAGATCCCCTTCTTCCACCATCTTGTCCTTGTTCTTGAGTGTGCACGGCATGGAAAATTTCCATGTGAAAGGGACCTGGTAGAGAAATCAGCGTTTCAGACCTAAGTCCTTTCTTGAACCAGGCTGTAGATATGTTTTTAATGCTGTAACAGTCTGGTTTAAAGGTTTTTTTTTGGTTAATTTAGTGCGTAGACTCTGTTTTTTCTGCGGCCACCCCTTAAGCAGTCCCAATAAGCAGCATCTTTTAGCACTTCCGAATTAGGCTTCACTTTACAAAAACCGGATGTTGCTGCTTCAAACTATTCATTCAATCAATGCAGTCTAGTTAAAAAAGCAGTGAAAACTGTAACAGCCTTCCTTTTATACAGACAGTTTATTTGATGTCATATCTCCTCTAGCCGCTCGTTTTAATGTTTGCTTAATTCTTTATCTCATTTGAGTGTTGATTGTGCTTTTATACTTTACCATAAAAAATAACTCCTGTTTTAAATGTCAGGGTTTGGTTTACATGTGTTTGAAAAGCTTTCTGAACAGAACGTAGGGAATAAAGAGGTGTTGACACTGACACAATGCCTCCTCTGGCTCATAAAACAAAAACAAAACAGTTGCAGGTCTTTAATCTAAATAAACTTAAAAAAAAAAATTATTTGTGCCTCACTGACCGGTTAAAAACCACACAGAGGACAGGAAGTTCACTATTTATAACCTGATCCAGATTTGTTGTTTCCCACATCCTCTAATTCCTCCTCTCCATGTTTTTCTATTTGTTTCTCTCTGTTTTTCTAATTCTCTCCCTTTTTCTCTGTTTCTCTCTCTATTTCTCTCTCTGTTTCTCTCTCTGTTTCTCTTTTTTCTCTTTCTGTTTCTCTCTCTGTTTCTCTTATTTCCGTTTCTGTTTCTCTGTGTTTCTCTTTTTTTTCTGTTTCTGTTTCTCTCTGTGTTTCTCTTTTTTCTGTTTCTGTTTCTCTGTCTGTATCTCTTTCTGTCTCTCTTTCTGTTTCTCTCTCTGTCTCTGTCTTCAGGGACGTCATAAAGAGAATAGACCAGTCGGAGTTTGAGGGATTTGAATACATCAACCCCCTGCTGCTATCCACAGAAGAGTCTGTATGAAGGAGACACGCTTCCTCCTTCGCCCACCTTCTGTTTGTCCAAGCTGCCGTCTCAGCCAAAAACACTCTGGAGCCAACTCTGCATGGCGAGGAGGAAGAGGAGGAGGAGGAGGAGGAGGAGGAGGAAGAGGAGGAGGAGGAGGAGGAAAGGAGAGCAGGGAGGACGAGCTCACCCTGTGGACATGTCAACAAGCAAAGACAACAGGAGAGTTTTCCTCCTGGACCCTTCAGATTGTTTCTTTGGTATCTCCTGGAAAACAAAGACTTCAGAACATTCCCTGTCGCTCCGCCGTCTTCCCTGTGTTTCTTTTTCTTTTGTCCACATCGTCTTCGTTCCTTTCTCCCTCTGTCAGAATGTCCATCCTCGTGTTGGAGCACGAGCGGCTTCATGATGTGAACAGAGAGCTGCCTCATTCTGTGCCTGCCATCATGAACGCGTCTCCACCCGCCTCACATCCCCATCAATGACAGTTCTGCTGAGGAACTTGAAATTTACGTGCACTTTTTTTTGGTTAATTCCTTTTTTTCTATCTTGTAGGGGGGCCGCAACGCCCTGCACAGAACAAGAATGTACACAGACAAAGGAAAAATAAGTTATTACGTGTAAATTAATGTAGGTAGAGGTACAAAAATTGACGATGCCTTTTTATCGATGCAAGTGGCACAGATTCATGGCAAACAGCACTCCTCAGTTTGTTCCACTTTTGATTTTCATGAACAGGAGGGGGAGGGGACTCTTTTTATTTAAGAAGTGCCTCAAAGATTGTTTTAATTACCATGTCTCTGATTGCACTTATCTCTTAATGAACATTTCTTCACACATCATGGCTTCAGAAAGAAATCTGAAATCATGGCTACACTCTGCCAGGGGGCGTCCAAATCCTGCACAGTTTCAGAGAATCAATATTTTCAGAGAGCTGCAGCTCCCCACAGTCTCTAACCACGACTGCATCTCTTTTTTTAATTAACCATCTCAGATTATTGGTGCAGAACAAATTATGAGTGGTCTTTAGATTCACAAGATCGGCTTCACAAACAACGATAGCTGAAAGATTCAGACAGCAGAGAGAGCCGGCGTGCTCAGAAAGCCGAGCTCTCTCCTCTCTGCAGACAGCATCCACACACTCCGGTGTTCATAAACAGAAAGCTGAAGGTGTTTCAAAGGTAAAACTCTGACCTCACAGTCTGACAGCTCCACAGAAGCAGGTCCCTCTGCGGGTGTCTGCTCTCCACAGCGTGCTCAGGCCTGCTGGCCGGGCTCAGGTTCCTCTCAGGAGCTGCCGCTGTGTGACCATCTGCAGTCGGCCCAAAGGATCCTGTGACCGCCTGGCTGTGCTGTCTTGTGGAAAAGTGTCTCTGTTTCCATTTTGGGCTCATTGTGTGTTTCCAACTCCACACTTGAACTGGCTTTACACAGTGCAACCACAGCTCAGAGCAACCACAGCTCAGAGCAACCACAGCTCAGAGCAACCACAGCTCAGTGCAACTACAGCTCAGTGCAACCACAGATCAGAGCAACCACAGCTCAGTGCAACCACAGATCAGAGCAACCACAGCTCAGTGCAACCACAGATCAGAGCAACCACAGCTCAGTGCAACCACAGCTCAGTGCAACAACAGCTCAGTGCAACAACAGCTCAGAGCAACCACAGCTCAGAGCAACCCAAGCTCAGAGCAACCACAGCTCAGAGCAACTACAGATCAGAGCAACCACAGCTCAGTGCAACCACAGATCAGAGCAACCACAGCTCAGTGCATCCACAGCTCAGTGCAAAACAGCTCAGAGCAACCACAGATCAGAGCATCCACAGATCAGAGCAACCACAGCTCAGTGCAACCACAGCTCAGTGCAACCACAGCTCAGAGCAACCACAGCTCAGTGCAACCACAACTCAGTGCAACCACAGATCAGAGCATCCACAGCTCAGTGCAACCACAGCTCAGAGCAACCACAGATCAGAGCAACCACAGATCAGAGCAACCACAGCTCTGTGCAACCACAGATCAGAGCAATGCTATTTTTTTTCTCCTGTGGTTAGAAAGTCTGAATAAACAGCTTATCTGTCTCTGTTGTCAGAGACAGAATAATTTATGGTCATTGATGATTTTAAGGAGTCTCTACTGAAAACTTTTGGCACACAGAAGTCCAAATGGACATGGAGTGAGGGTTTAGGGCATCAGAGACCTCTAAGATTGGATTGTTGTAATCTTAGTGTTATTTCTTCATGGTGAGCAGAGCTTTTCTACATTCTAGTAGAGTGAGTGATTTTACCTGGATGATTCTGGCTAATAGACTGATAAACAGGAGTTTCACCTGAGACCTGGGGCCTGGACTACCAAGCAGGATTAACACGTGCGGCAACACCCTCCATGACTTGGGTTGATTTAACAAGGCATTCCCAGTCCTGAAGAGTGGTACTGTGGAGCTGGATATGAACTCAATAAGTGAACCCAGGGTTTTCCAGTCTTGATCAGAGCGGGTGAAGTTTACAGTATCTGACCAATCACAAACATTGAGAAACCCTGCAGAGAAGCCTCCTCTACCCTAAGGAAGCAGACTAAGGCCTTGTCCACACGTAGCCAGGTATTTTCAAGAACGACCCCCCCCCCCCCTTCCCCGCATTCGATTTTAAAAAATACTTTCATCCACAAGCACCGGGCAGATCCACCAATAAGTGCTGCTTAAAGCATGCCAAACCCACACGTGTCAGCGTTTTTCAGACGTCCAGCCCATGCCATCCAATCAGGATGAGCCCCTGTTGTTCAGCTGTGACGGTTGAAAACCAAAACCTCTCTTTCCCGGCATTTAGAGGAAGCCACGGAACTTTTTTTTTCAAAATCTTCGCTTTGGCCGGAGTTTTTAGAAAACATTGTTTTCAGTGACCTAAAACTGTGCATTATGTGGACGACAGGCCTAAGCGTGTAAAAATATAAAGGTAGTTTTCCAAATGCACGGCTACGTGTGGACATGGCCTCAGAGTTCAAACACCTCGTCCAGCTGCTGCAGCAACCTGCTTTAAAGAAAAACTAAATTGGCTCAATCTGAAACAGATTACTTATTAGGATTACAAAATGTGGATTAGCAGAACTCTAAAAGGGTCTACATGGTACAAAATCTCTACGTGGGGCCCTAAAATTAACTCGCTCAATCTCAGAGCTTTATTTTCTATGAAACAAAAAGCTTAACTTTTTATAACCCAAGGGTTTGTTTTAGCCTATGTGATTCAGGTGACAACCCAAGAACAAAGTATATTATCATCAAACTGTTTCAGATTAAAATGGTACAGATTTAGTTTCTGCAAACCAGCCCTTTGTTTGGATTAGGATTATTTCAGGATCAAATCATTTAATTCAATTTAGATTTTAAAAAAGAACCCAAAGCTGATGTTTTATCAAGGCAAACAAGATTAGATTATCCTTTCTAATCCAAACTAGTAATCCTTTTATTCTGATTCAAGTTTTGATCCAATCTACTGATTTTAATCCAATCTGCTTTCTTTGAGCTGGATTAAAGAACAAAAGCTACATGTACTAAAGTTTAGCCAATCTCTGATTTTGGCGTATTTTTATCACTGACTGAGTTTGATTCAGCTCACTCACTCTAAAGCAGAAAATCAGTCACACACTTTATTTCTTACTCTGCATCTTTCTATGTCCAAAGTTAGTCCATCAAACAAACAAACAAAAAAAGTTACTCCATCAAAACGCCTTTTCTCTCTGGGTGAATCTCCCTCACCACAATCAGTCAGCGAGGGACAAACTCAGACCTGCGCCGAAAAAACTAGTTCTTCCTCTGCAGGGGTCTTGATCCTGGGATTGATTTTAGTCTCTGCAAATCAGATTTAATGCTTATTAAGGATTTGAAGAGGATTCTCTGAGCAGGAGCCGGGACAGGACCAAGTCAAATGACGACCCTTCTTTCTCACTTTGCACACATGTACTCATCTTTCTCACAGTTAAAAAAAATGGGCAAACTCATTATTGTTTGTGTTGAGCAGTTTAATCCAGACCTGTTTGTGTTGAACAGTTTAATCCAGACCTGTTTGAACAGTTTAATCCGGACCTGTTTGTGTTGAACAGTTTAATCCAGACCTGTTTGTGTTGGACAGTTTAATCCAGACCTGTTTAAACACTTTAATCCAGACCTGTTTGTTTTGAACAGTTTAATCCAGACCTGTTTATGTTTAACAGTTTAATCCAGACCTGTTTATTTTGAACAGTTTAATCCAGGCCTGTTTGAACAGTTTAATCCAGACCTGTTTGTGTTGAACAGTTTAATCCAGACCTGTTTGTTTTGAACAGTTTAATCCAGGCCTGTTTGAACAGTTTAATCCAGACCTGTTTGTTTTGAACAGTTTAATCCAGACCTGTTTGTTTTGAACAGTTTAATCCAGACCTGTTTGTTTTGAACACTTTAATCCAGACCTGTTTGAACAGTTGAATCCAGACCTGTTTGTGTTGAACGGTTTAATCCAGACCTGTTTGAACAGTTTAATCCAGACCTGTTTGTTTTGAACAGTTTAATCCAGACCTGTTTGTTTTGAACACTTTAATCCAGACCTGTTTGAACACTTTAATCCAGACCTGTTTGTGTTGAACGGTTTAATCCAGACCTGTTTGAACACTTTAATCCAGACCTGTTTGTTTTGAACAGTTTAATCCAGACCTGTTTGTGTTGAACAGTTTAATCCAGACCTGTTTGTTTTGAACACTTTAATCCAGACCTGTTTGAACACTTTAATCCAGACCTGTTTGAACAGTTTAATCCAGACCTGTTTGTTTTGAACAGTTTAATCCAGACCTGTTTGAACAGTTTAATCCAGACCTGTTTGTTTTGAACACTTTAATCCAGACCTGTTTGCACAGTTTAATCCAGGCCTGTTTGAACAGTTTAATCCAGGCCTGTTTGTGTTGCCAGTGTAAAGCCAGCCCAACACCTCAGCCCCCCTCTGTGAACCATCAGCGACAGGGTCTCTTACTCCATCCCTGACAGCTGGTGCAGAGTGTGAACAAAATCAGGAACCCAGGAATTCCTCCTATACGATGAAGTTCACGCTGTAGCTTCATAAACTGCCAACTTTATACAGCAAGCAATTTATTTGTACCCAGATTTGTAAGCTTCATGTTGCTGAGCGCTCCGATCAAGTCCAACACATCATCGATGATCAGCTCGGAGCAAAGATCAAAGTCAGACCCAACGGCTCCTTGCCTCCGAGATCCCTCCGTCTGCGAGCTTCTGAGGAGGAGGAGGACGAGGGGGAGGAGGTGGAGAGCGCTCTCTCCATTGGCTCTGATTTATTAGATGAAATCTGACCCGAGCTAATGTGATAACAACATAATAGGATTAATTAGCTGATCCCGAGTCAAAGGGTCTCAATGAGCCGCAGGGCCGAAAGAGACAGATAGGGAGAGGAGAGATAATGAAGCTGATCCACACTCACCAATTAGTCCAGTACAATACACACACACACACACACACACACACACACACACACACACACACTCAGACTTCAAAAAGCTAACAATCACTCCCACATTTCGAGGAAGTTTCCCCAGACCCATCTCTACGCTGCGTTTTCTTCATGTTTGGATCTTTTTTTGCACAGCAGGTGAAACATGAGTTCAGTTTGTCAAGGGACCAACAGATGAACTGAGAGTCCTTGAAACCACATTTACAGCCCCGCGAAGGCCACTCAGACACGTGAGAGCAGGAGGATTTGATCCGAAAACGAATAAACTCTGTCCGTGATTCCTTTTTCTAACAAGACGCTGGTTGGATTCGCTTCATTTTGCTTCATCGCATCTTTGTAAATATGTGTAATTATTAAAATGATACTGGTTTTCCGTGAACTGGTTCCTTCTTTTTATTTTTTGCACAGGGTAGCAGAATAAGCTTTGCAGATGCTTCAGTTTCTGTGTGTGCATCTGTGTGTGTTTTTGCGTGTGTGTGTGTGTGCGAGTGAGTGAGTGTGTGTGTGTGTCTCCTGGGAGTTGCCTCACACTGCAGCACAGCCTCTGATCACCACTTTACTCTGTTCACACTATAAGACTGGAAAAGCCAATTAACCCTTATTTATCCTCTCACGTTACTTTCTTGTTTTCTTTGAATCAAAGTTATTTTGCTATGAGGTGGTGAAATGAAAAAAATGCAGAGGAGCAAAACATGGTGCATTTATGTGGGTGTGTGCAAATAACTCCCTGCAGCTGCAGCTTAGATTTTGCAGAACATGCAAAAAGGACCAGAAAATCACTTAAAATACTCACAATATGATTGTACAATCACATTTTTAGAGGAAAGACAATAAATTCATGTGGAAAAAATGGTTAAAATTCCCTGTCAGGAGTTTCCAAGTAATCTTAAAAAGTCTCCCTTCTAGATATCTGCCTGATTCTATCCACACTTTAAAATGAGATTATGAGAGCCAACATTACAGGTTACAGGTTATTTTAAAATGCTACTTTTTAGCTTCCTGATCCGCTTAGACAGGACCGGATTGATTCAAAGCTTGTCTTAAGTCTCTATGACAACACCATGTCGGCTGATGGAGTTTAGTAGTAAGAAGAGAGATCTGTGCTTTTCTCTGCTGAAAACAATTTCTGTGATTAATTTTGTAGTGATGGTGGACACTGGAGCCTAACTGTCAGACAGAAAAAGGACAGTAGAGCAGCAGAAAGAGGAGAGAGATAGAGCACAAGCTAAAGGTTAAAAGGGCTGCACTGTTTGTGCTAATGTTCCAACCCACAGTCAGCAGTTATTCTGCAGTGGTCTGTTCAAACTTGAGCGTCTATCAGTAAAATGAAGAGTGAGGTTACTTTGGCTCTGATTGGTAGATGACTGGCAGGACATGACCAGGAGGTCTCACAGCATTGGGCTGCCAGCTGTGCTACATTTGTAAACGGCTACTAAACTACATACAAACTGACAGTGTTAGCACCGGGCTGCTGATAGCGCTACATAGGCCTGAGTGATATATATCGATTAATTTGAATATTTCTTTGTGGACAATTAAAAAAAAAGAAAAATTTTAATTTTTCTCCCCACTATTGTGCACCTTTTGTACTGCAGCAAGCGCTGACTCCGCCTGTGTGCAGCGTGATTTAACAGTTCACTAACGAAACAACAGAAACCTGAATGTCAAACAAATGTTCTTGTGCGTCTTTGACACCCAGCACCTTGACGGACACGTGTTCCTTAGGGTCCGAATCAACAGCCCAAAGAGTTTAATATAAACTAGACCTCTCATCAGTAAACGTCCAAACCCCTTTCCTTTAATCCTCTGTTTTCTTTCTGTCACTTTTTGAGGGTTTGATTAAGAACTTTGACTGAAACATTCCCAAAGCCGGGACCCTTTTAGGTTCCCCTGCAGATTATTAATGATGTGACTGACACGCGTAAAACTTGCTGCTCTTCAAAGGTAATACTCTGATCATTTTGAGATTTAGATAGTGAAGAAATATATACGTCAGTTTTTCTCAGAACATCCCCACTCTACTGAAGAAAACCCTCTCTTATGTTTATATGGATAGATCATAATTTGTGAATTGTTTAATTAATTGTTATCATTAATAATAAATATAGTTATTTTAATTAGATAAAATTAAAACAAAACTGGTTTTGAGTTCTCTTCGTCATTTTTACTTATTGTTTTCTTTAAAGTTGGGAAAAAAATTGTCGAAAAATCGTAAATAGATTTTTTTGTGAAAATAATCACAGATTTTATTTGAGGCCATATCGCCCAGCCCTAGCGCTACATATAGCTGCTACTACAACATTTGCTTAATGTCCCATTTCAAACTGTAGAACTGCGCAACTGTACTAATAAATACTTCACCTCGGTGTGTTGTATCCAGTAAAAAGTTGACTTGAACACAGAAAATTTGTTTCGATCCGATCTCCATTTAATTCAAGAAAACAAACACACACCTCGCTAAAAGTAATTTACGACAGTGTGAGTGAGACTCAGGGCCAGAAGGTGGAGAGGGAGTCCAATTAAAACAGATCCTCCTATAGCTTTCTTTAAGTTGCACATTTAAAAGTCCAGTTTAAAAGTCATTCAAAGTCATGCTCTGGGTTTCACATGAAGATTTATGTTGTTGTATTTATATCTGCTGAACCTGAGCTCTGACAGGATGGGAGAAAAACAAAGGCAGTGGCTCTCTGGTGTGATAACAGGTTAAAAACAGTCAGACATGTTGCAAACATGCACAGGTAAAAAAACAAACAAACAGGAGCTGGTTCATGATTTAAAAACAGTAATCTGTGCGAACGAGAGCTTGTCAAATCAAGGGGAACAACTCAGCATTTGACACTTTACACGGAGAGTCTCAGCCCCATCTTGTGCTCCTGGTGTGGCAGCCCACCATGTAACGTTTTGAGTTTGGACTGCATGTTAGGCACTACATGTCGAGACACAAAGGGCTGAAAAATGAAAAACAGAACAAGCTCCAGCAGAGTTACAGGTTGAGTGAGAGGAAAATTTCAGCACCTTTGAGTTACGGAGCAGCAGCTTCATCAGTTTCCACTTTAGTCCTCCTCAGTCCGTGACAGTCTGCTGTAACAACCACCTCACTAAACACCTTTCTTTAGCCGCAAACCACAGTTCCTTTAGTCTGTTCAAGTTCCTCGGTTCATTCCATCCTTCTCTAGTCTGTCAGAGCTGAACAGAGTGAACAACAGGGACTGTCTTTAACAGAAACATATACTGATTCCTGATGCAGTAAGTGTGGCTCCTGGGTTCAGGTCCAAACGAGACACAAACTGCTTTGAGAAAAACTTCAATGACTCATTTTAGCTCACAATTCTGAATTCCAAGCAGAGAATTGAATAAATGAGGATAACAGTTGCAGTTTTTTCGGCTGAAGATGAGTCAGTTGTTATTTCTGTGCAGATGTCCAATTACATTCACCCACTCTCTGACATGTTTCTGTGAGGAGGCTGAGGCCGCCTTTTATTGTGGAGAGTTGGATTGTTATTTTATTTTGGAGATCCTCTTGACCGGTTAGAACCAGATTCACTGGAGGACAAGTGGAGATGATAAAGGAGAGGGAGAAGGGGATGTGGAGCCTGGGAGGGTAAATTAAACTTAAACAGCAGGGTCCTCAGAGAGAACCCACTCCACACGTTCTGATCCCGGCCTAAAACAGACCTCAGGAGAACAAATTAATAGCAGTTATGCTTTAAGGACGTCCGCTCTGCTCAGAAATAGCTCCATGTTTCTCTGAGTGGGCGTGTCCTCATCCACATGAAACAGTCCCGTGAAGAGAGGAGTCTGTGTAGCTCCTGACAGCAGCCAGAGCCCCGCCCCCCTCACCAGGTGACGTCCGCGTTTACCTCGGACAGACACTGGGCCAGGTGGCCGTCACAGTCCATCTGTGTGGACCTGCAGGGACAGGAACAAGGAGTGAGACACACACCTTCACACACACACACACACACACATTCACACACACACACACACACACATGCGCACACACACACACACACACACACACACACACACACACACACACACACACACACACACACACACACACACACACACACACACACACACACACACACACACACACACACACACACACACACACACACACAGACTGTGTTTATGTTACCAACCTTAGATCAACCACAGGCTGCTGAACCGTGGATTCAGATTAAAATTAACAGCTCAGATTGAAATATTTACTAAAATATCCCTTGTTTGAATCAACCTTCACCTCTCTGCACTCTTAAAACTGTAGAGCTGGTAACTCTGAAACATTAATAGATGCTGATGAATAATGAACAGTCTGACGTTGTGCAGCTTTATCAGCTTTAACACTCAGAAAACAGTAAGAGTGTTTGCATCGGCTGTGGCTCTGCATTCCTGGATCATAGGCCTTATGCACAAGTGAGCATGGCGTATATCCGAATTAAAAAATGGGTGGCATGTAAACTTCTGGTTACCACAGAGTGCTATGCTACTGTATGACAATACTGACAGTTTGTCGTCTAATAATCCAAATCGGTTCATTATCATCATTGTAGTGTGGTTAATGTTGATAGTTGTTTTTAATTGTGATCTGACTTTTTACACGCTTAAGGAGATGACGTGTGATCGTACATAAGCGTCCTGGGATGACAGCTCTGTCAGTCATCTCCACACCACTGTTGTGTGGTGTAGAAAAAATACAACATGGTGAATGGATTGAAAATGAATCTCTTGTGAGAAAGTTATGAACATTTATTTGTGTGCTCGATTTCTGCTGGGAAATTGAAGTTTTATTGATGTATGCTAACCACTAGCACGTCAATAAAGTTTTCTATGTACATTAGCATCAAGCTAGCGCCAAGTGCTCCATAGCGTTTTAGTAGATTAAGAGCTATATAACATGCTGAATGGATTAAAAATTAATCACTTGTGTAAGACTATTACACTTATTATTGTGTTCTGTGATGAAAGTGGATATTTTGCTTTAAAACTGAAGTTTATTGTTGTATGCTAACAGCTAGCATACACCTTGTAAGAGAGTTGTGTATCAGTGGGCTCTCAGGGAGATCTGAGAGAACTTGTAGCTCCATTTTTACCTTGTGCTTTAATAAAAGTACAAACATATGAAGTCAGACGTATACACATGATTAAACTGACTTCAAAGTACAATTGACCTGACGCTCTTAACCAAGTCTTCCAGCTCAAACTAGCTAGTGTTAGCAAATTACCTTCAAATCTCCAAAGAAATAAAAGCACGTACAAGCCTTTATACGATTTGCTACATGGTGTTGTACTAGATACCTGGAAGATTCTCCGTCTCTCATTGACAGAAACTTTAGGCAACTCCAGCAGAAACTGTATTTATTTAAACTCTGCCGTCATAACGCAATCTACTGTCACTTCCTAATGTTTCTTTCAGTAACTGGAAATGCCCAAGCCACTTCACACCAATGCAGAAGCAATCTGTGCATAGAGCCTATTCCCCTCTTAGACTGCTGAGGTGAGAGGGTGAGTCCAGACCTGTTCATATTTTTTGAAAGTGTCTTGAGATAATATTTGTTATGATTTGACTGAACAAATGAAGACAGACAGACTGATTGATTGATTGATTGATTGATTGATTGATTGATTGATTGATTGATTGATTGGTTGATTGATCAGAAGCTAACAGGGTTTAGTGGTGAACGTTCCTCTCCATATCACACATGCATCTTTTCATCACCTCAGTATGTCTGCAACACCACAAATGTTGTTGTTTGGCTCCAAATGGCAGCACAGAGAGCAGTGGGTGCAGAGAATAAAAAGAAAATAGCTGGAAATGAAAGGCAGCTGCACAATGAGCCAGTGAGTGGGACTGAAACGCCAACATGCTTCTCCAAAAATGAGAAATTAGGACAAAAAATTAGAGCGATGGAGGAGAGGGACTGGTTTGATTTTAGATCAAAAAAGACGACGGGCTGGTGCAGCTCTTACCCAACAGGAAACTCCAGCAGGCACATGGGGCAGCTCTGCAGCACTCCGCCTGCTGCTCCAACACTCCTCCTCACCTCCTCCTCTCTATCCTTCACCTCCTCTTTGTTTGTAACTCCCTCCTCCACAAAGACTGCTCTGTCCGGAATCCTGGGTTGATTTAGGAGAGGCCATTTGTCACTCAGCTCTCCTCCCCTCCTCTCTTTTTCTCCAACACTTGGCCATCTCTTCACTTGAAGAGATGTCTTCTTGATGTTGAGACTTCTCCCGCTGTGCGAGGACGGCTGTGGGTCTGCTGGGTCTGGACCAGGTTTGGGCTGAAGTGGGAGGTTCTGCTGGGAGAAGCTGGGCTGGACAGGACCTGGACCTGGAAGAGTTTTTGGAGGAGGTTCAGGGAATGGAGGGACCTCCTCTCTGAGGTCACACCACATCTGGTCATCCTCCTTCAGGGCTGAGGATCTCTGCAGTAATTCCGACAACAGAAGATGTACTACAAACTTGTTTTCAAATCATAAACCAGGCTTTTATTTTGGTAAGTAGAGGAAACAGCTGGGTAGATTGTGCAGGAGGGACAGTGCAGAGATGGTGTTAGGTAAAACCCAGGTGAACACCTTCAGGTATTTACGCTCGGACATGCATTTCATCCAAACCATGAGAGGAAGTTTCAGAAGTGCAGAGCACGTGTCAAACGTTTTCAGACTTTGAACATGAGGAGTACATACCGCTGTAGATGGTTCTGGGAGATCAGGAACCAGGTCCCAGTGCTGGTTCTGCAGGTAGGACAGTGCAGACTTCAGTGTTAGTGACCACAGAGCCTCCACAGCTGGGGGCCGGTCTCTGTTCCACCACAAGGCAGCGGGATCTCCAGACCTGCAGACCACGGAGACAGATACTCTACTTAAAAGCACGTCTCTGTGTTGATCTGGTTTAACACAGAGCTGTTTCTGTTTCTGGAACTGAGTGTTTGACAGAGTGGGTGACACATTCAGGGACTTCTACAACATACACATATATAGAGGTTTGACCACTTGCACACACTCAGTCTGAACATCCAGCTTTTGTGCTTTAGATTCATGATTAACAGATGAGACACACTCTTCGATTGACAATGTCTTAAACCAAAACAATCTTAAACAAAAGCTGCTTTGGTTCTGCTCTATTGATCGTTTTTGTTGCTGTAAGTTTCCACCAGGAGCATGAAAAGATGTTAACAGGAAATAGTGACGCTGCAGGATGTCCAGTGTTTGCACAATCTTGTGAATGAAATGCTATAAAAATTGGAAAGGTGTAAAGCAGTCTTTTAACAGTCTTCATGATGTATTTCTGTGTGTGAGAAACCTCCAGAGAGTTAACACATCTGCTCTGCACTGTTCAAGTTGCACGTTTCCTCAGATTTTTACTATGGATGATAAACATAACGAGGTCTTATTGGTATAAAGTTCAACATTTGTCCCGATCGTTCCCTCAAATAAAGATCTTAATTAAAGAAAAATCATTATCAGGTGTCATATGATGGGATCAGTGAAACTGTGACCATCAGGATGGTGAAAAGTGCTCAGCCACACACATCCTCCAGAAGTTAACGTCTCCATAAGCCCTCCATACTGTCTGCTCTAACACAGCCCCCCTGCTCAGTCAGTCCTCCTCTGTGATCAAACTCTGGTCTCTACACACACTCACCCAGCGTGAGCATGAATATGACATCTCATTAGAGATCTGCTGCATTTTAACACATTTTTGACAAGTTCATCACCAGTTTCCAGATGTTAAAAGTAGAAGTGATCCTCTGACACCCAGCAGGAGGGAAATACATATGATAAAGATTTTAGACTTCCTCTTTTTTATTATTTTGTATGCATTTTTAATCTGTCAATCAAATTATTTATGAACATCTCTTTGATGTGGTGCACAGCGTGCTCCTATGTCAATTACAAAGCCAGAGAGGGAAACATGTAGATCCGACCCCGCTGCATATATTTAAAGAGTGAAGCTAAAATGTTTTTAGAGAGAAGAACAGGGAAAACAGGAGAGATGCATAATGACTGCCTGGTAACTTCATCCCGTTTGGTGTGAGATATGAAATGTAAACCAACTCTCCGGTGTGTTTAACTCGTCTTATTATCTGCCGGCATGCTCCCCGCTGACCGTTTCCTGAAAATTCTCAAAGAATTTGCTTCCCAGCTCAGGCTCAGCTACGCAGTAACTTATGAATTTATAATGTCCATCTGTGCCATCTAATGCATCATCCATGCAATGAGTTCTGCCCTTTCTGAGTTAAATGTTCTGTTTTTGTTGACACTGTGTGGGAGAGGAGTTAATTAAATTCTATTACTGAGGTTAAATTATTGTTGGCTCTAGTTTCCTGTTTTTAAGCGCTCATCTACTTTCTGTTTATGCTTCTTGTTAAATATTCCATTTACAGACGCGTAAAATAAGTCAAATTCAGCTGAAATGTGCTGATTTGTGCTGCACAACTTCTCCTAAATTGCTCCTATACAGGCCGGGTGTGGAAGAAGATCTGCATGATTCAAACTACTTTTTGCCACTGTGTCAGTCAAAAGTGTGTTGTTCTCAGGGGTAAAGTGCATCCTGAAAGTAAGCACAGCTCTTTTTCTACTTTTTGTTATGTTACAGTTTCATTCTAAAATGGAACAACTTCTTTTTTTCCTCAAAATTCTACACACAATATGCCATAATGACAACATGAAACAAGTTTCTTCATCCCTGAGATGTTCCTACAGCTTAATGTAAGTCCACCTGTGGTAAATTCAGCTGATTGGACCTGATTTAGAAAGGCACACACCTGTCTCTATAAGGTCCCACAGGTGGCAGAGCATGTCAGAGCACAGAGGTCTGTAGACCTCAGAGAAAGGATGGTCTTCAGGCACAAATCTGGGGAAGGGCTCAGAAACATTTCTGCTGCTTTGAAGGTCCCAGTGAGCCCAGTGGACTCCATCGTTTGTGAATGGAACATGTTCAGAACCACCAGGACCCTTCCTAGTGCTGGACGCTCATCTGACCAAAAACCTGATGGTCACTCTTTTGGAGCTCCAGTGGTCCCCTGTGGAGAGAGAAGAACCTTCCAGAAGGACAACCATCTCTGCAGCAATCCACCAGACAGGTCTGTATGGTAGAGAGGCCAGATTGAAGCCACTCCTCAGAAAAAGGCTCATGGCAGCCCACCTGGTGTCTGCCTAAAGGCCCCTGAAGGACTCTTTCTCCTGGAAGACCAGGAGAAAGAAAATCCTCTGTCCTGATGGGTCAAAGATTGAACTCTTTGGCGTCATGTTTCACCTACAGTGAAGCATGGTGGTGTCAGCATCATGCAGTGGAGATGTTTTTCAGCAGCACGAACTGGGAGACCAGTCAGGGTTAAAGGGCAACTCCGTTTTTTTGACACCTGGACCTTATTTATAGGTGTGTGCATGCTCATATACTCACTCAGACAAACATCGTGCAGCTCGGAGTCCTTCAGAAGTTATTTAGATCCAACTGATTTTAGCCGCACTTAGCGGGGGCCACGGCAAGGGAGCTTCAGTGTGGGACATAATCTCTGCAAAATCGCTCATTTCGGCTATAATTTTTCATCCATCACCAGTGTTATCATAAAGTCAGCTCGTCTACCGTCTTCAGCTGACCCAGAGCTGACCTGGTAAACAAACGTTTGACGGTTGTCCTTACCGGTTTGAGCCTGAGTACACGAACGAGGAGCTCCATGAAAGAAGGATGCAGAGGGAGAGAGACGAAGATCTGGCTCGAGAACAACTAACAGGAGCACGTCCACGACTCAATGCCAACTGGTGGCGCTTGTGGACAGTGTTCACCTATGGCAACAGAAGAGGAGTGTGTTCGTGATAACACTGGCGATGGATGAAAAAATTTAGCCGAAATGAGCGATTTTGCAGAGATCATGACCCACACTGAAGCTCCCTTGCCGTGGCCCCCGCTAAGTGCAGCTAAAATCAGCTGGATCTAAATAACTTCTGAAGGACTCCGAGCTGCACAATGTTTGTCTGAGTGAGTATATGAGCATGCACACACCTATAAATAAGGTCCAGGTGTCAAAAAACCGGAGTTGCCCTTTAAGGGGAAGATGAATGCAGCAATGTACAGAGACATCTTGGATGAAAACCTGCTCCAGAGCACTTTGGACCTCAGACTGGGGCCATGGTTCATCTTTCAGTAGGCCAACGACCCTAAGACCAAAGCCAAGGCACCAAGGAGTTGCTTCAGGATGACTCTGTGAGGATCCTTGAGGGGCCCAGCCAGAGTCAAGGCTTAAATCTCATCAAACATCTCTGGAGTGATCTATAAATTGCTGTGCACTGACACTCCCCATCCAACCTGATGGAGCTGAGAGGAGATGCAGAGAGGAATGGGTCAAACTGCCCGAAGAGAGGTGTGGCATTATCTTCAAAAAGACTTGAAGCTGTATCTGCTGCCAAAGCTGAATCAACAGCTGATTGAGCAAAGGCTGTGAATACTCTACGTGACTTTTTTCTTTTTCAAGAAAAAAATTAGATCGACTCTTTTTCACATCCTTATTGTGGGGTGTTGTGTGTAGAATTTTGTAAAAAAACAAAAAAAAAGAAGGTATTTTTCTGTTTTGATATGAGGCTGTATCATAACACAATCTGGAAAAAGGGAAGCAGCATTGTGAATATCTTCAGGATGCACTGTATGTCCAGAATTTGTATGACAGAGCATCATTTATGTACTGATCATGGCTACTGTACTGCTAAAATTAAAGCATAACACGGATGCACGTTACGATTTTTATCATTACGAAGTACACAACAGATCATGTTTATTTTGTCTATTTTAACAGAGAGGACTGATCTCCATTTCTACTGTGATCGAACTGTTTTGCTTTTATCTTATTTTTTGCTTGTAACTCGTCACCTCTGTTTATTGTGGTATTCAGTCATTTTTATTCAGCTGAAACTAAAAACATTAACCTACTTCCCACAATTAGGATTTCTCTAAGTGTTTACCCTCCATGACAAACACAGCAGAACGAAAACAAGATCAATAATTTTAACCTTTAAATTGTTCATTGACGTCGACATGATCTTAAGAGTTTATGATAATGTTACTAAAACCGTGATGTGCGGCTGGTGAGCGAGAAAAACATTAAGGTGTTAAGTTTTACATGAGGTTCGGCAACAACACGAAACTCACCTCTCAGCCTCTGACATCGTGACGTCACCAGCAGACAGCGTCTTTTTCTGAGTTCCTCTTGAACATTTTTCCGACTGTCGTTCCTCCACAGCTGTTTTCCTGCGCTTCAGTTTAGACTTTAAAGGATTTTCAGACATTTTATCGAAAGAGTTCAGAAACTTGGCGGAGCAGATACAAAATCCGCGCTGATGTGAGTAACCGGGATTTCCGTGTTCCTCAGACCGAACGTCACTTCTTTGGAGCCAATCAGGAGCGACTTTTCCACTAAATAACCCCCCCGTCCCCCAACCCCGCGCATGCGCCTCAAATCTACGACGGAAATGACAAAAATATAGGGAAGTTTTGGAAAGTTACGAGGTAAATAAAATGATTTCCAAAGCACCAAGAAACAACAAGTTTTTTTAAACTGTAACACTATAAAAAAACATAAACTTTAAACAGGAACAAGCTGATGTATTTGTCATTCCTTTGTTAATGTAGTCAATAACAAACACATTTTTGAAACAATTCTTAGTGTCCCTTTCCCCTTTGCATTATTTTTTTAATATGGGCCGCATTACATTAAGTAATGCAGTTCTAGATGTGTATAAACGGGTAGGAAGCTTTTAAGTAACATGTCAGTGAAATTAGTTCTCTTAACAGTTTCCTAAACTGATGAGAAAAAAACATAGGTCAGTTCTCCAGATTGAACCTCCCTTTTCTTTAGCTTCAACTTTTTTTTTTTTCAGTTTTTCAATATTTATAATATAAACTTGCTGTTAGACTGTATAAAGTTACAACTTGATAATAACATAAATTCAAATCACTGAAACACTGTTAACTTGTGTTAAATAAATATTTAACCAATCTTTCTTTATGTCTATTTTACTGGGATTATTTGGCAACTTCTTTGAAGTTTTTTCTTTATCTTAAAGAAGTTTTTTATTATTATTATTCATTTATTTTCAGTAGTACAATAAAAAATGATAACACTATTAATATTTGCAGGGTCGATTCAAGAGGTCCTGCAATCAAAACCTTTTACAAACACAGCTTTATATGTGATGTCTTGAATTCTCCAGTTCTCATCAGCAGGACCAATGATGATATTCTGTAGCGGTAGCTCATTTATTCATACATTCATTCATTCATTGTCTGAACTGCTATCCTGTTCAGGGTTGTGGGTGGCTGGAGCCTGTTCCAGCAGCTGTAGTTTCCCACCATAAATTAGACTCAGGTTCCTCAGATGTTGGACTGGGCTGAGAAATGGAGCTGATGACTAAGGTTCCTCAAGACCTTCTTCCATCATGCTGTGGTCAAGCTCTGGTGCTGATGTGTCTACTGCATGTCATGTCTGTATAGTTTCATTCTTGTCTGCACATGATGTCATGCTTTTTATTTTGAAATCACTAACCCTTGTCTCTGTTTTAGATGTGTTCCTGTCTGCCCTGCCCCGTCTGGTCTCACCTGCTCCCTGATTGTTCCTCCACACCTGTTTCCTATTACCCTCATTACCTCTTTAACGTCGTCTCTCACTGTCTTGTTGCCAGTTGGTCGCACGTCTCAGTCTTCATCCCAGCCTTCTCTCACAGTCATAGTTATAGTCTTGTTGTGTACCGACTCCTGCCTGCCTTTTTGAACCTCGCTTTTTGCCTCACGTCTGTCTGTACCTCTGCCTGTTTCAGATTGCCTCACTGCGTACCGACCCTGTTTGGACTTTGATTAAACCTTTTGCCTTTGAACTCTGATTTTGGGTGTCCTGCATTTGTGTCCACCTTCTGAGCTAAAGTTCATGACCCCTGTCCAACACTGGACCCTCTAGTGTTGGACAGGGGTCAGCATGGACAGCCTGACTGGTCTGCAGCTACATGGCCCCCGACACAATTCAACTGTCGCTGAGAGATCTGTGCCAGTCCTGAGGGGTATTGCACAAAAGTAGGATAAATACATCCAGGATAAATGAGCAGGTGCGGCTTGAATAAGCCTAGTCAGCGCCAAGGTGTAGATCATTTGGTTAAGTGCGCGTTCACAGCCTTCTTAAGAAGACCACGAGATCGATCACAGAATCACAGATTGAAAATGGAACAAGGACGTGCATCTTTCTTCAAGCGGGATGAACAGGCAATGCTTCTTCAACTATATGAAGAAGTAAAACTTATAATTCACAAGAAAGGCAACACGAGTGTGGTTAAAAAAAAAAAAAAAAAAAAAAAGGAGAGGGAAAAAGCCTGGCAGTTGATAACGGACCGGCTTAATGCGTATGTAGCGCCAACATGTACAATAAAGAAACTGTACTCCACACACACTCATAATTCTTCAGTTTAATAAAGAAAGGATTCTCAACTGTCTTTGTCAAAAGTTATTTTTTGTCTTCACATAATCTGTGCAAATAAACAATACTAAAGTCAACCAGCAAATGCAATGACTACAGTTGTAAGATTTGGGTGCAGGATGATTAAATGATGTAATGTGTAGAAAAAGCATGGAAATGCTGTAAACCATGCTCATTTCTTACATTACAGAGAGCAGAGACAGCGCAGGATTAATCTTATCCTGGTAGTTAGCCTGGTCTGGAGCAGGCTAGCTGCAGAGAATAAATCACCATGGTAACTAGTCTGGGATAAACTTGACCAGCTTTTGTTCAACTGACTTGAGGCTAACTTCATCCAGGATAACCAACGTTTGCCAGCTTAATCACCTATCCTGGTTTTGTGCAATACCCCCCTGGTTTACGGACCTTATTTTGGACTGGTTGTGTCGTAATCTGTAGGTAAATGGAACAGGAAGTCAGACAAGTAAAGGAAAATGCAGGAGAGCATGCAGAGAGAGAAAGAGATACTTTGGAGTTCTATTAATTTACCGTCATATTTTTTTTTGTTGATTTCTTTTTTTACATTTCATACCAATAAAGACATGGCACTGTTTAAAAGCAGAATTTTTTGACTGTTTTCATTTTCAATTGTACTGTTTTGACCATTCTAAAAAACAGTGCAAAACAACTAAAGAGTTGGCTGCATGTAGCTACAGCTGAGAGGACACTACATGTTGAACCAAAGTTATACTATCATCAAAATTAATGTCATGCAGCTCTCGCATTAGCTCCTTCTACCTGAGTAACACTTTCATTCTGCTGAAAACTGGTTTGAAAGAAGGCTGGTTTGCTAGAAAGCACCAAGGTTCTGAGAACCCAGAGAAGAACTGAGAACCAGAAGTTCCAGAACCAGAACGGTGGCATTCTGCTTCAGAGGAACTATTTCAGCACCTTGAGCAGCAGCTCTCCTGTTAGGTCATGCACATCAATGTGACTTGGCAATGACTCTGTCCTCCTGATTACCACTTTTCCTTCCTTGGACCTCTCTGTTAGCTGCTTCCTTCACCAGAGCTACAGGTAAGAAGGTGCTCTGTCACAGCGTCTCACCATCACATTTCGGTTCTTATCAAAGTTACTCAGATCCTCCAGTTTCTTAGCATCTACAGAAGAACAACCTGATTGACTCCTATCAATCTGGCTCCAGGTGTGACCCTTCCACTGAGACTGCACTCCTGTCAGTCTCAGAATCACTGTGACTGGCTCAAGCTGCTGGTCTGTCCTCTGTCCTGGTACTGCTGGACCTGTCTGCTGCCTTTGACACAGTAAACCATCAAATCCTCCTCTCCACACTCTCTGAACTTGGCATCTCAGGATCTGTGCTGTCATGGTTCAAGTCCGACCTCATAGACAGATCCACCAGAGTGTCAGGGCGAGCAGCAGTGTCTAAATCACATGGGTTATTAACAGGGGTACCCCAGGGTTCAGTGCTCGGTCCCCTACTCTTCTCCTCATACACCACCTCACTTAGGTGCAGTGATCTGCTCTCATGGCTTTTCCTACCACTGCTATGCTGACCACACTCAGCTCAGACTCAGGAGAAGGCTCAGATTAAGGGCCTAAGTGTACCCTGAACGGACAAACAAACGCCTGCTAAAAGAAATGGTAGAATTTGAAGAAATGCTGACCTGTTGCCTGACAAATCCTACACACTGACCTCCCCACCCGTCAGTGATCATTGTGTCAGGCCTGATAAGGGGTAAGCTTTAAACCACTGATATATGAATGTATTTAATCAGGCAGTCAGAATCATGAGTTTTCTTTAAAAAAAAAAAAAAAAAAAAAAGCTCAGAGAAGAGTGACAACCACATTCATAATAAACAAAGGCCCCCTAATAGTACTTCAATGAGCACAACAGGGTCTGTTAACTTTGCTGCTGCTGCGTGACAACAGGTACTAAATCATATTACAAAACTGTAACATGCAAGAGGAGAAACTAAGGGTTTGTACTTGACAGTGAAGTTATTTCATTAAGTATTAGATGCATGCTTCAAATCCATTGTAACTCAAAAATCTAAGAGTGGATTAAAAACTTTTGTCATTGTGAAACAGCTTTGGATGAAAATCTGAGTGAGAACCAGCAGCTGAGTTAACCGACTATGTATTTGCTCTTATGAGCATAGAAATTCTTCCTTACAACTTTTTTTTTCTATATCAAAAGGAAAGTTTGATATTATATTCATGTTTTTGTGGACTTTGGAGGGGTTCAAATGTAAATAAAATGCAACATAGTTCAACTAAAGGGTGAAAGGTCAAGCAGTGATTAAAGCATTTGCATATCTTTGTTGTAAAATATCTCCTCATAGCAGACATCGATGCTTCAGCCACTAATGCTTTTGCCTCAACATTCTGCTCTGGAACCATGTTTATAGATCAAATAATATCAGAGATCTATTTTTATTTGAAATAGAGGATATCATTCTATAAAAACAGATTTTGTTCATCTCTGCTTGATTTGACTACAACATGAGGAACATGAATTCAGTTTTTTGGGACGTCGGGTTTTGCACAGCCCCTCCTGTGGTATAGAGATTTGGCAAAAAATAGTGAGCTCTAAAAATAATCTGATTTCTTTTGTATGAAAGCACAAAAGGAAAATGGCTGCAAAGCCTTCTCGTGTCCTTGAGCAGAATTTCTATACAAATTACTTTTCTTTTTTTTAAAGAAAGAAACACTAGAGCTGCCTGTGAGAGTCCTGCAGAGATCCTTGGAGATGCTGCAGAAGGAAAAAAATTGTATAAACAGAGTGTGTAAAATAAACATCTACAGTGTTTAGAGGAAAAATTGTTATCTTTGAATTCTTCCTTTAAGTTAGCTTGTGGAAAAAAGTCTGAAACCTGACATGCATCGGGACAGTTTTCAAAAGAGAAACTACAGATAAGAAAGAAGCATCTGACACAACACATCCTCAAACGACTACAGCTGTATTTACACATGTGCCACACCCTGAAGTATTGAGGGTGACCTGCTTGTGTGCATGCAGACGGCTCACATTTTCACTCTAACTCGACCCCCACTCTTTCCTGACAGCACTCCGGGTAATTTCTACAAGTTAGGTTGAGCTGATGTGAGAATTTTGGTCACAGGCGGACTGACTGGGAATCATAAATGTCTATCATGTTAACTACATTTATGATTACAGATTAGGAAGACTCTCGTGCAATCAGGAGCAACTGCATTGATTCCACACTCTTAAGGATTGTTTGGACCAATAATCAGTCATGATGAGCTTTGAATCAGGCCACGCCCCTCAATCCCTTGGGGCCCTTAATCTGCTCTGTAAGGAGTTACCGTATATTTACGAGGAAATTTCAGCGGTAAAATCCTGAGGTGTTTAAATACAGCACTGTTAAAAAAAAAATCACAGTCAAAGATGCTGTGGGGAGGATCTGTTTTAATTGGACTATCTCACCAACTTCTGGCCCCTTGCCTCATACACATTGTCATATATGGCTTTCAGTGAAGCGTGTGTTTTTATTTATTTATTTATTTATTTTTTAGCCTAAAAATCCAAGAAAACAAAGTCTCTGCTGGGCAGTGAGAGGTCCTGAATCCATCAGTGTATCATTCGTTCATTCCATATCTGTTTTAGAATCCAAAATTGGAAAACAGATAACAACTTGTTGTTTCATTTCTCATTTTCAAATAAAAAATCAGAAAACAGATAATGGCGTATTTTTCGCTGCTTTGATTTTGTTTTGAAATTAAAAAGAGAATTCACTAGCAAGGACCACACATCAACAATGCGTTTAAACGGTTTATTTAGAATAGATAGATTAATGAACCCGTTGTGGGGAAAACTCCGAAAGGAAGTCCGCCGTAGCTCCCGGACACGACGGACCCCCCTTTAAGGCCCTATGAATGGAGAAGAAGATGATTAAGAGAGAAGGGGAGGGAGGGAGGGTGTATGAAGCGAGAACAAACAGGACATGAAAGGTTGGGAGGGTTTAAATACCGGAAGGGGTGAGGTTGAGGTGTGGTCCTGCTCCTGAAATTCAGCTATGAGCTCCACTATGAGAGAATGAAATTATCATGGGATTTTTGTTCTGTTTGTTTTTGGTTTGTATCATTTTGATGTGTTGTAACCTGGGAGTTGTTGATTATTTTGGTAGCACTTTAGATTACAGCCCGCGTCTTACAGTGTAGTTTCCCGTCTCTTACAGTGTAGTTTCCTCAACTGTAGGGGTAACTCTCACACATGTACCATGACATTTTGCGGCATCTATCGGGTAGTTACGCTCTCGTCTTACAGTGTAAGTCCTGGAGTCTTACAGTGTAGTTTCCTCAACTGTAGGGGTAACTCTCACATATGTACCTTGACATTTTGCGATATCTATCGGGTAGTTACGCTCTCGTCTTACAGTGTAAGTCCTGGAGTCTTACAGTGTAGTTCCCGGTGTCTTACCATGAACTTATAAAAACAGTGTAATTTTCCTGGACATATGCTTTTGCTGTTAATGTGCCACTTCCTCTTAACAATCAGTATTGTGAATAAAGTAGACCAATGATGGACCTAAACACTGTAATGTATTGATGAGTATGTGTTTCACACAATAATGATAAGACTTGCAGATGTAAAAATAACAACTTTATTTTTTTTAACACACAGAGACCCCACATAGTAATTCACCTTTTAAGTAACCCGGCCATTAAGTTAACACTTGCCTCTGCTTACTGTCTAACTGTCCAGTACTTCCACTGCGACAACCCACTACTTCACCTGTAACTACTGGTCAACAACTGGAACCGGGCTGGATTATAAAGAGCACACTTGTTGGCTTTACTTACTGTGTAACTACCCACTCCTTTACTGTAACTACTGGTCAACAACTGGAACCGGGCTGGATTATAAAGAGCACACTTGTTGGCTTTACTTACTGTGTAACTACCCACTACTTTACTGTAACTACTGGTCAACATCTGGAACCGGGCTGGATTATAAAGAGCACACTTGTTCGCTGTACTTAATGTTTAACTACCCTCTACTAGTGTGCATTTTATACTCTAGTCCAGTTCCAGGTGTTGACCAGTAGTTACAGGTAAAGTGCTGGGTTGTTGCAGTGGAACTGTTGAAGCTACTGACATCTGTGTTTCTATGATGAATAATGCTTGGACACTTTATCCACACAGATACTCCGGTCAGAGAGTAAAGGCAGATACACAGTTCACAGTTCAGTCTTTTATGTATCCTTTCAGAAAAAGCATTACAGCAACGGCCGGATGCATGGAGATTGAATGAACGAAGAGGATGAATAATGTGTGTGACATCAACGTCCAACAGCCACTTATCAGTAGTGCATCTCAACAGGGCTGGCAGTGTATGGTATCTGAAACAATAAATAACAGAAGGTGAATCAAAGACAGTGTCTACCAAACGTAAATGATGCGCCCACTAGCTATTTAGCATTAGCAGTGCAACGTAAGGGAAATAAGAGCCAAAATTCCTGCCACATAAACAAACATAAACTAAATGTTCATTCCCCACTCAACATCCCTTAAAGATAACTTGTAAGCTATTAAAGTACTTACTTCTTCAAGAATGCATCACTGATAACTTATAAGATGCTTTGAAGATGCTTTTAAACAATCGCGGAATCTCCGTTTGGGCTGTACAACTTTTAGGACCCCAAGCTGCCCGCATAAATAGAATAGAATAGAATAGAAAATACTTTATTTATCCCCGAGGGGAAATTCAGGAGTCACCGCAGCATTTAAGAAAACCAAAGTAAGAAAGGGTATAGAAAGTGCAAAATGTCCATAAGAAATTAGATGACGACATCCCGTCCACCACTCATCCACCACTCTCCAGCCCAGCCAGTCTCCACCTCCACAGGGTCCAGGACTGAGCCTCCCCAGCAGTCTGTTCAGTCTCTGTCTCCTGGATCCTGTCCGCTCACAGCAGGCGAAGCTCCTCCGATGTGTCGCGGCGTCCGATGTCTGCTCCGTCAGCCATGTCCGTGAATAGCATGATGCCGCTGGATTAGCACAGCTAGCTCATCCATCCCCCGGAGCGAGATCCCACGTTCCCAACAACGATGGATGGAAGGACAGGTCCACGTCTTCACCTCCCAGCTCACATCCGAGAACCAGCACATCGTCCTCACCGCCTCCTCCTCAGCTCGAGGGAAATCATCAAGCCCTACACTAGTTAGCATTGACATGCTACAGGCTGCTAACAGCTAATTTCACATGTAAACAATGCAGCCATGGTTACATGTAGGATCTCCAGACAAACACAGGAGAAAAGTAGTAAAAAATACCGCCGAAGCCACAAAAAGTTTGGTGTCCAAAGGCATGAACGCAAATACGCAAAATCCTGCCCTCTAAGTTGCCTGAATAAAATTATATACAAAATGCTTACAACACATCAACGAAGAACAGAGGCAATTTATAACAGAAAATACTAGATAGTTAGCCAGTAAGCAAAGACAAGTGTGATCTTAATGGATCAGTAACTTAAAAGGAGCATTACAATGTGGGGTCTCTGTGTGTATAAAAAAATAAAGTTTTTTATACGTCTGAATATCATTATTATGTGAAACCCATACTCATCAATACATTACAGCTTTTAACTTTATCATTGGTCTACATAATCTTTATCCATGCTGATGAGGAAGTGATACATCAAGGTTTGCATAGTTAGAGCATATGTCCAGGAAAATTACACTGTTTTGATAAGTTCATGGTAAGACACGGGAAACTACACTGTAAGACTCCGGGACTTACACTGTAAGACGCGAGCATAACCACCCGATAGATACCGCAAAATGTCATGGTACATGTGTGAGAGTTACCCCTACAGTTGAGGAAACTACACTGTAAGAGACAGGAAACTACACTGTAAGACGCGGGCTGTAATCTAAAGTGCTACCATTTTTTTTTTCTCAGGAAGGTCAGTCAGTCTCTACCGTGATTCCATTGATGGGTGAATCGAGCAGCACGATAGCAAACGTTTAACATTATTAGTTAACGTTTTTGTCAAGGATGGCGGACGTGTACATGTTTTTTAAAGAGGGGAAGCGATCACATTTAGGAGGCATCAATAACATGATGTTTCCGCCCTAGGTTGTGTTGGATGCAGAAATGTCTGACACTCATTGCAGAGCATCTCTTGACACCCATGTCCTGCAACGTCTCCGGAATGTCTGTGTGGGTCTTACCAGCTTCAAACAACTGCTTAATAACATTGGCGTATTGTTCTAGTGCGGCAATAGTGGTCTATTTATGTGTCACTCACTGTAGCTCGCCTTCTCTATCCCTGTGAACAGGTTTCAAGGGCCGCGCGGCTAAAGACTGGTCTCCCTGAGTAAAAAGGTAAACAACTCCCGGGTCACAACACATCGAAAATGATACAAACCAAAAACAAATATAACAAAAATCCCATGATAATTCCATTCTCTCATACTCCATTTTAATTTCAAAACAAAGTCAAAACAGCGAAAAATAGGCCGTTATCTGTTTGCCGATTTTTGATTTGAAAACAAGAAATGAAATAAGTCATTATCTGTTTTCCGATTTTGGATTCTAAAATGGATAAAGAATGAACGAATGATACACTGATATCCCGCTGCGGCCCGGCTATGGATGGATGGAGCTCATCATTCCCTCCCAGTGATATCTGTTCCTGACTTTGACACAATAAAGAGCAGTTAATTCTCATCTAACTTATTCCCTCACCCCATGGTCTCCTCTGCCGTTTAGTACGATGGATATTGTGTCACTTCAGCAGAAGGATCTCTCCTGGCTGAAGTCTGTTACATCATACGGAGGCTAACTGTTGTGAAAATGCTGTTCTCTCTGCTAGGACACACATACAGTGGAAAGTTGAAGTCATAGTAATGGTGGGACTTTCTGAGTCTTTTAAGCTTTTGGCCAGAAGAGAGAGACCAACGCAGAGCGGCTGCAATTATGCAACAGGGAAAAAACAAGGGAAAGCTGGACTAAAAGGAAGGAGAAGAAAAGAAAGGAAAGAGAGGAAGAGGGCAGAGAGGGTGAGGTTTCAATGAACGGAAAACAGTGTGATGGGAAAGCCTGCCACTTTGAAAGAAGGTGAGGACATTTTATAAAGCAGTGCCACGTTAAATGAGTGTTCCAGAAAGATCCTGAACTGCTGACATGAGATGATCCAGTTTTTCTTCTACCTCGACCACAGAAGGGAAGAAACACAAAAGCGGAGCAGTGGGCCAGGCCTGCGGTGCTCTGTGCTACTCTGGGAAAAAGCAACCCGGCGCCTGGAAAGAAACGTTATGTCATTCCATCCACGTGATGCGTGTTGTTCTCTACTGCCATGGTGACGGCGGAGACAGCGAGGAGAGTAAAAGTGAGGTAGCCAGTTAAAGAAATACAAAAATGTGTTATATCACCAGGCAACTTCTCTGAGGAGTGATGGGAACATAAACATGACCACATTCAGGTGTTCCTGGTAGACCGGAGCCAGATGGAGGACTGTGAGAAACTTGGACCCTGGTTTGCAGCTGTATGCATGAACCAATTCAGACAGTCTGTACGCAGATACTCATCCATGTCTGAGTGTCCTTACTGGACCAGGCTTCTGCTGTAAGGGCCCAGTCTGCACAGCACTGAGCTCACCTCAGGGTTTCAGTTTGGTGTCCAGTCCCTGTCCCTGTGTTAGTTTGGCTGAAGGATGAGTCCACAGAGGAGTGTTGGGATGACCTCAGCGTCACTGTTCTGCTCCAGGATCCTGTTTGGAGTGTTTGGAGGAATGTTAGCTCACTTGGCTCGGGTGTAATGTTTATATCTCACTGCTAGAGCGCACAATTTAGGCTCTAGAAAAATTATGGGGGACACAAGACAGACTGAATAGAGCAAATAGAACACGTTTCTGCTGTGTGTATGTTTTTTTTTTTTTCAATATCACACCCTAATGTTAACCCAATGATTTTTCGAATGATGCGCTTCTAGCGGTAGCAGCAAAGTTTGGCAGCTCTCTGTTATTACTCTGCTGTTTTTGCTATATTTTTATCTTTTTTTTTTGTTTTTTTGATTATTTTTGCTCAATACTGGACTTTTTGACATCAACTCATGGATATGTCTGTTGGAAGGAGAGTTTATTCAAGAGAGGAGCTTCTTGCACTACGATGGAGCAAATCTGGAGGATCACCCTATTCCTGCTGAGATAAAGAAGCCTTTCCGAGGATGTCGTGCTGGTGTAAAGTTAAAGGCCAGGAGATGGAGATACAAGCCCTTTCTTCCATCAGTCATCATAGGGAATGTCAACTCTCTGCCCAACAAAAAGGATGAACTGGAGATACTGGTGAAGACACAAAATGTATACCGTGAGTGCAGCCTCTTGTGCTTTACTGGGACCTGGTTGAATCAAAACATCTCTGATTCCTGTGTGGATATCCCTGGCTTCACGCTGATACGGCTGGACAGAGACACTAAAGCTAGTGGCAAGTCAAAAGGTGGAGGACTGGCCTTATTCATCAATCAGAGATGGTGTAATCCTGATCATACTACAGTCAAAGTGAAGATGTGTTGTCCGGACATTGAACTGTTGGCAGTTGGGATGAGGCCATATTACCTTCCCAGAGAATTCAGTCATATAATAACAATCCTCGTGTACATTCCACCCAAAGCAACTGCTGAAGTTCCATGTGATGTTATCCAAGAAACTGTTGCCAGGCTACAGACTCAACATCCTGAGGCTCTCATAATAATATAGAATAGAATAGAATAGAATAGAATAGAATAGAATAGAATAGAATAGAATAGAAAATACTTTATTTATCCCCGAGGGGAAATTCAGGAGTCACCGCAGCATTTAAGAAAACCAAAGTAAGAAAGGGTATAGAAAGTGCAAAATGTCCATAAGAAATTAGATGACGACATCCCGTCCACCACTCATCCACCACTCTCCAGCCCAGCCAGTCTCCACCTCCACAGGGTCCAGGACTGAGCCTCCCCAGCAGTCTGTTCAGTCTCTGTCTCCTGGATCCTGTCTGCTCACAGCAGGCGAAGCTCCTCCGATGTGTCGCGGCGTCCGATGTCAGCTCCATCAGCCACGTCCGTGAACAGCATGATGCCGCTGGATTAGCACAGCTAGCTCATCCATCCCCCGGAGCGAGATCCCATGTTCCCAACAACGATGGATGGAAGGACAGGTCCACGTCGTCACCTCCCAGCTCACATCCGAGAACCAGCACATCGTCCTCACCTCCTCCTCCTCAGCTCGAGGGAAATCATCAAGCCCTACACTAGTTAGCATTGACATGCTACAGGCTGCTAACAGCTAATTTCACATGTAAACAATGCAGCCATGGTTACATGTAGGATCTCCAGACAAACACAGGAGAAAAGTAGTAAAAAATACCGCCGAAGCCACAAAAAGTTTGGTGTCCGTGACCGACAATGAACCATACAAAGTAATGATCCACTCCAAATACAAAGATGACGAAAAAGAGACGAAAAAATTACAAGAAACAGACAAAGACGAGAGAGCTGCTGCAACAGGCAGCTACTTGGGTAGCGCCTAGCAACCGTATGTACCGTATATCTGGTATAACCGTATATCTGGAGACTTTAACCATGTTAGCCTCTCCTCTTGTCTCACTGGATTTAAACAGTTTGTCAATTGCCCAACCAGAGTGAATAGAACACTTGATCTTCTATATGCCAACGTCAAAGATGCATACAGTGCCACTGCATTACCACCACTGGGCAAGTTGGATCACAATCTGGTTTTACTTCAGTCCTGTTACAGACCCTGCGTATTGAGGCAGCATGCAACTACTGTAACAGTTAGAAAATGGACACCTGAAGCCAGTGAGGCTCTGAGAGACTGCTTTGAGTGCACAGACTGGAATGTATTGTTAGAAACAGATGAAAATAGTATAGATATTGATAAACAGATTGACTGTTTTACTGAATACATCAACTTCTGTAAAGACAATATCATACCATCAAAGACTGTACTCCGTTTCCCCAATAACAAAGCCTGGATCACAAGTGACATCAAGGATATCCTCAATCAGAAAAAGGAAGCCTTTAGAGATGGCGACAAAGAACGGCTCAAACTGGTGCAAAAAGTTCTGAAGAGGAGATTAAGGGAGGCTAAGGTGAAATATAAAAAGAACATTGAGAGAAAATTACAAAATAATAACATTCGCGAGGTGTGGAGAGGAATCAATAACATATCTGGCTATAACACAAAGACAAGGCAGCCAACTGTGGGTGATGTTGAACGTGCTGATGAATTCAACCAGTTCTTCAACAAGTTTGACACAGCGACCACTTCCTCTTCTACTGCTGCTCCTTCTACACATCTGTGTCTCTCCACCACCCCTGCTACATCCCCTCTTACACCTGTGCCTCTTCCACCGTCACCGTCTGTCACAGCTTTAGGAGTGAGGTTAGAGTTAGGAAGACTGTGCTCAGGAAAGGCTGCTGGTCCAGATGGTGTGTGTCCAAGACTGCTTAAGGACTGCGCTGCCCAATTGTGTGAACCCCTTCAGAGGATCTTCAACCTGAGTCTACAGTTGGGTCGGGTCCCGGCTCTGTGGAAAACATCTTGTATTGTACCGGTACCAAAACTCAAATGCCCAGCTGAACTTAACGACTACAGACCAGTTGCCCTCACCTCACATGTTATGAAAACCTTTGAGAGGCTGCTTTTACGTCTGTTGAGACTTGAGGTCAAAGACACACTAGAACCTCTGCAGTTTGCATATAGAAATCATATTGGAGTGGATGATGCAGTTACATACATGCTCCACTGTGCGCTGTGCTATCTAGAAGAACCTGGCACCTATGTAAGAATTATGTTCTTTGATTTTTCAAGTGCATTTAACACCATCCAGCCCATGATACTGAGAGATAAGCTCAAAGACATAGGAGTGAACCCATCCTTTGTCTCCTGGATCACAGACTATCTCACAGAGAGGCCACAGTTTGTCAGGTTGGGAAACTGCGTCTCTGGGACGGTCATGAGCAGCACGGGGGCTCCACAAGGAACTGTTCTGGCTCCATTCCTATTCACACTTTATACTGCAGACTTCAAATACAACTCTGAGTCCTGCCACATCCAAAAATACTCCGATGACACTGCTATTGTGGCGTGTATCCAAAATGGACAGGAATCTGAATACAGGGATCTGATAAAGGCTTTCTGTGACTGGAGTCATAGAAATTGTCTCCAACTGAACACCTCAAAAACAAAGGAAATGATTGTGGATTTCCAAAGGTCTGGGCTCTGCCATCAGCCAGTTAACATCCATGGGGTGGACGTGGAGGTGGTGCCATCCTACAAATATCTTGGTGTACATCTAGACAACAAGTTGGACGGGTCCCTTAATACAGATGCACTCTTTAAGAAGGGGCAGAGCCGTCTCTTTGTCTTAAGGAAGCTCAGATCAATTGATGTCTGTGAAAAGCTGCTGCAGATGTTTTATCAGTCTGTGGTAGCCAGTGCTTTGTTTTATGGTGCAGTCTGCTGGGGAAATAGTTTAAAGCAGAAGGACAAGAGGCGACTGGAAAAACTGGTGAAGAGAGCTAGCTCCGTGGTTGGATCCAGTTTGGACTCACTGGAGGCTGTGGTGGAAAGGTATACACAGAAGAAAGTGGAGGCCATCATTCGTCACACTGATCACCCACTCCACACCATCCTGGACCAGAGAAAAAGCAGCAGGGGACGACTCACGTCTGTGCACTGCAGGACTGAGAGATACAGCAGATCATTCCTCCCTGCAGCCATCAGAGTGTACAATTCTTTAATATTTGGAAGATGAGCTACAAACCAAATGAATTTCCCTTCTGGGATTAATAAAGTATTTTTTATCTTTTATCTTTATCTTTAACGATCTGGAAAGTGACAAGTATATCACATTGGGCGATAAGAACATAGACCAGGGATCTGTCACCTTTACTTTCAAAGGAGCCACTTTGCCTCAGTTTACCTAGATTGAAGTCTTCTTTGTCTTCATAGTAAACAAAATAAAATGTGTCAAGTTCTTCACACAGCTAATATCTACTGAATAGTTATCTACAAGGAAGTTTTTTTAATTAATGAAATTGTGCATGCGGTGTCTTAGTTTTTCAGTTTTTATAAAATTGCTGAATTCTTTTTTTTTTTTTAAGGTTTAAATCAAAAAAAATTTGGCAGATTTTTTTTTAAATAAATTTTGAAATTTCAAAAAAATTTCAAAATCAAATTGTTTTTTGAAATTTATAAAACTAGTAGAAATTGCAGAAAGATTCTGTTTTTCACCTTTATTTTTTTTTTAAATTTTCAAAAGTAAATTGAATTTCCTAAAAATTTGAAAAAGGTGGAATTAAAAATGTAAAAATTGCAAAAAAAAAAAAAAAAAAAAAATTGTTAGCTTAAACAATTGCAAAAATTGCAAAAACAAAAATATATTTTTGTAACATTTTCAAACATTTAAAAAAATTGAAATTTAAATAATTTGCAAATATATATATATATATATATATATATATATATATATATATATATATATATATATATATATATATATATATATATTGAAAGAATATTTGGATTTGAAACATATATTACCAATATTTCTTGACTTACTTTTTAGTTGTTTCCCAATGTCTTGCCACATATCAAGCATGCATATCCAGCCATCATGTTGTCAGTTAAAGGAATCCATCCATAGAGAATCAAAATCTGTAGTTTCTTCCAGATTTAGTTCAACAAAATGTTAACCCATGATTTTATTTAGACACATCAATACCCACCGTAAGAAAAAAAAAAAAAATTCATTTCAATTATATTTTTCAAAGCTACAAGGAGCCGTTGCAAAGGAGTCAAAGAGCCGCATGAGGCTCAAAAGCCACAGGTTGAAAATCCTTGACCTAGACCCATTTCACTTTCAAGGAAAATTATGGATAACACAAAGCAGACTAGATAATTTGCTTGGAACACGTTTGACTTTTTGGTCTTTTTTCCCCACAACTGCCCCCTAGTGTTAAAGTACCTGTAAATTTATGTATAAGTCACTTTGGCTGTTTACAGTAAGTGTATCCCTTATTTCCGAGGTGAAAATAAGTCAGCCCAATAGTCTTTTTATGTTTAGTAACAAACATTTGTCGATTTTATCTTGTAATAGAATTTATTCAAAATTGAAACTCTTACTTTGTAGGTTTAACAACAAAATCTTCTTTTCAAAAAATGATTCGTATTAAACACAGAAATTTGAAAACTGAATAAAAAATAAATTAGACTGTCTAGTGTTTGAGGTTGTCTTTACGACTGTAGCAGTGAGGATTTTATGGGTAAAGGCTGGATGTGACATATACGTTACAACCATAGATTGTAAAAACAGTAGACGTCATCTCACTGGGCTTGAAGTGAGGTCTACATAAAAACTGCTCTCCCAGGTGGCTGGCTGCTGTATAGGTCAAAAAATCCATCTCAGTCAGATGGGCTGTGGTCAAACTTTAAAAAATTAATACAGCTGGTAGAAACGTTTCTCATAACTGTATGCTGTGGGGATTTGAAGATAATGTTTGGCTGTTTGTATTCAAGACCACTTTTTCCTGAAAAGTTTTGTTTATTATTTATATGAGGTTAAAAATGAGGCATCATGTCACATTTAAAGATGACTGACAGCTGCCGTTATTGTGTAATTTTTTCAGGGATTGTAAAATGTGTAAGGAGGTGGAGCCAAGAAGAGATTAGACTCTCCAAAGAAAAAATAATTATCATTTGTGTCACCTGGCTCCACTAAGGTTCTCTCTGTGTCCCTCACGGTCTCTACCGCACAGACTATGGCTGCACAACGCTTACCAATGGCTGCGCCTGTGACTGGGGAATTTTGGCTTCAAAAGCGTACAATGATAAATGGTGAAGCCATGCTGTCCACTCTACATACAGCCTATGGTCACAATGATATTGATCTGATTTGTTTTATATCAATTTGTTAAAAGCATGTGTTCACAGCAGCTTAAAGGCAGCAAAGAACATGTTATGAACTCATCAGAACTCTTAAATCTTACCTTTAGCAACCAAAAATAAGCTTTACAAGTTTAGCTGGTTCTCTCACATGTCACCCTGGCTCGTGGTCATCTTGGAAGCGTTACAGTGACGCAAAATCACACAACCTGTTACAGGAAACCATCATGACGTTCGGTATGTAGCACTTCAGGACTTCCTAAGTTGAAATCTGGAAAAAGCTGTAGAAGGAACTTTCTAGAACAATTTAAGGTCTTGTAATGCTTGTGTGACTGTGGGTTCTTGTGGCTTAAAATCAGGGACTTTAACGTTGAACACAAAGAGTGGTTACCACCTTTCTGACATGTCAACAAAATCAGAGGCTGCAAGGAGTCGACTGCGCGATAGAGCTGTGGTTTGCTTAGGTGGTGTCAAAGCTACAGCTGATCAATGTGTAAATCAGTCTGTCACGTCACATGCAGTGTTCCTGCAGTGCTCATGCTGTGTACCATTTTACACAGATGGAACAAAGACAAAAAGCTCTGAAGTTGCAGCGTACAGTCAGCCAGCCAAACAGCTGAGGTAATCGCTGTTACCCTCGTCTCTGTCATGTCTCCAACTTTCCTCCTCTGCATCACCAGTGTTAGTTCATGTTCAATAAGAGCAAAGGCAGGGACGCCAAAAGAAGAGCCATCTGATGGTTTCATCCACAGCAGAAACAAAGTGATTGGACCGTCAGATACAGTCCCCCATCAGCCAAAAGTATCAAATCGTACTCCTCTTTGTCAGAGCGTTTGATTGATATATCTCCTCCAGCTCACCAACGATGCAGAGTGAGGGTTTGTGCTGGAGGTTTGATGTATTGTGCAGCTGCACCACAGAGAATATCTCTAACTTTCCATCTGTCAGGAGGATTTCAATGTAAAGAAATAAAATCTGCATGAGGCTTTACACCACAGATGCAGCAGTTTGGTTTACTCTTCAGGAAGTCAAGTCTCTCTTCAAAAAGAAAAGTAAGAAACTGCAGGTCTTGTCCTTGTATTTGGACCAAAAGAGCTGAAAACTTCAGGCTGACCTTTCTGCTGGTGAAGGGAAGCTCAGCGTGCCTTGATTTGATTTAGTCTTGTGAAAAGTCCTGTCAGAGATTCTTTAAACAGAAGAAAGAACTGAGGACAACTCGTTTGCCTAACTGCATTGCAATGCAATGACAGAGCAGCTTTGGTAAAGACATTATGCAGAGCACGGTTTGAAGACAGGGTGGAGAGGACTTGAAGTCACGTCCTGAAAGACCTTCATGTCGACCATGAAAAGAAATGATGTGAGAGAGCAGTAAATAAACGTGTGAGAGCGCGATGAGCACAGATGAGTTCATGTGAAGAGAGGAGGAGGAAGAGGAGGTTGAGAGCTGCATGCTGGCATCTGTCTGAGTGTTTGGCATCCTCTCCTGACTGTCTCTCAGCTCCGGCCTTGATGAGATGAGACGTCTGAGGCAGCTCAGGCTTTGTATCCCTCTTGTATCTATTACCACTTAATGAACACACAGACTGAGATACAGTATCACAGAGAGGTCTCATCCAGCCTGCTGCTCGCAGAGCTAAGAGCTGCTCTGAGGATGGATTACTGTCAGACTGATGAACCCAGCAGGGCTCTGCTCCTCCTCAGGAAAGGTCTCTGTCTGCAGGCTGAGAGTGATGGAGTCCAGCCCCGCGGCTCCCTCACAGACAACATCACCGACCACGCTGTGATGGCTCAATGACTGACCTTGATGCTGCTGGGCGGGTCAGTCCTCAGATCATCCTCACAGTCAGAGCAGCACGCTTAGACAAAGAATGAGATCTGACGCAGTCTGTGTCTGGAACCATCAACTGCTCGTCAACCACTGATCCAACTCATGAAAATCTACCTTCCAATGAAAACTAAACAGCTTTTTAGAGCAATGGACACTGCTCAGTTATAAAAGACCCGTGGCCAGTGATTTAGTTACTTTGCTGCTTCAGTATCATAAATGTCTTCCGGGTCTTATCTTCTGCTCCAGGACCAAACTTGTTGCTAACTTCAGTCCTACAAAAGCAAACGAGACACTTGGATGCTGGTTTAAGATTTGAGAAAGGGATGTTTTCATCGACACAAAGCCTTTACCTGACATAATTTCTTAAAGATACATGTGAGGCCTGAAACAAAGGGATAAGACATTCCCCTCTGCAGGAAGGGCCAGGCAAGGTTTTCAGTCTGTATAAGACCAGGTGTAGGCACTTTAAAATGATCGTCGTGTGAAGCGCTCTCAGTGATCATACATCATAGATCACACACACTTTCCGCGTGCTTGTGCTCCTACATGAAGTAAACTGTGCCGAAGCCCACCTCTCTGAAGCGTGCCAAAGCACTTGTCTTACTGTCATTACCTGACAAATGTAGTATACAATACCATCTTGTGATACTGGACCAATTGAGACTTTCATTGTTTTGTTTTGTTTTGTTTCCTTAATAATAGCACAAGCTGTGGGCAGTACATGTGGGGTCCACCTGCTTATATGCCATGTGGTAGGTCTGGTGGCGGTCACTAAGATTCAGTGTAGGTTTGCAGTGACAATTAACAGTAACGGTATGGTTTGCAGTGAGAATTTACATTGTAAGTTTTGTGTTTATATTGTGTCGGTTGGCAGTGAGTAATTTACAATGTAGGCCTTCAGTGAGCATTAACACTGTATGTTAGCAGTTAAAATTTACAGTGTAGATTTGTATTGGATATTTATAGTGTACGTTAGCAGGTAAGATAAACAGGCTGTTGTAGTGAAAATTTGTAGTGAAAATTTACAGCATGTGTTTGCGGTGAGCATCTTCAGTGTAGGTAAGCAGTGGATATTTACATTTTTGGTTTGCAGTAAGTATTTTCAGTGTAAGTTTGAGTGTTTTTATATTTTTAGGTTAGCTGTGAGTATTTGCAGTGTAGGTCTGCAGTGTGTATTTATGATGTAGGTTAATAGTAAGTATTTACAGTGTAGGTTTACAGTGAGTCTTTACAGAGTAGGTAAGCAGTGGGTATCTACAGTGAAGTATAGCAGTGAGTTTTCAGTGTAGGTTTGCAGTGCGTGTTTACAGAGTTGGTTTGTAGTGAGTATTTACAGTGTAGGCTTGGGGTGAGTATTTACAGAGTAGGTTTTCAGTGAGTATTTACAGTGTTGGATGCAGTGAATATTTACAGAATAGGTTCGTAGTGTTCTTGTGTAGCTAAGCAGTGAGTTAATACAGTGTATGTTTGTAGTGGTTGTTAACAGTGTTGGTTTGCAGAGACTATTTACAGTATATGTTAGCAATTAGTTTTTACAGTGTAGATTTTTAGTGGGTATTTACAGATTGTGTTTGCAGTGAGCATCTTCAGTGTAGGTTTGCAGTGAGTGTCATCAGTGTAGGTTTGCTGTGAGTCTTTACAGTGTACATTCACAGTGAGTGTTTTCAGTGCCAGTTTGCAGTGTGTTTTAACAGTGTAAGTTGGCAGTGTAATTGTATTGTGTGGGTTGGCAGTGACAAATTTACAGTGTAGGGCTCCAGTAAGTATGTACAGTGTATGTTAGCAGGTAGAATTTACAGTGTAGATTTGTAGTGGATATTTATAGTGTAAGTTAGCAAGTAGTATAAACAGTGTAGATTTGTAGTGGATATTTACAGCATGTATTTCTAATGAGTGTGAGTGAGTGAGTATTCACAGTGTTGGTTGCAGTGAATATTCACAGAATAGGTTTGTATTGTTCTTGTGTAGCTTAGCAGTTAGTTTTAACAGTGTTGGTTTGCAGTTAGAATTTACAATGTAGGATGCCAGTGAGTATTTACACAGTAGGTTTGCATTGTGTATTAACAGTGTACAATTGTAGTGTTTTGGTTGAGCAGGTTAGCCGTGAGTATTTGCAGTAAAGTACCTGCAGAGACTATTTACAGTATATGTTAGCAGTTAGTATTTACAGAGTAGATTTGCAGTGGGTATTTACATCATGTGTTTTGTGATAATCTTCAGTGTAGGCCTGCAGTTTGTCTTTACAGTTCAGGTCTGCAGTGAGTATTTTCAATATAGATTAGCTGTGAGTATTTACAGTGTCAGTTAGCAGTGTGTTTTAACAGTGAAGGTTTGCAGTGTTTTTATATTGTGTAGGTTGGCAGTGAGAAATTTACGGTGTAGGCCTCCAGTAAGAATTTCCAGTGTATATTAGCAGTTAGAATTTACAGTGTACACTTGAAGGGGATATTTATGGTGTACGTTAGCAGAAAGTATCAACCGTTTTGATTTGTAGTGGATATTTACAGCATGTGTATGCAGTGAGTATGTTCAGTGTAGGTTTGCAGTGAGTATTCACAGTCTGGGCCTTCAGTGAGTATTTAGAGTGTAGGTAAGTAGTGAGAATTTAAAGTGTTGGTTTCCAGTGAGTATTTACAGAGTAGGATAGCATTGAGTATTTGCAGTGTAGGCCTGCAGTGGGTATCTATGATGTAGGATAGCAGTGAATATTTACAGTGTAGGTTTACAGTGAGTCTTTACAATGTTTGTTTGCAGTGTGTGTTAACAGTGCAGGTTTGCTGTGAGTATTTACAGTGTAGGTTTGCAGTGAGTATTTACAGTGTAGGTTAGCAGTGAGTGTTTAAAGTGTTGGTTGCAGTGAATATTTACAGTGTAGGTTTGTAGTGTTCTTGTCTAGCTTAGCAGTTAGTGTTTACAGTTTAGTTTTGCAGTGAGTGTTCATAGTGTTGGTTTTCTGTGAGTATTTACAATGCAGGTTTGCAGTGAGTGTTTACAGTATAGGTTTGCAGTGAATATTTACAGTGTAGGTTTGCCTTGAGTATTTACAGTGTAGATTTGTAGTATGTATTTGCATTTTTACCTGAAGTGACTCTACAGTGTTACTTCAAGTGACCTTTTTCAGAGTTGGTGGTCACTTAGTGATTTGGTGGGTTCGTGATAAGACTGTTTTACTGTTAGTACCCTGTTCAGGTATGATATTTTGATTGAAATTCTTCAACATCCTAACACAGCTTTTATAAACCTGTGGAATGAATGATTGCTATAACTACTCTTTCCCTCTTTTCCTCTAAGCATTTTACATTTAGAATTTGTTTTACCTTAACTAATAATAAAAAAAACTGAATTAGTGGATCAAATGCATGTCCCCTTCTTTTTTATTGAACCTCTACATTTGTTTTGTGTCAACACGTTAAAGAAGGGGTGCTCCCTGGCCTCAGGATTTATTGAAACTTTGTGTTTATTAGACGGTGTGTCTGGTCACAAACAGGTAACGACTTCCCTGTTCTCCTGCTCCTCCAGTCCCCAGCAGGAATGTATTTATTGCACACATTCCACCTCCTCCCTCAGTGAATTTCCCTCCATCACTGATCAAACATCAAGCAGACCAACACTGTGAGCTTCACACTGACCATTTGAATTGTGCCGTACTTGAGTGCAATTCAGTGCAAAATGAAGGTTTGCGTCTTGTCCGTGTTTGTTTTTAATAAGTTTGAATAGACTCCTGAGGACAAAAAGCCTCCCTGTTTGTAGTAACTGATTCTGTGCTTAAAGTAATGCTAAAAAAATAAAACTTGAGCTGACCCATCCCAAAGTCCCCTTCCTCACTACCTTTTGGGTCCTGCTCTGCTCAGTCCCACATCAGATCAGTCGAAGCCTCCTGCAGAGGAGCAGCCGCAGGTCCTGCCCTCTGGCTGCTCCTCCCTGCAGTCATAGCAGTCTCTGGCTAGGGGGCGCCACAGGAGCAGCAAAGTACTTCATCAGTTCAACTCTGACATGTGACCCTGAGGTGAGAGCTTAAATTTTGTTCATGATAAATTAACACTCATTGTTTTCAACTTTTTAACTTCATAAAAGTTTAAAGTTTAAATGAGGTTTTCAAAAAAAAAACAAAAAAAAAAAACAAACCCTTAAACATTAAAAACAACTTCTCCCTCCTACCAGTGTGTGTGTGTGTGTGTGTGTGTGTGTGTGTATGTGTGTGTGTGTGTGTGTGTGTGTGTGTGTGTGTGTGTGTGTGTGTGTGTGTGTGTGTGTGTGTGTGTGTGTGTGTGTGTGTGTGTACCCGACACACACACACACACACACACACACACACACACACACACACACACACACACACACACACACACACACACACATGTACCCAACGCACAAGTTCGAATACACTTTTTTTCATGAAAATACACATTCCGGAGTCAGCCAATTATCACTCATATTTCTGTTAATATCAATTTAAAATATAAAAAAAATACATTTTATATTGCCATTAAAAATTTAAACTAGTCTGTTTAACTGTGATCTCCGCTGTTTTCTGTGCAGATTTCAGCACTACTGGGCCGCCGTAGTCTCAAACTGTGCCTGATAAAGTGATTAAATGTGCTTATCGTCAATGACTTAACTCTGGGGCTGTGAGCTCCGATTTTAAACACTTTCTTAAATCTAATCTGGGACAGTTAACAGAAAACAAACCTTTTTCTCTCGTCATTTCATTAGCAGGATTGTCTTTCAAGGTCTCCAGCACATGAAACTTGTTTACTCGCCACCTCTCGCCAGTTTTAACACTTTCAAGCAGAAGGGAAATAAATAAACCGCAGTCAGTCGAGCGAGTTGCATTTTTCCTTCCAAAGCTAAATTTGTCTTGTCTCGCAGAAACACCTCCTAACATTTTTTTTCTTTCCCTTCAGCCAAAAGATTCACAGGAGCTCTTTCTGTCCCTGTGCTGCATTCAGGACCCGTGGGAAAGATGGGAATCGGGCCTTTATCCCTTCAGGTTTTTTTTTTTTTTTTTTTTGATGGTGATCCCTGAATTAAACTGTGTGTAAAGACATTCTTACATTGAAAGCACCAAACGTCTTTTCAAAAGGCTTCTGCGGATATAACGGTAAAGGTGCACACACCAGAAAATGACTGTACACCATCGACCACAAGTCAAATTACATGCACATCCATTCGCTGACACTACAGAGAGGGAGTGACAGTGAGGACATGGAGTGACTTGGATCCTCAGGAGTTGGCTTAAAACCATACTGAATTTTCAGTTCAAACAGTATGCAAGTATTAGCAGCGTTGAAAACTACAACAACAACAACAACAACAACAACAACAACAACAACAACAACAACAATGATAATTACCTCTTATTTTACAACTCTGATTAGCCATAAGTAAGAAAGATCATTGCACCAACTTAAATGATGCAGAAAATAAAGTGACTGTACTTTCTACAGGAACTACATCACCACTTCCAGTGTGGAAATAAAGGATGCACCCCCAGATAAATACAGAGCTCTGGAATAAACACAGAGGCTGTCAGCTGTCAGTATTACCATGGGTCGTCATTAGTATATATAATGACGTCATGATGAGTTATTGTTTCCCAAAGCATCAACAACCTACGTGAACAACATTTTTTGCAGCCTGTCAGTGATGACATCAATGTCTGAGGATGACATTTCCTCCCTCTGTTGCACTTCTATCCTCTGTTTTAAGTTTTTTTTTTTTTTAATCATTGATTTGTTCTTTTTGCTTGTTTGGATAAAGCCTGTGATCTCCATGGCCTTTAAGATGAGGGTTAAATGATTGTTTAGATGAAAATCAAATGTCTGGTGTTTTTAGTTTATGTATTTGCATTTAGGCTGTTCATTTTTCTGTCTGCCTATGGACCATATAAGATAAAGTCTGAGTGACTGAGCTTCATTAGAAAGCTTCTTTAGATAATGGTAGGGGAGAAGCTTCATCCAAACGTTTTGACTTCAGCCTTCATCACATGACTCCAGCTCCATCTGTTGCCTGTTTGCGCATGCACATATGTCAAGCTCACTGAGGATTCAGAAAATGGCTTAATATTTCCTATTTATCATCTTTATTTTTCACATTCATCTCAGATTTATTCACACAACCTGAACGCAGAGCACTAAATATGAAGAACTTTATCAGATGCATCTACCTAGTTTGCAAAACACGAACTTGCCCTTTAAAACTCCAGAGCATTAGGACAACAGAGTGACATGTTAGTCAGTGAGTTGTGTCATGTAGTTTCTCTCCATGGCTGCAGAATCAGTAGGAAAACACTAAAACTCGCCGTGGATCCGTTCTTTTCCCACGGGACGTGAACGCAGCATCTCCCTTCGCTTTCCTTGCGCTCTCTCTGCAGGGCACCAGGGGGTGATGGCTTGTTCCTGGAAGAGCCCAGCCTGCCTGCAGAGTCACTCACATTCCTGGCTGGGATTCAACGACTGAGCCAGACACACAAACACAGAGGGAGGGACGCGAGAGCGCGCGCGAGCGCGAGAGAGACCTAGACGGAGCGCGAGGGAGAGAGAGCGAGGAGGGAGGGGGAGGGAGGGGGAGGGAGGGAAAGAGGCTGGCTCTCAGACTTCTCATCTCCATACAGTCAGAGTGAACTGCGGGGGCAGACGGAGCGGGTTGCTGCAGTCCTCGACAGCGGAAAGAGCCGCAAATACAGATTTTTTCATCGAGCTGTATTGACCCACAACTCCTGCTTTTGTTTCATTTTCGCCTACTTCTCTTTGGAATCCAGCAAACGGAACTTTTCTCTTCTGTGGAGTTTGGGAGGCCGGGTTTTCTCCGGATATGGACAGTCTGCGCCCCGCTGCAGGGAGCGACTGGCCGGTGTTCACTCTGTAGGCTCGGAGTAAAACTGTAACCTGGGACTTTTCGCTCTGGATGTTTGATGAAGCGCTTCGCCTTCTCGGTCACTTCTGGGACGCCGTGGATATACCAGGTTCAGGAACGGATAGATACTCGCGATCCCCGGTCGACGCCAGGAAGGATTTACGCTTCTAAAGTTGCAGGAAAAACATGGAGACTGTAAGTCGGCAAAGCTTCCAGCCTCATCCGGGACTGCAACAAACTCTGAAGCAGTTTCACCTCAGCTCTATGAGCTCCCTGGGCGGACCGGCGGCGTTCTCTGCCCGATGGCAACATGAGCTCCTCTTCAAGAAGGACGGAAAGGAGCCCGAGCCGGTCCTGCAGCATCTGCCGCCGCCGGTGATGCCGGGCCCCCTCTTCATCCCGTCGGACCGCTCCACGGAGAGGTGTGAGACGGTGCTGGAAGCCGAGACCATCTCGTGCTTCGTGGTCGGCGGGGAGAAGCGCCTGTGTCTGCCGCAGATCCTCAACACGGTGCTGCGGGACTTCAGCCTGCAGCAGATCAACTCGGTGTGCGACGAGCTGCACATCTACTGCTCCCGGTGCACGGCGGACCAGCTGGAGATCCTCAAAGTCATGGGGATCCTGCCCTTCTCCGCGCCGTCCTGCGGCCTCATCACCAAGACGGACGCGGAGCGGCTCTGCAACGCCCTGATCTACGGCGGTGCGTACCCGCCGCGCTGCAAGAAGGAGCTGAGCGGAGGCGCGCTGGAGCTGGAGCTCACTGAGAGGAGCTTCAAAGTCTACCACGAGTGCTTCGGCAAGTGCAAGGGCTTGTTCGTACCGGAGCTGTACACCAGCCCCAGCGCAGCGTGCATCCAGTGCATGGACTGCAGACTCATGTACCCGACGCACAAGTTCGTGGTGCACAGCCACAAGGCGCAGGAGAACAGAACTTGCCACTGGGGCTTTGACTCGGCCAACTGGAGGGCGTACATCCTCCTGGGCCAGGATTACACGGGGAAAGAGGAGAAGGCCCGCCTGGAGCATCTCCTGGACGAGATCAAGGAGAAGTTTGACTTCGCCAACAAGTACAAGAGGAAAGCTTCCTCCAGGGTGAGTGTGTCCATCAGCTGCTCTCATGCTGCCCCTGCCAGGTTATTTAAAGTGCAGAATCCCCCCTCTGATACACACATCTCTAATGTCAGCATACTAACACTTGACTGTGCCGTGCCCCTCCTCAGTGGAGCCCTTTGGCTCTCAAAGTTGTATTTGAGGGTCCTTGAAAAAAATCTGCCCACATGCTTCTAGAAATAGTTCGTTCTGCAGGAAGTTCTCGGGCGGTGAGTTCCTCTGAGGATTCCCTCCAGGAACTAAAATATCCCAACTACAGGAGCAGTGAAAGGGTTAATGCTGACTCTTTACATTTCCCTGAATGCATCTGGAGCTTCATCTTATCTCCCTGCTCCCCATGCGTGTGTGTGAGTGTGTATGTGTGTGAGTGAGTGAAGGAAGGAGCCATCATTGACATGTTGTCACTAATTGAGCCTCACCCAGCGGTGACAACAGAACACCTCTGCAGGTCATAAAGCCATTATTTACCTCTCAGGCTGCTCTTTATGAGCCTCCACTGTAAATACAATCTCATTTACCAACAAATGGCTCAATGGGAGACAACAGCCAAAGGAGGGGGAGTGTGTGTGAGTGTGTGAAGGGAGGGAAACGTTCACATTCCCTCAGATTTAAAGCATTTCCTACATCTGTGTGTCTCTTTAACTGTTTGTGGTGTGTGTGTTTCTGTGGGTTGAATCTGCTTTTCCCTCTGGTTGTGTCCACATCTGCTCTTTCTGAGATTTGAAATGTCTGTGCGTTGGTTCAGGTGTGACCTGCTGGATTTGTGAAGTTGCTTAGAGACAGCTGCAGCGATCAGTGGACGAGTTAACCGGAGGATTATTAATCCACACTTAATCAGTGGTGTCAGCATTCTTAATCATGGTTGTCTCTGGTTTATGAACTAATGCCTGCAGGAAAGATGGGGTTTGAAGGACAGGACTGAGTTTGGGGATTTGGGCTGAATTCTAAAAGATTCAACTGAAGTAAAAAGTGATAAAAGGTGTTAATTCATCGCCTTGGTTCAGCTTTATCTGACTGTAAAGCTGCGTGAAAAGCTGGATTATAATCCCTGTTTTGGTGTGCAGGCAGGCAGGCAGGAGTTTGTGGAGTTGGGTGGTAGTCTCATAAAAGGGAGCCACCCCGCCCCTCCCCCTCAGAAAAAAAGGCTGGTGCAACCATTTGCATGAACTGTTACACATGAATGGAGTTGATGAAGCAGGGTTTAGAAGTATTGTGGTGGAAACATAATATGATCCCAACAAAGAGGAGCATTCAGCAAACATCAGAACTCCCCCACCCTCAAACATCCACCTACCCCAGGCCAACCACCTATCTCTAACACACACACACACACACACACACACACACACACACACACACACACACACACACACACACACACACACACACACACTCCTTTGCTCTGGAGGTCTTGTGGCTGCAGATTTTGGATCTTTTATTGCTGTATTTCCTCCTCAGGTCCGCCGTGCATTGCTGTGATTTGCTGCCCTTATTGATATTTGCTCGGCTCAAACACTTGGTGAAGTTTTTATTGTTACGTTTGATGGCTTCAAAAGAAGCTAGATAAATAAATCCCCCTATAAAAATCTGGGGATTTGTTTGACGTGCTCGTGTTCTCAGAGCAACGTTGCTGAAACACGTTTTAAAGCTGCAGTGGTGTAATCCAGTGGTTTTAATTGCTGGGTCGGTTTGTTTGGAGAGGAGGAGACAGACGACAACTCACCCTGCAGTCAGAACTGTGGGAAAATGAAGTAATGAAGGCTTCAAACCTTAAAATAGCAGAGCTCTACAAACAGGTGGAGGTGTAGTTAGCGTTAGCTCAGCTAGCAGCCCCCGACCTCTGAAGCACCAACGTGTTTGTGTTTAAACCCTGAGTGTTTTAGTACCAGAAATCAGAGTCAGCAGATCGTCTCTGCTGCTGGAGAATGAAGCTGTGAGGGGCAGTCTAAAGGATCTGGTGTGGGTGACATAAAGCAGTTTGTTGTGAAGGATTCAACTCCGAAGCAGCCTTTTAGAGAATGCTGGTGTAAGTACACTTTAGTATAGGATGTAAGATGAATTTGTTCCCGCTCTGGTCTCCATTCTGGTCCTGGTGTTGGTATCTGAGCTGCCTGAGCCGGTTGATGAGGCTCAGAGCGTAGCTGCAGAGTGTTTACATCCCTGCAGGCCTCCTCTGAGCTCCTTTTACACAAACCCTCAGAAGAAAGAGAAATCAGGGAGACTCTTGAAGTCCCGAGGAGAGCCAAAGTCCTGCCATGCATGGTGAATACCCACTCCTGGCACACACTTTTATTCAGGCTCGAGTGGGCACACCTCGAGGACCCCCACTTCCAGGGGCCTCTTCTATTTTTATAAGTGCCGACGGGGCACCCAAGTGTTAAGCCCTCGGCTCATTTCAACCCGCTTTTTAATTCGACTCCTCTTCTCCCCCCTGGAGTGCCCTGTTTCAAGGAACGCTAATGAGCGAGTGCACGGTGGCGGGTAGCAGTTGAGGAATATTCCTGAATTTATGGCGCTCTTTGTCAGCGCGTTTCAGTACTTTAGCCGAGGCACTCAGAAAACCTTCGTGCAGGATGTGAGGGGAAGTGCCAGACTGCTGCCTTCCACCTCTCAGTGTATCAGAAGAAGCCATGAGGAGCATGCTGTCAGCGCAGGAAGCGGACGGCTCTGTGAATATTAATGAAGCTTTTACAGAAGTGTTAGGAGCAGTCTCGCATGCAGACAGACACAGGAAGTGATATTGCCACACTTCCCTCCCCGCAGACGCTCTTCTAAGAGCTTCCTTCTGAGACGTGCACATGATGCTCATATCTGACTCACACATCATTTAGAAGAAAACAGCTTCTGCAGCGTGCCGGCTCCAATGTTTGCAGTAAAAGTTCATCGGGAGTTCTTATCGGGGAGGATGTGAGCTGCGGCGCTGATAGTAAACAGAAAGGCAGTGAACTATTGAATTGTTGAAATGAGTTTATGTGCAGGGTGTGGAGCACTTCTCTCCAGGCAGCTCCTGCCAGCCGCTGGCTGCGCCTCCTCTGGTTTCTGGCGGGTGCAGATGTGGGTGGCACACATAATCAGCGGCTTTCCGCATCAGGATGTTTAGATAAGGATTGCGGCCGCAGATTTCGAATGTCGCTAACTTTATAATTCCCCTCAAGATGATGTGATTTCTGCACAGTCCGTCTGTTCCAGGGAGATATGAAACAGAGAAATGGGGACGAAGGGAGGGAGGAGGGCCACTTAGTGGAGCCAGCACAAGCTTGACTCATGCTTGGTTCCAAACCAGCATGTTTACGTCAGGCTTTTTCTTTTTTTGGTGCCTTCAGAGGATGAGGATCCTGTTTGGTCTGGCTCGCTGTGTGCAGCGGCTCTTGTGCTCTGCACAGATGAAAGCAGACAGTGAGACAGAGGGTCAGCGCTCACCTCAGGAGGAGAGGCTTCACCAAACAGCTGTGCACTGTCCCTGGTTGCTAACTACAGCTGCCAGTCAGCTGCTGCCTGATGAGACATGTCCTCCTCATCAGAACTTGGTTGAAAGAAGAAATCTGCCACACCAAGTCAGATGGCAGATTGGTTCATCAAGAGAACACCAGTTTACTGATTGATTGAAAGTTTTAGAAATGAAATGCTCCTCACATTTTTGGTTTCAGCCTCCAGAGTTTCAGGAGAGAATTTCTCATGAAAGCAAACAAAGGGTTTTTGGTAGGGATGTCCCAATACAGATCTTTTGACTTCCAGTCGATCCATTTTTCTCATGATATGTTTTGGCGAAACCCATTGAATACAGATACCTACATTTTCAGACCGTTATAAATAATTCAACAAGTATTACATACATATCCTTTTTTATGTTGCTTTATAAAATAAACTAGGGCAGGGACAATATGCCATTCCCATGATTCAATTGTATTACGATTTTTGGGGTGCCGATTCGATTTAAACTGCAATTCTTCAATATTAACAATTTTTGCAATTTTTCGTTTGCTTTTTAACACCAGACCATGTGAAAAGTGAAATGATGATGATGATGCCTACAGACTACACCAGGAGCCACATTTTCCCATAAAATGCACATCACCTGAGTCAGAGAGAAACAATTCACCCTCTGCTGGAGAAAAGTACTAACTTATTTCCAATCCAGTCAATAAACAAAGACTGAAATGAAGAATTTGAAAAAAAAAAAAATCAGTTTTGGTTTTGTCAAACAAAAAATCCTGATGTATTGTATAACAACTTTTTTCTTCCACCCCTAAAATGATTTGTATGGCAACAGATTTGCTCTCTTAACCAGGTCATAATAAAAAACTAAGTAACAATAACAATAAATAAATAAATAAATAAATCAACAGCTGGATTGGTCTTGATCCTGTAACGAACTCCAATGCTTTCTGATCCTCCAGTTATAAAACACATCCGGTGCCGATATGGACCAGTGTATTGGACCAGGACATCCCCAGTCCTTGGTTTTCTGAATGTAGGACAGACAAGGAGAAACTTCTATGCTTTCGAAGATGCTTCTTTGTTTTTCTGATTTCTCTGATCAGACCAAAGCACTTACAGTCCATCAGACACGCATTCAGATCCCAGTCTGAGCAAAGAGCATGTGCAGAAGCCATTTTGTGTCCATGCTGCACACATGTTGTGTTCCCGTGCTGCACATTCCTGCATGCTGCCTCTGTGCCTCTTCCTGCGCTCTCAGTTTAGGAGAAGCTCAGAGTAAAGCTTTAACATGAAGCTTTTCTGGTTCCTAAAATGGAGAAAGGAGCAGAACGTTTGGAGCATTTGGATCCAAATCACTGCAGAGAAATATTTGGCCTCAACTCTCTGCTGAGCAGGAGCCAAAACTTCCCCTTCAACTTCCACAACCACCCCCACCCCGAGGAGCTGCTGCGTGGATCTGGCCTCCAGCTGAAGGGGCCGCTTGTTTCAGGAGGGGAGGGGAGGGGTTGGGGGCACGGCTTGGAGGAAGTGAACTCCCCAGGGGGAAACAGGCCAATGTCCCGTTTCGTATGCAAGGCGCAGTGTTTGCTCAGCCTGCTGACAGCCAGCCATGTCCACCCGCTGGACGGGCCAGCAGCTGCTCTCAGGTCAGAGGCTGCTCTAGAATATTTCACGTCACTGTGTTTATGGATGTTTGGATGCAGAGCTTGGTTTGGGCTCCTAATGGTTCTTAAATTTAGAATTTGTCCTCTGTGTTTGTAAAAGGAGGAAGCCACCAATTCAATTATCTGTCTGTAATGAGCTCTGCTGCCGGGCCAGGCTGCCAGTCTGGACCCTAATGGAGGACAGCAAGTCCGCGCTGGGAGGCACGACAGAGAGTGGAATGGATCAATGCGCCGTCCATGTCGGGGTGTCTTTCTGTGGAGTGTGATTGAAAACTGCATCACTTCCTGGCCGCGTCCTCTGCAGCTCAGCGGTTGGTGCGCTCACAGATAATTGGAGCATTTTCCTGCCAAAAAATCTGCCCATAAATATACATTTAGGATTTGACCTGCAGGCATGGAGAGCATTCAGAGGAAACAGCACAAAGACAGAGCCTTTAATGATGTGGAGTGAGAGCGCTCTCTGCCTGAATGCTATGCTAATTAAAGTCAATTAAAAGAGGCTGTTTAATTAGTAGTTAAGTTTGTGTGCTAAAACTTGGGCTAATTACTTTCCACATGCTGCAGCTTTTCTTCCTCTCCCTATATGCTGTTAAAAGCACATTTATTCTGGGTAAAGAAAATGTGCTTAAAGGCTCCTCTAACAGAAATTCGTGGAACAGTTGTGCGTTGAGTTGAAGAGCGATGTGTCTGATGTGCTTTTCAGACCTGCACCTGTAAGTGCAGCAGCAGCAGCCGCAGCAGCAGCAGCAGCAGCAGCAGCAGCACAGGTTGCACAGTTTGTTGTTGTCTGGAACATTTTTCTGAAGGCTGCCATTGAAGCAGCAGCGGAAAATGAATTAAGAGCAGTGATTCTTTTCACTCGGGGTGTCTCTGTGCCAGGAGCGCTTTATTTCAAAGCCTTCAAAGTTCTGCGAACAAAAAGGGGATTTTCCTGCTTGCTGCTTGATTGTGCATGAGGCCAGAAACACGTAGAAACAATAAGTTGTGTTGTGGGACTTCTTCTGACTTTACTGCGGCTTTGCAGGTCGAGCTGCGAGCACCTGGTGAGTTTTCTTATCCCTAACAAGCAGCTGATGACCTCAAACCAAGAACTTCCTTCCGTGCAAGAAAAGCTTTCTCCTTTTTTTTAGTCCCAGTAATCAGGCGTTTGTCCAGCTCTGATCACACTCTTCCTAATTCTATCATGAACTTTCTGATTAGATTCATCTTCAGTTGCAGACTCGTACGTCAGCTGCTTATTCAAGAAAATCATCAGAGTCCCTCAAAGCAAAGATTTAAAATGTTGTTCAGGCAAAATTAAAGGCACTAGGTGTAAAATATTTCTAAGAAGCATTCCCAGAAATGAGACACTCATAGTTTACTGTTGTTCAGTTGTTTCAAAGAAGAATACTTTCAGCTGATTGGCACAGAAATTAAAACATAAAGGCCTGGTCAGAGTCCGTTCAAGAGGATTCTGATTCAGCTGTGTTTCATGTCATGAAGCGCAAACTGGTGATTCTTTGCATGCATCAGGCAATCCGTGCACGATCAGAAACCCTCGGCTCTACAGCGATCTCACAAGAAGACGAAGAAGTGCCATCTCTCTACAAAAGCAGACACAGAATCACCAAAATATGAAATATTAAAGCATCTCAGTTTAAATCAAATGGGCACCCCAAAGATTGTTCAAAAATGGAGTCAAGAGGAAAGGCCTTCTGTGAGGTAAATCTAAAGCTGTTCCATGAAGAGGAACATGTGAAGTCAGCCTGCAGAGGTCTGTGTCCCTCAGGCCGTGGGCTCCTCCCTCCATCGCTGGCGTCCTCTCTGAGAGATGGACGGTGCAGCCAGCCTCGTTCTTCATGCAGAGCTGGCCTGCTGTCAGCGCGTGAGGAGGAGACGGGGAGGAAAACAAACCTCTCTGGAGCGCTTGTGCCACCTCCCACCTACAAACCAGCCATCCATTCAAAGATGGAGGAGAAAAAGCTTCCTGAGAAGCCGTCCGCGTTGTTGGAGGCAACCATGCATGTGAGCCGTCTGAGAGGACGCCGCGGCACGCAACTCATTGAGGCCAGAGCATGCGTGGAAATGAAGTATTTCCTCCCACTCGCTCAAATCCCTGTCAGAATATTCAGAGCCTGCTGATAAAGCGTGAAACCAACAAGCACACACATCCTGCAGAGGCTATTCTTAAGTCTTGGAAGGACTCTGTCTCAGCGGGATTATTGTCAGAGCGGCACGGCAGGAGAACCCGCTGACCTCTTGCAGGTGTTGCGTGGCAGAGGAGCTGTGGTTTTATTCACCGTCTGGCCTGGGCGCTGCCTCCTGAACGACACTGTGTCCGTTTTTTGTGCATATTCATTATTGATGGTAGGTTACTGTAGGCGGCAAGGTCCGCTATGTTTATTTAATGAGGGGCTGTTTGAAATATTCATCCGCACACATGGCGCTGGATTCCCTGCTATTGTCTTAACTACACTTCCCCAAGCAGCTTCCTCTGACCTCCTGCCTCCTCCAACCCGCCCCGCAGCGCCTTCACGGACGTGAGGCCGCAGCACGCTTAACTTCTGCACTGTGTGTGTGTGTGTGTGTGAGCCAAGCAGCAGAAAGCTGCGAGCTACGCGCAGACTCTCAGAGAAACTCTGAAGTTCACCTCATTCACCTGCCTACAGGTGGAGAGATGTTGAAGCTTTAAAGCTGGAAATGTTTAAACAAGAGCTGAGAAAGTTTTTGACTAAATGCAGCATTAGAGGATTCACCTGAACAAACAAAGACACACACACAGACACACACACACATACTCTGATGTTGGTAGTAGAAGTGAAAAGCAGTTTTCCTTCTCTTGGTTGTGACAGCGTCTGCACGTTATACACTGCTTTTCCAGCAGCAGCTCAGCTCTCAGCCCCTGTCAAAGAGTTTTAAAACATGGATCATTATGATTACCAAAGGCTTTTCCAGCTGCTTCCATTGCCAGGTGTAGTTTTCATGCTGTGGAGGAATCTTCTGGAAACAATTCATAAACCAGAGGAGCTCTGCAGCAGCTCAGCTCACAGTCCCCTCCATCCGTTACAGAGCATCAGAGAGACTCTGAAGCATGTTTGTGTTACTGGTTTGTATCTAATGGGTCTTAAAGAACTTAGGTGTGTGTTTGTGTGTGATCGAGTTCGGACACTCTCTGTAGACCTCTGTTAGCATCCGGATCCATGGAGCGGCAGTTTGTGGCACATTCAGGCTCTGTTGGCGTGCTGTAGGAGAAGAAGAGACTCAGGTATGATCTGCCACAGAAGTTACATCATCCTGAGCCGGGTTGGTGGGACATCAGGAGGGTGGGTTTGTGTGTGTGTGGGGGGGGGGGTTACTTTCTGCTGCGTCAACCGAGGAGCGCTCTTTGTATATGACAACACTGCTGGCCTCTGGTGTGTCTCTCCCCCTTCTCTGGTGCAGCCGCCAGCTCCACGTGACCTTTCCCCCCAAATAAAGAGGTGACCCCCCCAGCCCCTCTCACCAGGCACTGACGGCCAATCGCGTGCTGCTGAGCTGCTCCCACGGGGGCAGATGGCTGTCTGATGGAGGCTCACACACACACACACACACACACACACACACACACACACACACACACACACACACACACACACACCCACAGGAATAACTCAGTGATATAATGAGTGTTTGCATGATGAAAGGTGGGCTCAGACGTGTTCCAGATTTTGGGCTTACCTGGCAGAATGAGTGTGTGTGTGCGTGTGTGTGTGTGTGTGTTTGTGTGTGTGTGTGTGTGTGTGTGTGTGTAGGGGGACATTGGAACAGCAAAGGCATCCTTCGCCTCATTTAGTGTGTGATTGGGCGAGGGGCTGCTTGACTCTGATTTGCAGCCGTGTGTGTGTGTGTGTGTGTTTTTGTGTGTGTGTGTGTGTGTGTGTGTGTTTTGTGTGCCTGGATCAGCTGTAGGAGGAGATTAGCATGAGCTCACTGCCTACTCATTTCCATCCCCATCTGCCTGTCTCCCACAGTGATGCTCCCCTCCTCTCTCCCTCCCCCTCCACACACACACACACACACACTGCAAACTGCAAACTACACACACACGCGAGCATAGACATCCACACAGCAGCAGATCCCGCCCCCGCACAGCCTCTTTAGTCTTATAATGAATCCAGAAGCAGACAGATCGGCGTGCGGGGCTGCACATCCACCAGGCATGGCCTACATTTTCCTCCGTATCTCCTCATCAGGGCCTGCCGGTCCAGCCCAGACTGTCGGGACGTGGACTCACAGTCTGAGGGACTGTTTCCTCTCCAGGTGCGTCTCTGACCCTGTGCGGGTTTGGGAGCAGCACAGGTAGAGACAGAGACAGCAGCTATGGGGAGATTTTCGAGCTAATAATGAGCAGCGCTAATCTTACTTCTGATTGAACTGGCACGATTCCTCTGAGAGGGAACTGCCAAGTCAAGTCAGCAGCTTTGAGAGATCTGTGCTGAGAGGACGGGACGTGATGGGGGAGAGATGTTTGAGTTAAAGAAGCACAGCAGCAAAGGTTGAGTCTAACAAGCCTCAAAGAGCTGCAACTCGGAGTGTGAGAGGCTGGTGAAGGCGGAGAGTCTGAAATCAGAAATATCAAATCTAAAGCGGTTAAATCCAGAACTTCTGTTTGCACCATGTGAACACACCATGTGAGCATTATTCAGAAAACCTCTCTTTCTCAGCTTGTACCCACTTTGGATTGTAGATCCAGATGCTTTGACATCACAACCAGCAAACTGGCAGCTGGAGTCATCTGCAGAGCTCATGGAGTCAGGATTGTCTCCCATTGTCAGGTTTAGAGATTTTTGGTCTAAATTTTGCTTTCAAAAGTGAAATCAGTTGCACTGTGTCCATTTCTACAATCATGGTAGTTGCAGCTATGTGGGGCGTTATCTACAGGGCTAAAAAGAAAGAGGATTAACCTCAGCCAACATCAGCCTACACTGTTTTTACCATCTGGCCGGTCTTTCATATCAGGGAGCAGGATTCAGGAACTGTCAGCCAGACAGCACCAAACTTACTCTCTGCGTCTGTTACTCTTGAATTCAGGCCCATGAAAATATTTGGTGCAGACCTGGAGGTGCCAGATTCTTTTTTTAATTTTGTAGAGTTGTTGGTGAGTGTGTGTCCATCTCTGAGGGAAAATGAGGTTTTTGAGCCTTGTGTTTGCAGGTTGTGGTCTGGATCAGTCTGGACCAGATCAGTCTGAAATGTTCTGGAGACAGACTCTGAGAAATGTCTTAACCTGAGGTGTCTCAGGTCCTGGGAACCCTCTTTGTTGTGTTTTTGTGTTTTTGCTTTGACTCTCCGAGCAGGAGGAGGAGGGGGGTCATGTGGAAGGGCAGCTCCCAGGAGCTCTGTGAGGTATTGTTGTGTGAGCGGCGGTGGGGGGTGGCGATGCTGTCTGCTGGAGAGCCATTGTCACCTCCTTTGTGGCGGGTATCAGCTGTGGATCTGTGATTGTGGGACAGATAGAGGTGATAACCCGGCCCCCTCCCTCCCTCCCTCTGCTGTGGGATGATGAGCGATCCCAAAGCGCCTGAGTCATGTTTGCCTCCCCCTCCTCCAGCCTCCGTCCTCCCTCTTACGTCTGTTTGTTCATCTTTTTTGGAAGCGTCATGGCAGCCAGCGTCCAGCACAAACAAAGAGCCTCTGTCAGCTTTTATTCTCCACCTATCATCCTCACATTTTCACACTCTAACATTAGTTTTCTGCACTGAAACTCGGTAATCCACTCACACAGAGGCACGGTGATAGAAAGGTAGTCAGAGTGCTGCTGGGAGCGTTTGTCATGGAGCTGTTGCCCTTTAACTCTTCTTTAACATGACTCTGAACACAGGCAGCTCCTGGCTGCATTTCCAGCGGGATGTTTGGGAAGAAGCAGAGACAGGACGCTCATTCAAAGCATCAGGATCGGACTGATGATGCTTCAAAGGATGAAAAAAACTTCTCAGTTTTTATTTTTTATTGGAGACACCTGGCTGCACAAAAGGCCCCAGACAGTGAGAAAAAAACAGGTGTCTGTTCCACCGAAGGCTTACAAAACCTACAAATGTGACGAAATGAGTCAAGAAATGCTTCATTCAGAAAAAAACACATGAGCAGATAAAGCTCAGCGGCTGCTTCAACCTAAGCTTTAACCATCTTTGTGCCCCAAACATTAAACTAGTGTATTTTCTGGAAGCCCGTTGGGTCCAGGTGTTTGGGTCTCTGCCCTCAGAGGACCTCCTATAGGAGCCATAACAGTCAGTCAAAGTTCAGTGCTCAGTTGTCTTGTTGGATCAGTAAGACAGGTCGGTCCACTTCCTGATTAATCCAGTTTAAGATTAACTAAACCGGCACTGAGGTGTCTGAGAGTGGCCGGACGTTGCGATGACTCAGAGCAGACTGAGCAGGAGGAGAGTGGAGGTTTTTATAGACCTTACTCACTGGATACACCTTTTCTGGGAAGACGCAGGTCTGAATGTGGAGCAAGCTCTGTGTGTCCTTTATGTCCCTCAGTAAAACTCTGTGGAGGAATGTGCTGAGCGCAGTGCAAGGTGAAGATTCACCTGCAGATATCTGAGGATGAATACGCATATCAAACTCAGTCCTTGGTAGGGATGGGTGTGAATGAAATGTGTAGTGGAGATTTACTTGGAGGTCTTAGAGCCTACTCTTAGGAGGCTTCAGCCAGGTCTGGGTCCCAGTCTGGATCCTGATACCTTCTCGTGTTGGTTATGACTTAAATAAGTTGAGGGCTGCAGCTCTGAAGGGGAGGTCTGGAGTTTTGGATCACTGGTTTGGAGCTGAACCAGTCTATGGGGGCGGGGTTTGACCGTTTCAGACTAGCAGAGCAGAACTGGACCTGGTCTCTCTGACTAAAACAGAAACACAGTCAGTGAAGTGAGGCTGCACCTCTGCTGCAGCTCCTCAGGAAGTGGAGGTGTGTGTGTGTGTGTGTGCCTGTGTGTGTGTGTGTAAGGGGCTGTGAAGGGGTAGGTAGGCCTCAGCAGGCTCAGTTTACCACTCAGGAATGAAGTGTTGGAAACAAAGACTTATAATGTGGTTAACATCCTTCCTGCGAGCTGGTTTGGGCGCTCCTTGTCCCCAGGTCATGGATCTGCGGCGTGGACGGTTGTAGCCGCACTCTGGCTGATGAGACGGCCCTGGGTTGCTAAATAAAACAAGACGCTGAAAGAGGATCCGTCCTTATGGCACAGACACTTCAGTCTCAGGTTCAGGGAGCCTCCTCTAGGTCCAGACTCGCTCCTCTGCTCCTAACAGCCTCCTTTCCTTGACTTTAGATCCTCACCCTTCCCCCAGTGGCCCCCCCCCCCCCTTCACACGCACACACACACACACACACACACACACACACACACACACACACACACACACACACACCATCTACATACACACAGTTTTCTTCTGATTGCACAGAAATCCACATTTCTACACACACTTGTGTCTTTCCTGGCATCCATTTTCTGAAAACACACTCCCCCTGCAGACACACACACACACACTCACACACAGTCCACTCCTGCCTAGCAGACAATAGACCTCTTGAAGCCCTTGGAGTATAATTAATGTAATTGTAGATCTCTAAGACAAGGTAATGTGTGGAGTGTGTATCCGCCTCCGACCCACTGCGAGCACAAAGACGTCATTCTCCTTCAAAGAGACGCAGCCCAGGCTCAACCCAGCCACAGGACATCTGTTTATATCAAACCCACCACCATTTGTATATGTCTGCTGTCACCGTGCACGCATGTGTGTGTGTGTGTGTGTGTGTTTGTGTGTGTGTTTGTGTGAGGAGGAGGAGGAGGAGGAAGAGGGGACATGCTGACTTATCCCATGTGACCTCTAGTCTTCTCACTGGGCTCATCTGTCTGCCCTGTTTAATTATCTTCTCTCTCTCTATCACACACACGCACGCACACACACACACACACACACACACACACACACACACACACACACACACACACACACACACACACACACACACACACACACACACACACACACAGAGGTCAGGGCTGCAGCTGAACCTTGCCATGACTTGACACCCCTCCCCTCCCCCTCCTTAAATGTGCTCTCTGCAGGCTGCTGCTGCTGCTGCTGGGTGTCTGCAGAGGATTAGGTCAGCCGTGTGTGTGTGTGTGTGTGTGAATAAATGTGTGTGTGAGCTCTTATTGTATGCATAATATGTCACATTTTGCTGTTTCCAGTAAGGAAGAGGTTCAGAGCATCATGTTTTGACTTGCAACACTTTAGCTAACGTGGTCAAAACGTGTGTGTGACCGTTTAAGGCTCTGTGTGTGTCTGTGTGTCTCTGTGGATCATTGTGAAGCTGGATTTGGACATGACGTTGTCTTTTTTGGACGTTTTCTTCAGAAACAGGGTGGAGCATGAGGAGAGGGGCTTTAGAGAGGGCTTAGCCATCAGCTAATGCTAGCATTGGTCTGCAGGGACTGGGCTCAGGAACCTCAGGGTCAGCGGCTCAATGCATGCTATGGATCAAGTCTGGGGAACAGGACTGGTTGCTGGAAAGGTGTTAGGGCACTGTTGAGGTGTACTTGAGCAAGGCACAGAACTTTCAGCTCCTCTGGTTATGGTTCTTGTGCAGCTGACTGCTCAACTCTCTTTCATAAGAGTGTGTTTGCAGCCTGTGTGCGAGGTGCAGGATCAAAAACAGAGATGTCATAATGAACTTCTAGGAGAAAACTCTTACAGTGTCCCTTCTTTTATTGAGAGGAAAGAGGAAATGTATTTGTATTAAGACATTATTATAGTTTCAAGAAAAAATTGGAGCAAATTTCTTTTGTTCCATCGGCAGATTTTCTTTTGCTTGTTAGAGCAATTCAGAGCTCATTTTGTCTTTAACTAACTTGAGACAAGACTTTTTCTTGGGTTGACCAGATCAATGTGGCTAACATCAAGTATAATAAAAAAGTTTTTATTTCAAATGAGACGGAAACACTTGATAAAGCTTTAGTTTTTTGCAGTGCGTCACAGTGCGATATCTGTGTTGGAGCGTGTGATTTTACACATTGGTGTTGCAGAAGCATGAGAGGCATGGCATGTAAACACTCACACACTCTGTTAACGGAGGAAGCATTAAATCTAAAGACCCTCATCTTCAACCTGTAAACAGCTCCTGACTCCAAACAGGACCATCATTCACCAAATGAGCAACACTCTCCAAACCCGATGGCTGAGTCCCATTCGTCTGTCTCTGCCACGTCTCAGACGTTTGCTTTGACTGAGAGTGTTACACCTGGTTCCTTGGTTTCACTTCTTGATGTGGCATCTGTTGTTCGCTCTGGGTTTTTTTTTCCTGGAGCAGGTGTGAAACCATGTTGATTTGCAGATTCGCCGTCTTCAATGCAAACAGGAGCCTCGACGCGAGGATTTCCCACCCTCTGTTAGGCCTGTGAGAAATCACTTTCTCTGGCTAAGACCAAAACAGCAAATTCTGCAAAACATGAAACATTCAGACACTCATCATCATCATCATCATCATTTCTCTTAAACAGCTTCTGCAGCCTTCCACCCTCTCCATCACGTTTAACTGGAAATAACTGTAATTGTGCACATTATCACAACAGGACTGTCATCAGCCTGAGTGTCTTGAACATGGTGCACAGAAACACCAAGATGTAAATAACATGGAGCAGTTTGCAGCCCAGTCAGAGGACAGCAAACGCAGTGGATGAGAGCTGATTGGCACGCTGTGAAGAAGATTATAATCAGAGTCTGCTCCGTCCTGCTCTCTGGAAGCTCATCACATGAACATGGATCCTCTTTCCCTCTCTGGGAGTGTTTCAGAAGTGTGCACGTCGCTGCAGTGAGCAGAGGTCCGGGAACAGATGTGTTTGGCTTTTGATGCCAGGTTGATGTGTCCTGCAGTCCTTCTTATCTAAACCCACAAACTGAGTGAGTACTTTGAGCTGCTTCGGGTCAGAGCGGAGTAGAGCAGCGAGGCTTCTCCTCATTCTCCACGGAGCTGACTTTGTTCAGAGACAGGAGGCTTTGTTTAGTCTGGTCTCAAGGACAGAGCCAGAGGTGTTGTGTCTTTCCGTCTCTCCCCTCTTCTTCTTCTGTCTGCCTCGACCTTTCATGTTTTCATGAACTGGCTCCTTTCCCTCCATCAACCCCCTCCTCCTCACTGCTCTGTCGTTCTGCTCAGGAAGGGCTGTGAAACATCAGATTCCACTTCCTGCAGCAATCAATACATCTCAGGTCCAGCACACACACACACACACACACACACACACACACACACACACACACACACACACACACACACACACACACACACACACACACGCAAGCACGCACACACACTCACTATCTCTTACACACACATAGCTGAGTGCTCAGGCACACGTGTTTTCTCTCTCACACACACCTGGAGTGATTTCACACAGTATGCGAGTTAGAGAAGCTTTTACTCCAACAAGAAGATCTACATCTGTTTCCAGGACCAGGATGTCCTTCAGGTTTTCCAGGGCTAAGAGCTGATAATTCTCCCGTTGTGGGTTTGAAATCTGTGTTTCTCCCTGCTGATCAGCAGCTGGACAACACACAGCTGTGTGAAGATGTGTACGAAGGGTTTCCATGAGGCCTCAGAGACTCCAAACCATATCAATCCCAGAGAAGGAAACACAGCGCTGATATAATATTTCATCAAGCCTAAATAACTCAAATGAAACCCTGTGGTTGGTCTTTTCCAGCTGTATTCATGGCCGCTTCACTCTGCAGATGAATGCAGTTTCAGATCATTCTCCCCTTCACTGTTTAGTTTCTGCTCCGGCGTTTGGACGCAGAGGAGGAGGAGGAGCAGATAGATTCATGGATGAATGGAAGGAGAGATGGACGCCTCCTCCCAGCAGCAGTAATGAAATGATAGATCCCTGATGTGGATGGGAGCAGAAGTGAAGCGATGACCTCACAGCCACCTAATCGCCGCGAAGGGACGAGCCGGCGGCTAATGTGTCCATTAGCTCTGCTTCCACCAGAAGAGAAATAAACCTGACTCACACAGAGAGAGACACACACACACTTTTGTTTCCCTCGCTCAGAAACTGGTCCGCATGTTGTGGACGGACAGAGACAAAGAGAGCTGCTGGACAGGTTGGGTCTGGACCGTATCTGGGCTGAAACATGATCCAAGCACGACAAGAAGTGAGAATGATCTGGAAATCTTTGCCCCACTTTCAGAAACATTTCACTGCAGAATAAAACAACACGAGTCTGTGTGTGTGGTTGTGTAAATGTTTTCTGCTGTGTGTGTGTGTGTGTGTGTGTGTGGACGGGGGTCTGTTGTTCCTTGCCTGGCCTACAGTTCATCAGCAGGGGTCACAGAGGTTGCTGATACCAGAGTTTGCTCCAATGGAAGCCCCCTCCCCCTGGTCATGTGACATGTGTGGGGTGACCGTCCGTGCACAATAGCCAGTAGCCGAGCGACAGGCCTTTGTGTGCAAAATGAAAACACAGCTCATGTGAACAAGCAAAGCGCTGCAGAGTCACATGTTCACCTGCTGCACCACCAACCCTCCTACTTCCCCTTTCTGCGTGCGGCGGTGCGAGCAGGGAGCCGACTGTGGGCCACAACAACCCTGCAGACTGTCAGTCTGAGCTCGCACCGCAGAGCCGTGGCAGCCAGCGACTTCTGGTTTCAACACCGCACCGGCTTCCTGTGGCGCCTCCGCCCTGCTGTGGGACACTGCTTCACTTCTCCTTATGCAACACTCCAGTGTGTCTGCAGAGTCTGCTCCCAGGGGGGGCAGGAGGAGCTCCTCATCAGGGAGAACCAGGGAGCACCATTGAAATCTTTGCCAGTACCTCCCTTTCTTTCGATCTGGAAAGAGTTGATCTGAAGCTCACAGCCCTGGTTTTCTCCAAGTTGTGGCATAGTTTTAGAAATGCATGGAGATTCAGTTGATTTGCATCAAATGTGCGATCTAAATGACCCTTTTTAGTCTAAATCTATAATAAAACCATAGAAATGCAGACATTTGTGGCAACAGAGAGCTTCATCTCATGTCTTTTGAGTCATAAACAATGCAAAATATCTTCAAACAATCCTGCAGAGAGGGTGGCTGCAGACTCACCATTTTTCAGAATCTGAAATGGAGAAATGTTTTTGTGGATCAGGATGTACAGAATCTGAAGAGACCCCATGAAATGAGCCCGCATTAACAATCATTTTGAAATAGTTGAACATGCAGAGTTAAAGCAGCCAGCCCTGAGCTGCGTTCTCACGGAGCAGTGCTCACTTTAAAGACGTTTTAAGGTCTACAGGAAGCCCCTGTCCAGAGTCCGTCTGTGTCAGACCGAGCTGCAGACCCTCCTCTTCCCTGCTGGAAGTCATGTGATTTGGCTCCAGAGCGAAGCCTCTCACTCTCCCCCTCTGCCTGTGGCTCTCTCCATCGCTCAGCCTCTCCCAGAGTTCACCAGTGGAACAAAATGTCCGGCTCCGGGCTGGAAAGCGCCAGCATGTGCTGGCCGGCCAGCTCGATTTTGAGGCTGCCCGGCTCCCTGCGCTCCACCAGAAGGGCCTCTTTGTGCTCTGCCCTCACAAAGATGCACCCCGAGGCAGCGAAAAAACCCACCATAAACAAAACCAACAGCAGAGTCCAGGCCAGGGGGGGCTGGGAGGCTACATCCAGGAGGAGCTGCCAGAATCAGAGGTTACAAATAAAACCTGGTGAAAAGGCCGGAGAGAAACTGAGGAAGGAAGTTTTCCATCAGAGCTGAAAAAGCCCCACGTGGTCGGCTTCCTCTCATTCCTCTTCCTCGTGTGCTAACCCATGATGGCTGAGTGTTTTGCAATCGCTGAAAGCTGCTGGGAAAACACTGCTGAATGTCGTGGGGCTCAGCTCTAATCTGTGAGGTCTAACTCAGAGCAAGCAGAGCAGGGAGAGGACCTCAGCGCTCGGGCTCAGTGCTCTTTCCTGAGAGCAGAGGGTCGGACTCTCATGATCAACCTCTTAGTCCTGAGTCTGGATCCTGTAAACCTGAGGCAGAGGGTAAAAAAGTCCACTTTTAGAACAACAAACCATGGATCTCCTGGTGATCAACTCGTCTCTCATGAACATTTCAGGTCTTCCGTCTGATGCAGCACTGCAAGAAAACTGAGGCCCATCATGTGTTTTGGACTTGTTAGACTTGATATGAGCCACATTCACCTGAGCAGTCCAGAAAAATGTCTTGTTTCAAATTATTTATAGACAAAAGGAGGTCTGAATTGCTTGTAACAGGTTCAAAAAATCTGCCAATGGAACAAGAAAAATTTGCTTAAGACTAGAATAGTGTCCTGTTTTGAATAACTTTCCTGTTGTTCCATTGGTAGATTTTTTTAAACTTGTAAGAGGCAATTCAGACCTCATTTTGTCCTTAAATAACTTGAAAGAGACTTTTTCTGGACTGGTCAGGTGAATGTGGCTCAGATTAAGTCTAAAAAGCCATTTTCTACTGAAAATAAGGGAGACAAACTTGATGAGATTTCATATTTTTTTGCAGTGTGAAGGTTCCCTGATGTGTGGCGTCGTTGATCTGCTTTTAAACGGCCTCTGTCATATGTCAGAGAAGCTGTCTTTTGTTCAAACAGGGGGAATTCAGAGTGTTTTATGGAAAGTCATGTTCACATTTCTGCAAAAAAAGCTTTTGTTTTCTTTTGCAAAAACTTGACGATTGTTCATAAAAATAGAAAAAAACTGGACCCGGTCTGAGAAATTATGCATCTTTTCTCACAAAATCACTGTTCTTGCTTTGTTGAGACTATGTAACAACACCTTAATGAGAGCTGGGGTCACCTTGCTCTGGACTCGTATCAGCACTCTGATTGGTTGTTAAAACTGCAAAGAATTTCATGCAAAGTGGTGTTTTTTCTGTGAGTAAGCGTGTTGTGGAATTCCTCCGGTCACGTGATGAGCTCATCAGGTAATTGCGCCGCAGAGCAAACAAGGTTTGAAGGCGAGGCAGCAACAAACAGGGACAGTGTTTCAGAAGAAATAACAAACTCATGACTATCAGCGTCCCTAATGGCCATAAACAGATAGTCAGACACAATCTGCAGGCTGCTGGGGCTCGCCTCGCTCTCTTTTTACTGTGTGTGTGTGTGTGTGTGTGTGTGTGTGTGTGTGTGTGTGTTTCCATACAGTGGTGTTAATGAACTTTGAGCCTCGTCTTCAGGCCTCAGCAGCCGTCTGTGATAATGGAGACGGAGCCTGCAGGAGGGTTAATGTTGTTTTCTGCCCTTGATAGTGCTGTGACCTGAGTTTACAGGAGCACAGATACCTGACACACACACACATGCACACACATCCACACACACACACACACACACACACTGAGCGTGGGCCACCTTGTTGTTGACTGCAGGGCGCGTCGTGCAAAGTCCCATTCAGAGTGTTAATGAGGCTAACCTGAAGTTCAGTGACCGGCGGTTCGTTTCAGAAATAGCTCTGTGGTCCTTCAGCACAGGCTTCAAATGTGTCGTATGCTGTGTGTGAGTGTGTGTGTGGATGCTACACTGCACACACACACAGCTAGCCACCCCTTTTATTTCAGTCTCTTGGTTTGGTGGCGGGGGGCAGCAGACAGTCGCACACCTCTGCTGGAGCAGAGGAGGGGAAAGCGCTAATGGATTTACTTTAGTGTGTGTTTCAAAGTGCCAGACAGTGTTTCTCTCCCCTTCTCTCACCTCCCTCCCCTCCTCCCTCCCCTCCTCCCTCCCCTCTTCCCTCCTCCCTCTCAGAGTGGGCTCGGCAACAGCTCGAGCATTACGGCGAAACAGAAAAGAAACTACTCTCCCTCTTCCTTTCATGCTTGGAAAGAGGCTGCAGCATTAAGTGAGAGAGGCATCAGACTAGTGTGTGTATAAAAATCTGTGTGTGATGCACCGCCTCCACACTGCACACACACACTGCACACACACACACACAGCGCTCCGACCTCTACATTATCCCAAAAGCTGTGGCTGTGATTGGAGCGGTAATGTGGTTGCTAAGCAAATGCAGTTTTCTTGGACTAAATGGGAGCGGGCAGGACTGCTTCCTGGCTGGCTGGCTGGTGGGCCGGGCTTCAGCCACTCCAACGCTAATGCTACTGCTGCTGCTGCTGCTGCATACTAGCATGACTCACACACACAGGCTCACACACAGGCTTACACACACGCACATGTAGAGATGTTTCACTGCAGCACCCAGACAAAGCTCAGAAAGTCCTCTCTCTGCGTGTTTACCTGCAGATTCTGCTTCAAGAATGATCCAAACAAAGGACAGCACACAACAGACTTTGGAGGCAATTCTGCAGAAAAAGAAGTCAAAAGATTTGGAGTCTGTCTTTGAGAAGCATGAATTGTGATCAGAAAAAAATCTCAAATCAAATCTGCACAAATGCATGAGCTGCACACAAAGCCTAGAGCAGCACCCATGCAGTTTTAGCTTTTAAAAGCAGACTTTTTAAAAGGCTTCAACCCAAATGAGCAGAAGCGCAAACTGCACAAACCATCCGGATAAATCTGTGCCACACACACCCACACTTAAAAATCAGGGATGTTCGATACCACCTTCTTTTTAGACTGACACCAGTACGAGTACTCCCTTTTGGGTACTCTCTGATACTGAGTACTGATACCACTAGTACTTTTGTTACATAAAATTTAAATTAACAGTGACAGATCATTTTTATTAAAGAAAGAACTGTCACTCTGCCATTAAGTCCAAAATAAAACACAATCAACTCTCTGAGTTTACTTTGAAAAAAATAAAATTAACAGAAGTGGAAAATAATACTGACATCAGTCACAGTTTAAGTGCAAAATATAACATTTTAAATGTTAATTCTTTCTGGCTCATTCAAGTCGTCTGAACAAGACCTGGTGCCTATTTGCCGTTAAGTTAAACCAAGGGATGGGTACTAGATTAGGTCCTTTAATATGCACTGACCAAATTCTCTCAAAAGTAGCAGGGATCATTCATGTAAAATCATAAGGTACCATGTTTAGGTACCTAAAGGCATCTCGTGACTGTTAGGGCGTGGAAGAGAAGGCGATTTTCCATGCTGGACATAAACACAGCACTGCAAGGTTATATGCTGAAGAGTGAATGTTACATTGAAAAAATCTTATATTCTCTTAAATAAGAAATTGAAATTTTTACCACAGGAATACCGTATCATTTTAAATGTGAAAGGTACTCATCTGCAGTTAAACCGCAGCAATTAGCACCAACTACTGGTGAGCAGGACTTGCTTAACCTAAAAGTTTTTTGCCTTGAGAATCAGCTGCTGGTATCAGCAGGCTTCATCAATACCTCAAAAAAAGGCTGGTATCAGCCCGATACCCAGACCAGTCCTTACATGTCCCTATTAAAAATATCAAGCGTGAGGATGCAGATGGTTTGTGATCAGGTAGCAGGTGGATTGGTCCCTGAGCGAGCTCTTCAAACTTTCACCTCAGTTGTTTCTCTGACTTCATGAAAGGTGTCATTCTCTTCCTGCTCCAGCAGGAAAACTGTCCCCTGCTGTCCAAGCGTTTCGTTGTCTATCTGAATCAAAATGGAAGAAGTGGGAGAGATTCCTCCCAAAGATAGTTGACTTTTAACAGTTTGTCACATTAGCAGTGAGGGCGAGAAGACGATGACTAACAATGAGTCCAACAAAGGACAGAACAGTGGTGGGCCACAACAAAAGACTTCAGATGATTCAAGCCTTTAAAAAGTTAACCACACTCACTCACTCACAGACGTCCCACATGGCAGATAAGATCAGCCAAAAATACAAACTGAGGGTTTTTTCTCCACTCATACAACCTGTTTGGTCAGAGGACTCAGAAAGATCCTCCACATGGTTTGTTTTCACCACTAAAGGTCGCGTGTGGATGAGTCAGGCGCCATCAGGGCCTCTCTGGACATGTTCCTTTCACAATAAATCCTCTTAGAAGAAAGTTTATTGTTAGAGCGTTGAAGGTTTTTAAACTCAATGGATAAACAAATCACCCTCTGGTTACTCGCTCAGGTTCTGACTTGGTTACTCCAGCTCGTTGTGATTTCACCACCTAAAGTTGTTTATTTCACATGGTTCAAAGAGGATGGTGTCTCATTCCTGCACTGTGCACAGCGCTCTGCGATGCCTGATGAACATGTTCAGAGTTTTATTTAATACTTTAGTGGTTTAATTGATCCTTTTCCCTGACACCAGGGATGTGCCGCTTCTTGATCCTCGTATTTTTCTTTCTTCATCGCTACTGCACAACAGTCACCATAAGAGAAAGCTGGGATGCATCTCAGTAGAAAGTCAGACAGGTAGCGTGAAAGACTTCCAGAAACCTGCAGGAATCTGTGAACATTTCTGTCCAGAGTCTGAGTCGGCCTCTCTCTGCCGGCCAGCGCTCGGCTCCTGTTTTCTGTGAGGTGAGGGCGACAGCTCGAGGTCAGCTGTCTGTCAGCGAGCGGCGTGGAGGTGTGAGGTGGTGAGGGGCTGATGGGGTGGGGGGTCAGCTCCTGAAGACGGCTCTAATTAAAGTCTGTCTCACAGTCAGAATGGCACGGACTTGTCAGGTGACCTGATAGAGCGATGGGGCCGACAATTAACCCCTGCGGCAGTCAGGGGTGTGTGTGTGTGTGTGTGTGTGTGGGGGGGTCTGTGGGTCTGTGTGTGTGGGTCTGTGTGTAAGAGCGGCATGTCTTCTACTTATAGCTACCCTCTCAGAGAGTCACATTTCTCTCACATTTACGTCTGAGGGCAGAACACACTCCACATACTCCTGAGTGTGTTTGAATTAGGGATGGATACCGAATTAGGTACTTTTATAGGTACCAACCGAATTCTGTAAAAAGTACCGGGTACTGATTCATGTGAAATTAAAAGGTACCATGTTAAGGTACCTAAATGCATCCTTATGACTGTGAGGGAGTGGAAGAGTAGGTGATTTTCCATACTGGACATGAACACAGCATTGCAAGGTTATATATTGAAGAATAAATGTGTTAAATTGAAAAAAAATATATATTTCATTATTAAACATATTGATATTTCTTACCACATAAACATAAAAAAGTACAGAAAATTGGTACTGTTGAGTACCGGTACCGATTGCCAGGTACCGGGTATTGGTACTGTATCGTCTCAGATGTAAAAAGTACCCATCCCTAGTTTGAATGTGTGTGAGAGGTGGTCTGAAGAGTCCCTGCCCCAAACACAGCACTGCTCGTGGATCATTTTCAGCTGCATTTTCTGCACACATGCAACAGACACTTCCAGAGAACAGACTCTGAGCTATGTGTGGTTTCGTCTGGTGTGTGAGAGAGTTGATGTGTAAACTCTGAGGAACAGTGAAGCACTCACACTCTTAAGTTCTTCTAACCACAGAGAAAAGGGTCACTCTTTTTGCAGAAGTCAAACAGATCATCAGACTTCTCCTTAACCAGAGGTGTTCTTGAAGCTTGAAAACTATTATTGAAATAAAGAATTGTTATTTTTCTTACAGAGGGTATTGATGGTTAAAGATGCTGACACTAAATAAAATCCTGTGTTAACATTTAGTTGAACTAAATCTTCATCCCATCTGTCAATAAATCCTGCCACCGCTCTACTTCACCTCCTACAACATCAACAGCCCACCAACTTTCCATGCACCTGTGGCTAACCTCAAGTTTTACAGCCCTGGGAAGATAACTACATCTACAAAAAGACTATTCTGGAAGAAAATACTGATTTTAATTCTGTGTGGATGGATTCATTTAACTGACAACGTGTTGGCTTAATACATGTGGATATGTGGAAAGACATTAGCAAACAACAGAAAATGATAAGTTGAACAATATTATGTTTTCAAATTCAGGTACTCTTTCAAAAATGTTAAATTTTGCAAATTTATTAAATTGACTAAACTTCATAAAAAAAAGGTTTTGTAATTTCATCTTTAATATTTTTGCATTTTTTTTGAAAATTAATTAGAATAAAATGATGCAAATTTAAAATATATATATATATATATATATATATATATATATATATATATATATATATATATATATATATATTTTAAATTGCAATCTTTTTTTTGAAAGTTGTGCACCTCTTTCAAATTTCACATTTTTTGCATTTTTTGCCAAGACATCACACGTAAAGTTTCATCAGTTAAAAAGTTCTCAGTTCGATACTTATTCACTAGACTTTAATATGTTTAAATTTCATACACTTTATAGTCTTCATTGTGAAGATAAAGTAGATTTTGTGGCTCCTTAATGACTGTAATCCATGTGAGCTGAGGGAAACCTGCTCCTTTGAAAGTAAAAGTTGCAGACCCCTGGTCCAAACGCTTGTGCCCGATGTTCAGCGTAAATTATCATTCAAGACTGATTTCATTTTATCTTTGTTAAAGATTCATTGTTGATAAAAAGAAAGAGTTGATCCTCAGAAAGTCTTTTCTAAAAAGTCTTAAATCAAGATTCCCTATATTGTGGTGAATACGGTAATAGTTTAACTCAGATTCAAATAGTGAGGGTAAAATGTTGTACTCTCCCTTTAAATGGTTTATAGCAGCACCGTGTAATGTGGTGCGACCCTGCAGAAGCGTCCTCTGCTGCTGTGTGGAACCTTTCTGTTCAGAGTGTGTGTGTGTGTGTGTGTGTGTGTGTGTGTGTGTGTGTGTGTGTGTGTGTGTGTGTGTGTGTGTGTGTGGGAGGCCTCATGTGGGCCTGACCTGATTCCAGCCAAGCATCGCGTGCCTGACCAGAGCATCTCTCTGTTCTCGTTCTCTCGTTCTCTTTCCCATCCATCCCTCCCTTGCTCGCCCCGCTCAGCTCATCTCTCTCTCTCTCTCATCCATTCTTCTCTCTCTCTTTTTTTCTCTGCTTTTTCTCCTCGCATTACAGTGTGCCTCACTGCCCATGCAGCACAGTTCACTTGCACACACACAGATACAAACACACACACACACACACACAGGCTCCCAGCATGCTTACCTCAGTGGAACTGAAGTGAACGATTTCACAGTGGCTTTACAGCAGACAAAATGAGAGTGGCACTGTCTGCTCCACGCCGCGCGGCTGGACGGGAATAAAGATTTACATATCTGGGTTAAGGTTTGCATGAAACGGAAAGCCTCTTTTTTCAACTGCACATTTCAAACCACACGTTGTTTTATCTGCTGCTTCAGAGATGAGTATTCTAGGAAGCGCTCCGTGTTTACGCCGTTAAACTGATACTAAAGCGTTTTGATTGAGGAGTCCTGAGGGCTCACTTTAACCTGCCAACCTGCAGCTGGAGGGGAGCCAACGTGGAGCGGAGGGCGTGCACACGATTTATGTTCAGTGGACAGGTGGGAGGACAGCGGTTTGGTGTGTGCGTGTGCTGAACAGAGTGCAGACGGATAGAGCTGGCTGTGTGGAGTGATGAAGGATTCTGTAAAGAAATGAAACCTTATGCTTAAAGGACGGTATGAAACCAGGGCAAATGGAAAATCCTTATCAACATAGTGTGCACCAAACCTGACAGGAAGTGAAACATATTCCTGACAAAAAGAGCAGAAAAGGAACTACCTGCTGCACTGAAGCTGCAGGAATTACATTCAGCAAGAACAAGTTACTCCATGTTGCTTTTTTCCCTCTGCAAAGGAAAATTAGGATCATGAGGCTTTGCAGAAAATGAACAAGAGACAGTTTTTACTGAGAAATTCAAGTCTGTTTACTTGTTAACATGTTTGCATACTCCCCAAAAAGTCTTGACAGTCTTCTGAGAGTACTTCAGTGTTGTCCAGTTGGTCTCACAACAGATCATCTCCTGTAGGGTTTGTCTGTTGTAGGGAGTATGGAGCAGCTAGAGCCTGAAAACACCTGCTAACAGGACGCTGACGGCACCAAACCAATGTAAAGTGAAAACCTGATCCTGTGTGAAACCTAACAGAAAATGTGATAGATATATCTTCACTGAGACCATTGTAAACCTGCCATCTTTGAGCTTTGCACGTCTGTGACCAACCTGTGTCCTCAGCCCAAAGTGAGCTGGGAACAGACGCTTTCCAAAGGCTGGAATAGACCCTTTCGTTTTAACGCATAAAAACTCAGCTACAGTTGTCTGTCAGCACTCCTTTCTCTGCCCTGAGCCCCATTTCCACAGCCCCCCCCCCGCCGCCCATCTTTCAGAGGTTCTGTTGTGGGGAGGGATGATCCGTGGCCTGTCATCCCCAATTACCCAGATGTGGGCCTCGGCCTCTCTCCCTCTCACTAATCCCTCCTTTCTCTCCTCTCCCTCTTACCCCCTATTCTTCTGCTCCGGACACAAAAAGAAAGCGGGGTGAGGCAGAGCAGCGCCGTTGTTTGCGGCTCTTATGTAAGGGTTATTAAAGCACATACTGTACGCATGCTATAGAGCTCTGCTGGAGGCTTTTGGTCGTCACCTCCTTTCACAATAAAGCACGACACGAATATCAGTCACTGCTGCTCCAGGAGCATTGTGATGGGGATAATGGAGAAATTCAGAGCTCCATTAATGGCAATAGCGCTGTGAAGGAAATGCTCTGCGAGGTGACATTATGCAGATTAAGATACAGATTAAGATGCAGGTGGCTGTTTGGAGAACTGTCCCTGCAGCTTATGAAGAATTCAACAACATTCACCCATAGGAGCATGAATCTATATGTTTATGTGGACATACAATCACAAACACATCCTGAAAGTCCTAAAGATACATGCATCTTCTTGAAAGATAAGCATTCAAAAGTAGCTTGCGTGGGATGTTGACTTTAAAACTCCATAGTTTCGAGATATTTCCAGTCTGCATGGAGATGTAGGAGTTGCAGCATCCTCTGATTGGTGATTTCTCATTAACATATTTTGATTTTTTTATATTCGTGCCCTGTGAAGGACCTGATTTTAGCTATTGTGATTTCAAATATGTGACAAGCTTAGCGTTTTTTTCTTGTTAGTTGATCCTGAAACACCTCCACGTGGTTGTGAGATCATTTTTGTGCTGCTTCTCCGCAGAGATTCACTCACATCTACTGGGTTGCTCCTCCTTGGAGTCTGTGGGAGCTTAGAGCCAGCCTGGTGTCATTTCCAGCTCTGACTGGTTTATATTCTCAGTGGGAGAGCAGAGACCAGGGTCAGCAGCCTCCAAACCGAGCGGTGCCCACCTTCTCTGCTCTCCGTGCCCTCTCTGCCCTCTCTGCCCTCTCTGCTCCGGGCTCGCCCTCCTGGAGCACAGAGCCGTGCTCTGGTTCTGTCTGCGGTGTTGGAAACAACACCAACACAGCTGCCAAGAGCTGTGAAAGCTCATTACGCTTTCCTCAAACTGTTATCTCTTCCTTGACGTGGGGAGCCCTGTTTGCTGGATGTATGACGCTCTTTTCGTTGGGAGGCCCATCACGCATCGGGGGGACCTACTTTTATGGACTGACCCACTTCACAGAGTGCTCTGCAGGCATGATGGCTTGTTAATTTGGTGTGTTGCACCTCTATGTGGTTCTTTCCAGCAGCCGTGTGAGGCCGGCCCAAGCTGGTCAGGGGGGAGAGAGGACCGGCTGCCACCACTGCTGCGTCTTTAAAAACTCTCTCCAAGCTGCTTTTCAGATTACCAGCGCTGCAAACTAGGTAATCGCCCCTCAGCACGAAAGGGCTTATATACCAACTGCAAAGTACGCACAATTCATTTCCAGCGCCACCTCACCCTGCTCGCCGCTTTAATCGGATTCTTGTTTTTTTCCTGTTTTGTTCTCGCTCTTATACGAGTGGGTGCTGTTGTTTACGTCTCATTCTCGTGGATGCTCGGCTCTTATGCTTATGGTGGCTCTATAGGCGAGTGGGAGTGTGTGTAAGGCTGTGTGTGTTTGCGTGACTGATCATTTCAAGCCTTCTCAGCTTTTTCCTGGTGGCAGGTGGCACCAATATGGTGTTAGAGAGCTGAGCGTAAACCAAAGAGACACAGAGGGACGGGGAAAAGAGCAGGATGCGACGTGGGGAAACAGGTTTAGAGATCAGATTCAGCTTCAAAATATCCACCTGGTTTTATTTAACCTCCCTTTACCGGCTGGTGCAGGTTTCTGAGTTTACTCCTGAGAAAAAGGAAGATTATGGACAAACAGTTTTAAACCTGAAGGGGCACAAATCCACTAAACGTTTGTTCCAGATTATCAGCTTCAGGAATAAAATCTCAAAGTCAAATTAGCCCGATTTAACAGAACATCCTTTACCTGTGGGCCTCAACAGAGCTCATCTCTGCTCTTTGTGTCCCTGACGCTGCATTATAACCAGCAGTTGTTGTACATTTAAAGAAATAAGGTGACTTGGAGAAAAACAGATAAACAAACTATCTCAAACATGTTTAAATTCAGAGGTGGAAAGAGTACTCGAAATTTGTACTCAAGTACAAGTACTGTTACATTACTTCAATTGTACTCAATTAAAAGTAAACTGTACTCAGTTACTTCAGTAAAAGTAAAAAGTACTCTCCTGAAAATCTACTTAGAGTATGAATTGCTCTTTAAGGAGGACTGTTTATGGCGTTGTCAGTAGCAGATATTCAGACTGATTTGAGGAGATGTTGATGTCAGAGTGCTGCCATGGTGCTGCTCAGTCTGTGATGTTTCCTCTGCAGAGATTATTAAAGTATCACACGTCATGTTCAAACATTACTTCATCACGTCACTCTGATCAGCACTGAAACATGTTTTTAAAAACTCGTTCAATTAGAGAAACAACTGGAGCTCATTTTTGATTGTTCAGCATTGTATGAATGAGTTAATGAGTATATTGCTGGATTAAATCAGGTGTAAAATATGTTTGGATCGTTGCAAAAAGTCTATTTCTCTACACATTCTTAAGTCTGTATATCTGCTGAAATAAATAAATATATGAATAAATGAAATATTGATGATGCTTGAACACGTGCACACGGAGTGTTTTGTCCAGAAAAAAAAAAATCTTTCCAGTGTTGCAGAAAAATCTGTGACCAGTGGCAGTTTGTGGCCACAAGAACTTGTTGAGTATCCACTCTGTTGTGCTGGTACGTCACCTCCAGACACCTGAGCTTGTGGTGGCAGAGTTCTTCTTTCCTTATGTCATTAGCATGGTCACGTTCATACAGCCTTACTGGCTCTCATATGCAGATGGTAGGTCTGAAATTGATTGAGATGGCGGTGGGTCACAGTAACTTGAGTATTTGTAATCATAACTTCCAACCTCGTTTAAATTAAACAACTTTCTGATGCAATTATTAAAACATCATCCTCTCATCATCACGTGGTTGAACAGGATTCTTACCAAAGAGGAGGGAGCCAACAAATGGTGCAGAGAATATTTAGTTTCTTCCACTTTGAAGAGCTCAGACACTTTGAATAGTAACAGAGGACGTGCAGCTCCTCTCTGCGTCTCCTCACTCAGTCTCCTCACTCAGTCTCCTCACTAAGTCTCCTCACTGAGTCTCCTCACTGAGTTTCCTCACTCAGTCTCCTCACTGAGGCCCCGTTTACATGACATTATTTCATCTGAAAACGCTATAACGCTGTGAAAATACAGTGAAAAAAAATCTGCGTTTACACGGAAACGCTGAGGGACTGAAAACGCTGTAGTGAGCATGCCAGGCCAGTAGGTGGTGCTATAACTGTCTTGTCCAGAAGCTGCTTTTGGTAGATCTCCCCTAAAGTAGAATTTAGCTGATCATCTGGTGTATTAGTGAATGCTAAGTTAAAAAGTGGAGCAACAGATGATCATTTTGTTGAAGACAGTCAGCAGATACAGCAGATTGAGCAGCACAAGCTCATCTCGGTAGTTCGCAACAATCGTAACAACGGTACTGTTGTCCTGTTGTATGCGCTTGAGGCGTCTTACTATTTACGGGAGTGTTTCAGAAAAATCCCACTCTGAAGGCCGTTTTCAAAACTTTGTCTTTTAGGCCGGCTAAAATGCCATTTCTGTGTAAACGCGAGGCTAATTCGCAACAAAACTTCTGCGTTTCACCCTAAAACCGTTGTCGTATAAACGGCCTCTAAGTCTCCTCGCTGAGTCTCAGGGTACCAGGAGGTCTGGGGGATGTAAACACAGTCTTAGTGAACGTGGATCAAACTTTCCAGCCCTCCTAGTTTTTGTATTTGGTGGCAACAGTTGAACAGACCTGGGTTGGTACCACACCCTAAAGTACCAGGAACTGCAGCACACATCTGAGAAGAAGTGGAATTGTTTCTTGGTAGCATCTTGTAACACTGAAAGAAAATCAGGAGCAGATCAGGTGCAGGTCCTGCCAGAACCCTCCATCCAGATCCCCCACACAGACCACTTCCAGTTGTGTTTTGTTCTTTTTCTTCTGTGTTTTTCTTTTTCCCTTCATGGCAACCGCTCTGGCTGTAGCAGGAGGAGAGGAAGCCATGTACGTGGTGGAGAGCAGCACAGGGGGGTTTGTTTTGGTTCAGATGCTCGCTGCAGCCATGGAAAGAGTTAGCCAATAAATGACGGGGAGGTCCGCTACAGTTGTCCTGCCAGAGCTAAGATCTCCAACATCCCCCCTGCACAGTTCTGTCAGAGGGAGGAGAGGAGAACAACTCCCTAGTTCCACATGCAGAGCCAAGCAGAGGGGCGCAGTTGTTGGCCTGTTATTGAAGCTGTAAAGTCTGATCATTCAGAGAGGGCTCAGAGTCCATCTGTACATGTCAGGTCCCTCATGTTACAGCGCTTTCTCGGGGTTGAAGCTCTTGTTGTGTGAGCGTATAATAATGAGACGTGAGGGCAGAAGCTCTCCCCCTCTCTGGTATCTGCTCGATAAGAAAAAACAGTCCTGGAAAAAGTGAGTTTTAGTGGAGTTCTGGCAGATAGCTTTCCTGTTCTGGTGACAACACCCCCTTCCTCCAATGTTCCTTTCTCAGCTCATATGCTTCCCATCAGGCACAGCAATCCACATGACGTCAGTGTGTGTTGTGTGTGTGTGTGTGTGTGTGTGTGTGTGTGTGTGTGTGTGTGTGTGTGTGTGTGTGTGTGTGTGTGCAGGAATCGGGAATGGCAGGGAAACCAGTGGTGCGTTCCAGATGTGAGAGGAAAGGAGGGAAATGAGGAGAACAGAGCTGACAAATGAGAAAAGAGCTCTACTGGTTCCAGTTTCAGTTTGTCTCGTGGTCACTGGTGTTTGTCGGGCTGCAGGAGATCAGATGTTACCCAACAGCAGCGCCTGACACCCTGCTCAGACCGCAGTTTCCTCATTTGCTCACTCTGCGCAGGAATCCATTTTGTAAACACTACTATTAGTTTTTTTCTCTCGATGTACACTTGGCCTTGAATATTTCATCCCCCCTTGTCTTCGCCTCCGTGTCCAGAATAAACTCCCCTCTCAGAGGCCACAACAGCGTCTTTCTGAGGCGCGGGGTTTAAAGCTCGCAGCCCCTCCAGAGTGGGCCGTCCTGCAGCGTGAGCAGCTCTGGATGCAGCCCAAACTTTCTGTTGGCCTGTTATTCAACCTGACCCCTCCCTGACCCCGCCGTGGCCCGGCTCTCCGGCCGTTAAACCCGTAAAGAAGAAGTGCTGTGACTCCAGGTCGTTAAAACACATTTGGGGCAATTAAACCTGTAAGTGTCCCCTCCTTGATTACTTCTCAAGATAGTGTTTGTAAAGACAGCCTGCATTTCTTAAGGCTAGACGTAATCCCCCCCCCTTCCCTTTTTGTTCTATTTTTACAGTTCAGACCGTAAAGTCAGTCAGGAGACAGCTTCGGCTGTTTGGTACTGAGGTCACGGAGGGTCACGAACCCTCTGTGACACTTAGAAATGAGCCCTCAGAGGCACGTCTGTGTCGACTTCACCGCTTTGTCAGTTGGTGTGACTGCGGCTGTTCATAAGGTGCAAACTCACCTGCACTGATCCTCGTCATGACACCGCTGCAGGAGTGCAGCAGCTGCTCCATTCTCATGACTGATGGTCTCATTCCTCTCTACGCTGCAAAAAAAAAATCTCATCAAGTGTTTCTGTCTTATTTTCAGTAGAAAATGTCTTTTTAGACTTAGTATGAGGCACGTTCACCTGACTAGTCCAGAAAAAACTGTCTTATTTCATTTATAGACAAAAAAGAGGTCTGTATCTCCTGTAACAAGTTTTAAAAACAGTTTTCAATATTAAGATATTATTTTTGTTTCATCCAAATTTTCTAGCATAGTTTTTTGTTTGATTTGTTTTTTGTTTTGTTTTTTTATACTTGTAACAATCAATTCAGACGTCATTTTTGTCTTTAAATAACTTAAACAAGACATTTTTTCTGGACTGACCAGTCAGATCGGGCTCATATCAAGTGTGACAAGTCAAGTTTTTCTTTAAATAAGACAAAAACACTTGGCATGGCTTCAGTTTTTCACAGTGTAGTTGCAGAAACAGCAAAGGTGTCAAGTTTGCATGATGCACAAACTGAGTAGTGACCCAAACAGCTGGGAACACCTGAACCTGATCTGACAGTGTTTGCAGAGCCTCCTCTGAGCTGCTAGGGAATAAAGTCCTTTGCACCCGATTTAATCAAAAAATGGTGGCACATTAGAGACAGCTCAGCTTGCAGCCCAACAGGGCCTAACCCTAGCAGGAACCTGTCAGAGAGACACTGACCTTTGAACTTTCTGCTGCTTTATTCAGAATTTTATCAGTTTTCATCTGCAGAACCGTCAGTTTTGGGGAGGAGGCGGTCTCTGTGATAGAGTGATAAAGTGTGAGGGACGGCTTCTTAGAAAACACACCAAGCTCTAAGGAATGGTGTCAGAAGAAGCTTGCAGCAGCTCAGCTGAGTGACAGAAATCATGATAAACAAAGTTTGACCTTTAAAAAAGAAGCAACTTTCGAATGAGTGACAGAAAACTTCAGCTTCCGCACCTACGATCCGCGTGCAGCTCCACAAGACGGTATATGGTGACAGCATACAGCTGTGTAATGCTGTTTGTGTTGTTTTTGAATCGAAAAGGCACTGACACGAGCGGATGATCTTTTTATCCTCGTTAATTGAACTGTCAGGGAGCCCGGAAATCAAACGCCATGTGGGAGAAGCTTTAACTGCCAGGCCGGCCTCCTCAGGTGACTTGACCGCCGTGTGTCGCCGGTTGGAGCCTTGTTGTCTTTGACTCCAGGTTTATACGGCTCCGGGGTCAGCTGGTCACTGTTTTACAGGGGTGGAGGCTAGTTCACAGGCAGACCAGGCCCCTCTCGTGCCATCTGGTTGCCATAAAGTGAGCCCGGTGAGGCGGGCTGCTGCGGCGTTTAATGGGCCTCTCTGAGGGCCAGATTAGCTCTGAGAAGATGTTTGACTTCTGTTCTGCAGATCCTCCTCCCCTCAGGACCGCTGATGAGTTGCTCTCTGATGTCAGGAGTTGGTTTGTGGTGTCAGCTCAGCCTGGAGGATTTGGAAAGAGGCACAGATGATAAGAGCTGCAATAATTGTGTCTGTGGGTTGTCATTGCAACTGACCTAAGCAACTCCACAGATGTAGTAACCTGCCAAACAGCGCGCTCGCCTTCATCATTTATTGATTTCTTGCAGCAGAAATGTGCTGAAGGTTACGTGGAGGATGTTGCTGCAATATTCAATACGCATCCAGTTTTTCTGACTCTGGGCAGAAACAGCTGACGACAGAGAAGAGCCGCTACTGCCGAAACGTGAAGGAAAGAGCGTACAGAGACAGGCCCGTCTCCACCATCCAAGCAGGTCTCAGCAGCACTGAAACAGAGGCAGCGCGGCCTCACAGACACGCCAGATAAGAGAGTGAGAAAGGAAATATGTGAGCCTTCTCAGAGCCTTCTCAGAGCGCGCCGAAGCAGAAATAACAGCCAGGCCGGGGGAGAGGTCGCTGATAAACGAAAAGGTTCCTCAGCCCGACATGTCTTCTTCACCTCAGACATTAAACCAGCAAAGGATTCTGTCTGAGACCACATTCCTCCTGAGCCCTGAAGACAGCCATGCAGAACAAATGTGACCAGTCAGATTTGATAAGACGCCTGCAGAGGAGCTGACTGTAGTTAGCGGCGTGCTAAAGAGGGAGGCCCAGGGCGAAGAAAGCTGGAGGACAGTGCTTTTGTCCCAATTACAGCTAATCCCTTTAGTTGCAGGGAAAGTGGGGACCCCCTGCTGGCTCCCTCTACATAGAGGAAGCTATGCAGAGGGGGGAGCCAAGAGAGGAGGGGGAGGGGAGGAACCGACCCCCTGCTGGCCCACCAGGGAGAGGACTAAGTCAAGAACTATCATCTGTCCTTTGTCTCTGCAATTCATCTCTCCTTTCACATGAAAACGTGCCACTTCTCAGCCCGTGCTTGAAATATGTTAAGCGGAGAGACATTAGCCAGACCAATCCTGTTATGAGCATCAGTGCTGGGGGAGGGAGGGAGGGAGGGGGAGATGCAGGGGGGAGGGCACAATCTTCTTAAGTGATTAATCAGCATGTGAAAGTGAAACCTACTGAGGGAATTCTGCACCACAAATTTCAACTCCCTTTGTTTCTTCTCCTCTGCATCAAACCTGAAAAGCAGCTCTGGCTCGGCTGCAGGAACCAGGTGAAGAATCCAGACTGTGGTCGGAAAGGAAAGCCCACTCTTTTTTTTTACCACCGAGAGTTGTCTGGACCGGTTTGAGAGCAGGATTCTTTGTAGAAGCATTAAAAAAAAGAAAGTTTTTTCCACCCCAGAGAGCGATTTTGAAAAGCAATTTTAGAGACAAAGATGCATTTTTCCAAATGCTGTGACAAAGTGTTGACGTTGTTTCAGTCATCATTAGCACGGGAAGACTTGTTCGTCAACTGGCGTCATTATGCACACCGTGGGGTTGCAGGAGAAGGCAATTAGCAGGCCCGGGTGTGAAAAACAAACACATTTGGTGGAGCTTCGCCCCTATTACCTCATTAGGTGGTGCAGTGAAGGAGCAGGAGTTTTTTTGCCCCAAGGCCTGAGCAGAGAGCGATGTCAGTGGTGCTCTGTGAGACCCAAATCCATAAAAATGAAACACAGGAGAGCGGCAGGCAGAGCCGGGGGTCTCAGTCCCTCACAGAGGAGATAAAGTCATGGCAGAGTTAGTTTTGTGTGCTAGAAGCTAATATGTGTGGGTGCTGCGCTCAGTATGCATGATTAATCGTTAGTGCTCACACTTGTGTGGGTTTCTGCCTCTGTGTGTGTGTGTGTGTGTGTGTGTGTGTGTGTGTGTGTGTGTGTGTGTGTGTATGTTTGTGTGTGTGTGTGTGTGTGTGTGTTTGTGTGTGTGTGTGTGTGTGTGTGTGTGTGTGTGTGTGTGTGTGTGTGTGTGTGTGTGTGTGTGTGTGGGGGGGGGGGGGGGGGGTGCTTTTAGAAGGCTGAGGCCCCGTTTATATGACGCCGAAAACGGTCAATTCTGCAAACATTTTGTTGCGTTTTGGCCTTCCATTTAGATGAGACCACGATGCGTTTTCAGTGAAAACACAATCTTTTGAAAATGCTCCCCAGAGTGGAAAGATTTGAATCCGCTCCTCCATCCAGCCTCGTGTAAACATAGAGCAGTGCGTTTAAGGGTGAAATGCTGCGCACTCGCAGTTTCAGGTGAAGGTTGCGTGCGCAGCCACATTTCCAGTTGAGCCATTCCAGTCCAGTAGGTGGCGGTAATGCGCATCATGGTTGGATTGCCGACCGTCTCACACAACAAAAGGGCAGAAAAAGAAAGAACAACCACAACAATGATGGCGGATTTCCGAGCAACATACATGCTGCTTACTGTCCACATCGCCAACTACTGGCCTGGCATGGCTACTACATCGTTGTGACTTGTCCTCCTGGAGTCGTATGAACGCAGATCGTTTTCAGGCCGTCCTTATGTAAACGTGGGTGGCTTTTGGAAACGCGAAGGAAGAATCTTTGCGGGACTCTCTGTGTGAATGGGGCCTGAGACCACAACCAGGACTGATCTGTCTCAGGGGCCATTTACACGACAACGGTTTTAGGGTGAAATGCAAAAGTTTTGTTGGGTTTCAGCCTCGCGTTTACATGGAAACGGCGTTTCAGCCGACCTAAAACGCAAACTTTGAAAAACGGCTTCCAGGGTGGGATTTTTCTGAAACGCTCCCGACACTGTTGCCGTGTAAACAGTAAGCCAGCGTTTTCAGTGGAAACGCTGACGTAACACCCTGCCTCACGCGAACGCATACAACAGGACAACAGTACCTTTGGTACAAAAGTTGTGAACTCCCTAGTTGAGCTTGTGCTGCTCAATCTGCTGAATCTGCTGACTGTCTTTAACAAAATGATCATCTGTTGCTCCACTTTTTACCTTAGTATTCACTAATACAGATTATGGTCCTCCGAGTCTGACAGCTGAACAGAAAGGATGTAAACCATGATGTCAGAGAAAAACATGCTTTTTAAAACCAGAATCACTTGTTACACCACTCCCTCCATAGCCACCAGACTTTATTCACAAAACCAGCAGCTCAGCATGCAGGGAACCAAAGGATCTGCTGCTGCCACCAGTTAACGTCTTTATAATGATGTACACCATTCTTTCTCTAACGACTTCAATCCACCACTACTTCATCAGACAAACAAACTCAGTTTCTGACGAAACATTTGCCCTGAAACTCATGAGTTGTGCAATGTGAAGCCAAGGAGTGTGGTGCTTTAAAGAGGGCAATGCTTCAGATTAAAGAGGGGTATCCTTCTTCTGATAAGAGATTTATGGTTGAGCAGATTCTGAGTGTAAGCACGTCAAACACTCACCCCAAACCTGTCAGTGTGTGGGGACCTTTCTATGCCACCGCCTGTTTCCCTGCTGCAGGAGCTTCTGTTCTTCATCCTGGCCTCAAACTATGTCAGAGCCACAAAAACCTCAGATAAACCAGTCAAACCTCAGTAGTCACATTCAAAGATGAAGGACGGTAATTTGAAGCATCATTGCCCCAAACACACTCCCCCATCCCCTCCTTCACAGCGGGGTCCTCCTTCACCCTGTACCCCTCGCCTGCTCGCCCCACCTAGTGCCCCCTTTCCTTTTATAGGAAGAGATGGGGCAGCGGGCCCTTTTTATGAGCTGCTGTTCACAAAACAATTACTGCGCTTTAATGAGGCTGTCTGGAATTTCACAGGCCCCCTCTGCCGTGTCACTTAAGCCAAGCACAGGAAAAATATAAAACCACTACTGAGAGAGGAGGCGGCCAGTCTGAGAGGAGGGAGGAAATCACAGCACGCACATGTTTGTGTGTGTGGAAGTCCTGCTCTGCTCCTGAAACCAGAAGAGTCAGAACCATGCAGGAGATGTTTTAATGCTTTCAGAAGAAAATGTGTTTTAACGTCATGAATTCCTGAGCAGTCACACCTTGGGGCCCCCCTGAGCTGCAGAGGCCCCGTCTAGAGTTTCTGTAGGGAAATAGAAATGATGAGAGAAAGTAATGATGAGAGCAGTAAGTCTTACACACGCTCTAACGAGGATCATTTCAATTAAAATGAAATTAAGCTATTCCTCATTTTGCTGGAATCCTCTAAACGACCACTTTGTGAAGCTGAGCTTTGCTGTGCAATTATGTTCCTCTAGTTTATGAACCGCTGAAGATTGTTTGACTAACTTGTCTTTTTGCCTCTCTTTCATGTCTGCGTGCTGCTTCCTGCCGCCGCTTCCTGCCGCCGTTCCCCGTCTCTAGGTGAGTGTAGCTCTCTCCTCTCCTCTCTCATGTATCAGCAGCTGCCGTCACAACAGCGGCTGTCCTTTCTTCACCTTGATAATGCACCACACCTGCTTCCTTTCACACGCTGATAGCTCACACACAGCTGCAGAAACACACACTCAGTCTGTGCAGGTTGGCCGTGTTACCTGTGCTGCATAACTAATTTTACAGCAGCAGTGGCAGCGGGCAGACACTCCTACACGGCATGACATGACATTGTAAACTGAGGTTTGGGTGTGAGGGAGGAGCTGCAGCTCAGGGAGGGGAGGGGAAGGTTGCTTTAGTGAAACCCCCAGCGTAGACCATCGTGGGTTTAACCAAAGTGGCCGCCCACCACAGGCCTCTGTGTGATGGAGCTGGGTGTAACCACTCTTCTGCTGCTATCTTCCACGTAGCACACGTAGCACACCACAGCGCTGCTCGCTGCAGCCCGCAGGCTGAGGTGTGCGCTTGCAGCGGGGATGTGCTGAGTTCAAACTCATGTCTTACAGCTTTTCCCAGACTTGAGCTTTCAGCTCCTGAGGACCGCAGAGCAACAGTCACTACCTTCCTGATCTCATGCTTGGTCCTGATATTAGTTTGATGCATACTCATGTTTCCTCCGTCTGCACACACTGAGGGCTCACTCTGACCTCTTTATTCAGCCCAAATATTTCAAAAGAGCCTAATCTGACTTTAAATCATTTCTCTGTCCACTCTACTGTCATAATCTAAAAAAAATGGTTTATCTTCACGATTCTGAAGAATAGCAGCAGTTTCATGTGTTTAAGAAGCTGGACGCAGGAAAATCAAAACAGTTCCTGTGTGAAAAATGTCCAAAACAATGAACAGTTTCTAATGATTAATAGTAGGGCCTTTTGTGCCCATCTTACAAAGATCGAACCCTTCAGCTTTGAGTAAATGGACATTTAACATAGGAAATCCTGATTCCTACATCTCCCATAATGCACCACAGAAGCTTTTGTTTCATGCAGCAGACACAGGACTACAACAGCTTCCTCTGTCTCGCTCCTTTGTGTTAAGACAGCTGAAAATCAGCCCCACTCGGTCGGAGAGTGGACTGGGTTTACAGAATCCAGATTTAGGAAACTTTTATGTTCAGGTACCTGAGAGGAAAAATCAATGCTTTGTTTCTCTTCTGCTTCAGTGGATTTCCAGTGTGTGTGTGAGAGAGTGTGTCTGTGGGAGGAGGTTGCTGGAGTCACCTCCTCTGCACTGGAACAAAGTTTTCTCAGACTTCTTTAAGATTTAAATCCTCCTTTTGGTTCTGCACCAAGAGAAAAAGGAGAAGAAGAGTGGATGTTCTCAGAACAAAGAGTCGGCCCTGCACCTCTGGGAAAATGCATCAACTCATTTGTGTGTGTGTGTGTGTGTGTGTGTGTGTGTGTGTGTGTGTGTGTGTGTGTGTGTGTGTGTGTGTGTGTGTGTGTGTGTGTGTGCGTGCGTGTGGGTGTGGGGGGAGGGGTATGGAGGTCAAGGGTCAGGGTGGCTGTAAGTGCGTGTGGCGTAGCGTGGTCTGCGTCCTCGTATAGGGAATGCAAATGAGTTATGTTAGAGCCCCCAGGACGTCCAAGCTGTGTGTGTGTGTGTGTGTGTGTGTGTGTGTGTGTGTGTGTGTGTGTGTGTGTGTGTGTGTGTGTGTGTAATGGGAGGGGCTATCCCAGGACACAGGTTAGTGGTCCTGTGGTGTTCTGTGGACAGAGGGAGTGAGGGCTGAGGAGCTGCAGCAGAAGATGAGGACATGAGCGAACCTGCAGGGATGATTTCTCTCAGCAACAGAACTGGCCTCTGTGAAGTTACACTGCCATGACTGGAGCTCTACATTTCAAACCTAACTAGGGATTCACATTTCAAGCTTAAGAGCTTTTTGATATAGGCTCAAGAATTATTCAAAGTTTGTTGTCACCCCCCACAAGCCACCGCTGCCCACCCACATACACGTGCCTGCCAACACTATACTTTGAAAAATACAGAGGGCTGTTCTGCTCTGCGTCCATCATCAAACTCATTTCTTCGGATGATGAAGCCAACCATTGACTGTTGATCTGCGGACAGCGCCGCATTTTCCTCTGCCTGCCCTACTGCATGCCCCGCTGCATGCCCTACTGCATGCCCTGCTGCATGCCCTGCTGCATGCCCTGCTGCATGCCCTGCTGCATGCCCTGCTGCATGCCCCACTCTCACATGGCTGATAGTTGTTGACGAATTGTGATTCGCTAGCCGTACCTTGCAGAGTTTGCACTGTACCCCATTTTCGTTCATTTTTCCAAAGGAGTTCCTGCATATTCCGGTCCAGTTTGATCGTCTCCTCGTTCTTGTTTTAGCTGTAAAAACTCAGCCCTGTTTACTTCCTGTCTGACGCTGTTCATTAAGTCAGCTTGTAGCCATGGTCAAGTTAAATGCAACCTGGTTTTGACATGGTTTGTTTTATTTTGAAAGTCACTGGGCATTTTCGAGGGTTCACGTGCACAACTTCCTTTTCTGCTCGACCTGCTTTTTTGTGAAATTGACATGTGTCAGCTCCTGCATCCTGCATAAGGCAGCAGACAGGACAAAGCCATAGTCACTTGAACTATTTGACCCTTTTTTGATGTGGATGACCATTCCAATATTCAAAAATCATTGCCTACTCCTAAACCTAACATGAGTTGAAGCATCCACAGGCTTAAAAGCCAAATGTACTCAAACTGGTTGAAATCACCCTTAAACTGCACTAAATGTCACCATTAGGTGGAACTTGGAGGTTCATTTAAACCATCCTTAACTCCAAACCTGGTTTCCTCACAGCACACGCTGTTTGGGTCCAATCAGCTGCCTTAATTTAAAACCTCACATTATGAATGTTGTTTCTGCAGAAACAGCTGATTGTTGTTTCACCTGCACACTTCTGGACTGAAGTGACTGAGCGTGCTTTAAGATGTGGAATGAGGATTAAACAACTGGGCAGATGGAAAATACAGCCCCGTGATGCATAATGCATGTGTGTGTTGCTGTATGAGCTCCAGCCACAGCCATGGATGGTGTTCGTAGCTCTGTGTCATGGCAGCACTGAGTTTTAGGGAGCGGTCAGCCAGTCTGAAATGCTCTCAAGTCCAAGTTGAAGCGAACCAGATGCAGGAGTTTGTTTTGACTACGAGCTTCCATCTTGATCCCAACAGGGCTGATGTTGTTTTGGCTTCACTTCAGAGGAGCGTGTAACAAAGTGACTGTGAAGCTGAGCACAAACACTCTGCAGACCTGATCAGAGAGTTAACACCCCCCGCGCATGACCGTACTCCATGTTTCAGCAGGAAACTCTGAAGCAAAGTGCCCAACACTCCATCAGACGGCAGGAGTCTGCTGTGCTCGCTGTTTCAGCCGCTCCAGCTGAGAGAGGAGGAGAGAGGAGGCAGGACAGAGGAGGGAATGTGTGTGTGCCCGTGTGTGTGTGTGTGTGTGTGCCCGTGTGTGAGCAGAGAGTGTGTGTGGCGGGCGGCACGCCCTTGCAGGTTTCTCTATCACTCAGCTTCCATTAATTTTTAATTGCTTCCTCCGCCTGGCACACAGCTCCACTTCTCACTCAGCGAGCAGAAAGGAGGAGGAAGGACTCTCCAGCAGAGGAGAGGGGGAGAGGGGGAGGAGAGGGGCAGATAAAGACGGAGGAGAAACGAGAGGAAATGTTGAAGAAAATGAGCCAGATTTCTCTGTCCTCCTTCTCTCCTCCTCCTCCTCCTCCTCACTCTGGGTCCCTGAGCCTCTCTGTCTCTCCTTTATCACTGCTGGTGAATAAATGAAAAGCAGAGGAGCCCAAAGCCTTTGATGGGAAACAGAGGAGTTTCAGCACACTCCACACTTCCACCATCTCTCACCCCTCCTCCCCTCCTCCCCTCCTCCTCGCCTCCTCCCGCCTCTCTAAATTAAACATCAAAGGGAGAGCCCTCCACTAGGTGCTTTCACTCGCCTGCAACGCCAGCGATGCCACGGTGCTTTTTCCTTGTTTGAAAGTCGTATTTCACACCCAAACTCACCCTCTCCTGGCTCTGCTGCTGCTCAAGTGCTCTCCTCACTTTTCAAGAGTGTGAGTGGGGATGGAGGGGGTGGGGGAGTCATCAGCTCTGGATTCTCTGCTGAGGTGGAGACCTGAAACAGGTTATGGACATTTTCTTACTCATTAGATGTGATGTTTGACACTTCACCCCTGATCAATCATCTTTATTTACAGACACAGGTTAAATCAAACTGACTAGTAGAGTCAGTAGAGCTGGTTTCAGCACATTTCTGAGGGCATTAACGTCTGAAGTTTTATGATTTGGACAGTCAAGTTTAAAATGTGGCGTTTTTCGCCTTCTTCTCATAACTCACTGTCATAAAAAGCTTGTTTGATTGTAAAGTAAAACCTTTACCATGCAGTGATTTCTGCAGCATCACTCTGAGCAGTTTGCCTCTGACGCTCCGATACCATGGACAGTCCATCCATCAAACAGCATCACAGTAATCACTGTAATACCTGCCCTGAACGTCTGCACACTCTTTGTGGTCAGAGTTTGCTCTAATTAAACTGAAGCTCTGTGCATGCCACTCAGAGAGGGAGGGGAAGGGAGGGAGGCCAGTGTCAGCAGGGAGAGGATGAGAGGAGGGAGGGGAGGCCAGATGATGGAACAGCTGCAGTCTGGGCCTCCAGCCTCCTGGCTAGACTGACTGCTAAACGTTCTTATTGAGCTCCTGACCAGAGACTCACTCCATCATCCCTCCATCCATCCATCCAATCTTTTATCCATCCATCCATCCATCCATCCATCCATCCATCCATCCATCCATCCATCCATCCATCCATCCATCCATCCATCCATTCATCCATCCATCCATCCATCCATCCATCCATCCATCCACCCATCCACCCATCCATCCAATCTTTTATCCATCCATCCATCCATCCATCCATCCATCCATCCATCCATCCATCCATCCATCCATCCATCCATCCATCCATCCATCCATCCATCCATCCACCCATCCATCCACCCATCCATCCATCCATCCATCCATCCATCCACCCATCCATCCACCCATCCATCCATCCATCCATCCATCCATCAGAAAAGGAAGGATAGAAAGAGCAGGGAAAAGAGAAGGGTCACAGCAGGGTTTAGACTAGGGGGAGATTACTTCTTTAAATGGTTTTAAAATGGTTTCAAAGGAGCTTTCTGTTTAATATTTGAAACGTTAACATCATAGAGGCTGATGTTTGTCCTTTCATCCTAACCTTGAGTATTTATGTCCAGGTAAAAGGAGACGAGCAGGACAGGTTGAGTCACTCATTGTAGCCCTGTTCCCACCAAGCCATTCAGTTTGGTGTGTCTCAGTACACACCAAACTGTGTGACTGCTATCACGCCTACCAAGAAAGGCATGGTTGGCCGTGGAAAGGTACCATGTTAAGGTACCTGAACGCATCCTTTTGACTGTGAGGGAGTGGAAGAGTAGGAGATTTTCCATACTGGACATGAACACAGCATTGTGAAGTTGTGTATTGTGAAGTAAATATGAAAGACTTTCAGATTTTATTGTTAAACAAATTCGTATTTATTACCACATAAACACACAGAAGTACCAAATATTGGTACCGTTGAGTACTGATACCAACTGCCAGGTATTAGGCATTGGTAGTATATCATTTCAAATTAGAGTCCTTATTCAGAAAGAAAGAATGTGCATCAAATATGTTTCTTATTTTGATTTTCTGAATCTCTGAATGATTCTCCACATTTTCCTCAGTGTGTGTGAGACATCTGCATGAACACACACTCTGCAGCGAGCGTTCAGAGTCGCAGCAGTGATTTCTGCATCATCTTCATCCAGTGAATGCTGCAAATCAGAGTGAGGAGGGGGAAAGAGGCAGGACAGGTTGTAATCTGGGAGTCCGTTAGACTCTGCTGAAGCTTCTTTAATTCTCACAAACGTGTCTGTCACATGAGTGCAAGGGACAGATGTCTTAACCCGTCTCCATTCTGGGTTTTTGGAGTTGAAAAACAGAGCTGAAAAGAGCAGATTTGTGTAAATTATGAGATCCTGAAAAAAACTGCTGCAACACATTCACTTCCTACAAGTTCAGTCCTAAAATAAAAGAGTCAATTTTAGCATTCAGCTCTGTTACAGAAGCAGAGGTAGAGTTGAGAGGATAAAAGAAAGACACAGGGAGGAGGAGGTGAAGGAGGAGGAGGAGAGAGACTGCTGGCTCCTTGCCATGCCCTATCGCTGTGACCTTCCTCGTAAATAGCTCATACGACTTTTTACCCCCCTCCTCTCTCCTCACTCCGATGGGAGGACGATGGAGAAAGCTGAGATGGATTTAAGCACCGCAACAAGCCCCCCGTTTTATTTCTGTCAGTCTCTCTTTTTATAACAAGAAAGCCAGGTGTAGCAGACCCTCGTAAACAGCAGCATCCTGACACACACACACACACACACACACACACACACACACACACACACACACACACACACACACACACACACACACACACTCCTGTTTGCTTCAAAGAGAAACTATGTTTGTCAAAACTTGACACAGAAAAGGATTTTTCCAGCGCTCAGGGTTCAGTGCTGATTAAAATATGTGACATTTGTAAGGTCAAAGACCGAGGACATCTTCCAGAGCTCATTTGACTGTTAAATAGAGCAGTGTTGCAATTAACTATTCCATAAATTGGTTTGCCAAATTAAATTGGCAGAGTGTGACATCAAGTCCCTATGGAGACGGACCGATCCCTTCACTTTACTCCCCGCTGCAAAACAGATGTAGGTTTGTGTAAGTGGAAACGAGCTGGACTGGAATCAAGCTCCAAATTTACAGCCGCCATTAAAGTAGGCAGGCTGGCATCATATCACAGCGGCGCTACAGAGGTTCAGTTTACTGCAGGATGCAGAGCCAAGTCTGTAAGAGCGGTTTGAGAGGAGGGCAGTGGTGCAGAGATCTGCAGGGCTTTAAACGCTGAGCTTTACACCACAGGAACTTTTAAAGGTACTCTGTGTGTGTGTGTGTGTGTGTGTGTGAGCACGCAGGAACCAGGGTCCGAACAAAGTCCTTGAAGACATCTGTTTGAGGTGCATGGACTTCAGGGTCAGCTGACTGTCAGACTGAACAGGGAGATTTCCTGCTTCAGCTCAGGATGTTGCAGTTGGTTAGCATGTTAGCATAAAAAAGTTAGCATAAAAACTGGGTCAGAGAGCGCAGAGGTTCAGGGTTTGTTATGCTTTTGATTATTTTACTAACACCAAAAGTCAAATGTGTGTCTGACTCACTGCTGAAGATTTGGTGGCAGCAGCTTGAAAATGATTCACAATTTGACTTTGTTTTCAGAAAGAGTAGCTCACACAGAGTAAAACAGGCAGTGCAGGATTAAAAGGGTTCTTTAAAAGTGTCTCCTTTTGGTGAAAGTCCCCGCATTTGGGTGGAAACCCGTCTTTCCATGGCGGTGCCTCTCCCTGCCTCCGTCCTCTGCCTTCTCTCTGGCCGAGGCAGATGGCACGTGGACTGTGAAAGGCCAGCACCCACCAATCCTCAGCCACCAACCCAGCAGCCCCCACCTGGGTGCCACCTGCTCCTCTGGTCTGTTTGACCCCTCTGCCAGCCACACACACACACACACACACACACACACACACACACACACACTGAGCAGGAGTAGATTTTATAGTTATCTAAATTTTCATGCTCCACAAACACCCTCCTCCTCCCTCTCCTCCTCCCCCTCCTCCTCCTTCTCCTCCTCCCCCTCCTCCTCCTGCAGCAGCCTTAATGAACGCTTGTAAAGATAATTGAAAGCATCACGTTGTGTTTAAAGAAATCTGCTCACACACTCTCAGCCCGCAGCCGTGTCCAGTGGCTGCAGCAGCTGTCTGCACTGCAGCCACACACACACACACACACACACACACACACACACACTGCTATGGGAGGCTCAGAGGATGACCTATATACAGGGTGTACACTAGCTATAGTGTGAAGTGATGTATGGATGTGTGTGTTGTCTGTGACTAACACACACACACACACACAAACCCACATTATCTCCCTGTGAGGCTTTGTCATCTAGAATCAGACCTAAAGTGAACACCAGAGTCCTCCAAGAGCATGCACTCTGCAAGAACACGCACACTGCTTTCTACACTCTGCAAGAACACACACTCTGCTTTCTACACTCTGCAAGAACACACACTCTGCTTTCTACACTCTGCAAGAACACACACTCTGCTTTCTACACTCTGCAAGAACACACACTCTGCAGGAACACACACTCTTCTTTCTACACTCTGCAGGAACACACTCTTGCTGTTAAAGGAGGGTTTTGACCATCTTACTTAACTTTCTCACAACATTGGGACAACTTAGGATGTTCACTCCTACTACTCCCATCATGCCCCTCTCTGAGCAGACAGGAAGTCCCTCCCCTTAATGATAATCCGTGTCTCTGGTGGACTTTCTGTTCATACCAGTTTGAGGATGTTTTAAGTCTTCCAGGTCCTCTTGAGTCCTTCTCCCTGTTCCACTTTTTCATGGGGGGTGGATGGGTAGGGGCGGGGCTGGTGTTGTTGGGGGCGGGGCTGGATTACCTCAGTGTGGGCCTTGAATAAGACTGCTTGTTCCAAAACAGATGTGCTGTGTTTCACTCTCTGAGAGAATGAGCTCATTGTTTACAGTCCAACCTGGTGCTAATTTTTTCTGAAACGCTAACAGCTGCCTAACTGCCCCCCCAGCCTGCCTTCATAACCCCCCCTCGGCTTCTAAAAGTGTGTGTGTGTGTGTGTGTGTGTGTGTGTGTGTGTGTGTGTGTGTGTGTGTGTGTGTCTTTGTGTGTGTGTGTGTGTGTGTGTGTGTCTTTGTGTGTGTGTGTGTGTGTGTGTGTGTCTGTGTGTGTGTGTGTGTGTGTGTGTGTGTGTGTGTGTGTGTGTGTGTGTGTGTGTGTGTGTGTGTGTGTGTGTGTGTTGGCTCCAACAGACCAACAAGATGCTTGATGACTGGCCCCACTCAGAGCACCATCAGCTCCATCCCCAAATCTAATCTTCACAATGAAATTGATCGGCGTCACTGCTAGCTAGGGCCGCTGCTCGCTATTCAGTGTTAGGTTCCCTACTTGAGCCCCCCCCTCAGAGATGGGGAGGGATTCAGGCAGATCAGGTTGGGGGACTTTATCCAACACACACACAGAGACACACACTCACTCTCACATCCAGCTGTGGTTGCACAAACCCAGGTTTGGTGTGTGTGGGCGCACTGTGGTTGCAAGTGAAGCGACAAATCTGCTGCGAGCGTGCTGCCGGTTTCCAGCGGATGATGATCTTCTGATACGTTTATGTTCCCGCCGCGACACAAGCCTGTGTGGTGACAACTTTTCTCAACTAATCTTTGAGTAAAGTCTTGAAGTCCTGTATTGGCCTGTCTGTGTTGCAGCAATGCAGCAGCACACCGCACAGATCTGTGGAGGATGAAGAGTTTTTTGAAGGTAGAGGCACTTTCCTCTTCCCTTAGACGACTGACACTCAGGCCTCTGAATCCAAGTGAGCACAGAGCTCAGGAAGTGAAGGCTGGATCACTTGACGGATGGTGGTTCTTCTCCCTCTAACAGGCTTAAGTGCTCTTATTGGTGCTGATCCATTAGCACCTCAGCTTGGGCTGATTCACACATCTGTCTGCACTCCCTCTCTGCCGTCCTGAGCACGCCGTTACCTGCTCTATTCTAAACTGTGACCTTGTTTTCTAACGTACTCTGTGTACACTCAGCTCTGTGCACAGTTTCACCTCAGCAGCGGCGGCGACGAGACGTGAGAGTTTCCTTCCTTCAAATGTATTTTTTATGGGCTGCAGAGACGCAGAGAGGAGGCCGGGCTCTTGTTTGTGGCGAGCTGTGCAGCTAAGGACGGTTTGATGTTAATTTTCCTGCACTTAAGCCCAAAGGCGGCTTCCTGCCTGCCTCAGCTCTTGATACATTTTTTATTTTTCTTGTGCCTTTCTTCTCCCTCCCCCTTTCTCGTCTCATTGTGATACTTTCTGCCTCTGAGTTCTTGTCTTCCTGCTTTCTTCTTGTGGGACTGAAGTCTCCGTCCTGCACGACAGAGCAGAATAAAGGGAAAGGTGATTTGGAGGAAATGTATGTTTCCTGGTCTCGCTGCCAAACACTCTCCGTACTGTTATTGTTCATCCTGTTAATATATTTATGAAAGGCTTATCTTCATGACTGGACTGAACAAAAGCCACGTTTCCACCAAGCAGTCCGGTTTGGTTCATTACCTTACAATACCGTTGAGTATGGTTTGGCACGGTTTGGTATGGTAAGTGACGATTCTTTCGACCAATCAACACTCTGCATTGTTGTAGCTCCACCTTCCAAGATGGGATCAGTTTAGTCACCCTTACGGAAAGGTGCCAAAAAGTGGGACAGCTCGTGTCGGTTATTTGGAGATTTGTCTCAGGATCAGTCGGTGTACTTTGTGCTGAGACAAAGCGAACTGAACCACTTGGTGCAAACGGGGCTTTAGACAGGAAGACAGAGTCGGAGAGAGGGAGAAGAGAGGAAGCTCTCAGCCTGTGGAAAATCTCCAGGCCTGCCATTTCCAACTGGTACATTCTGGACTCTGGACACGGCTCTTTTCTTCCCCTCGTCCTCTAAGAGAAAGACAGATGTTGTATCATCCCTCTGTGCAGATTTAGCTCTTTCCTTTCTGTGTGCGACCTATTGAGGTGCCTCTCAGGGTGAATTTGCCCCCAAAAGCGTGAATTTTTGGCACCTTCACTGCAACTTCCAGGCCTAAAGTCAAACTGGAGAAAAAAGGTCAGGAGGAGTTTGCACAAGAGGAAGGACAACGATGCTTTTTTTAACACTGGTGAAAAGAGACTCACGAATATCCACCGTGAGACTATGAAAACCAAACACCACCTTGTCTGGACTCATTAAATCATCTAGAGGCTCACACGGAGCTGTGTCTGACCAGGTCCCAGTCTGATGACCCGTGAGCCAGGATCAGTACCAGGGTTTCTACTACCACACATAAGCTAAAATCTGGATCGTAGAGCTAAAAGAAATAGATTTTACTGTGATGTAATGGAGCTAAATGTGTCCAGATGATGCAGAAATAGCCACCCTGTGATAGGATTTGTTTACAGCTCTGAGTTCATGCTTCAGTGGACCTAATGGTGGGAAGGAAACCGACCAGAGTTTTTTAAATGGACTTTGGTTGGTACCAGTCTGCCTTTACCTCACAGCAGCTCACCAAGTTTGAGCTTCATGAGAAAGTGCTCCTACCCTCTGCCTGAGGTTGAAAGTGATCAGTGATTGGCCAGTAACAGCCACCAGAGCTGCATGATGTTTCAACCTTACTGCAGCAGCTGATCCTGAGACAGTAGATTGATGGATATATGCTCTGAGACCACCAGGTCTTTGAACGCACCATCTTTACTGGAGTATTTTGGGGCCAGTGTTGTCTGTGCACATTGTGTCCCCATCATGAGAATTAGCTTTTGTACCCGGAGCAAGAGGCCACCAGGGCTCAGATTAATCCTCCTGTGCTCCAAAACATGAGCTCACGAGGAGTCGCTCAGTTTGTGCTGCCACTGATAAAAGTCCGATTACAGCTCAGGGACTTTATCTGCACTTTCTCAGCATTGAAACGACGACTGGCAAACTCAGTCTTTTATTGGATGGAATTATTTTTTTTCCTCTTGGTGGAGAAACAGATGAAAGTAACTGTGTGTTCCTCAGCGCTGCAACAAAACAGACTGTGATAAGTCTGTCTGGGAATCTCGTCTCCTCGGCCTCAGACATAACAGATGAGTGTGATGTGAGACTGGAAGGAGTCAGAGGAGGTGGAGGAGGTAGGGGGGAGGCGTCGCATAGTTTACCAAATGCAATTATGTAACTGTGTCATGGTTTCAGGATGAAGATGGGGAAATGAGGAGGGCGGGAGGCGTCTGGACTAGAGAACAGAGCTCGTACTTACAGGAAGAAAAGGGTCATTGAGCAGAGAGCAGCCGAGTGTAACCGAGTCGCAGACTGCAGGAGGTTTGAAAACACAAACACGTTTCACTGAACGAGGTTTCATCACGGATGCAGAGGAGACATGAGACTTGATTTTCTCCAGTTTTAAACATGCACAAGCTGATGCTTCAGTCTGCAAGACGTCAGCGAGCATCACAACATGTCACCTCATCACGTGAGAGCGTTTAAACTCAGAGGATCTCACAGGGAAGCAGAAGGGATCAGAATGAGACTGAGTCAGGAGGTTCACAAAGTTCAGGTCATAGCACACCCTCCTCAGATGATGTCTGCTATCAAACAGTAAACTGTTTGGCTGGGAGGTGATTTTTAAATGTTCAAGTAATCATCAACATTTACAAAAAAAAAAAGTCCATGTGACTGTGGCTTTTTCCTGTCGGCGACAGCTCACAGATTTGACCAGGAGCTGAAGCTATTACGCGTCAGTTTGACAAAGAAACAGATCGAGCAGGACAGGAAGTGGTGCACAGAAACCACCTGAAAATACCCAGTGACTTTCAAAATAAAACAAAGTGTGTCCAAACCAGATCGTATTTAGCTTGACCACGACAATAAACTGACAAAATTAGCGGAGCCAGACTGCCCAAGATCATAAGTTAGGTGATTGACATGCAGTGCAAGCAACGGCCCTGTCTACGGTGGCCAGTGGGTGTCAGACGAATCAACAAAAGCCACAACACGAATGCAAGAGCAAAAACACAAACTTCACATCAGAAGTACAGCCATAATGGAAGATAAAGAGGTTAGTTATCCCAACAGGCACAGAAAAGACCTGATCGTTCATTTTCAAATTCTTCTATAATAAATAAAGCTTTGTAAGGGTCTGACCTTGTGATATCTTTCATAGTACCTTTATTTTTTTATTTACCAAAAAATAAGTCATCTTTTATTTCTCTAAATGAATCACTAACGTTAACATTTAAAGCTTTATTTATCATAGCTGAAGATAAAAAAGAAAACAGTCATTAACTTACTCTCACAGCTTTCCTCTTTCTGTTAGGAAAACTGTCCTCTTAACTTCCGTTGTGTTGTGGCTTTTGCATTCTTGTTTTGGCTTTTGCAAATCAGCTGACACCTACCTTCTGTGAACTCCTGTATATCCAACAATATCCAACATGTTTGAAATGATCGGATCGGCCTCGATGAGGCTTTAAGTTTGGATCCGCGCACACCTCAGATCCACAGATAATCTGGGTGGAACATGGATGTCAAACACGAGCTGAGTCCAGATTCTTCCTGAGGATGATGGAGGGATGTTTGAGCTTCAGAGCGACCTGAAGCGTCTTCAGTGTGAGCATTAGAGACAGGATGTGATGCTTTTAATGCTGGATGATATAAAAATGATTGCAGGAAATCTGATTAGGAAGCCTGCGATGGCTAAAATAAACTGGCTGCTCTCTCTTCTCCTCCTCTCTCCCGTGTTGGTAGAGAGTGCTTGTAGCTGCAGGCTTTTGTCATGGCGCGGCCTTTCAAATTGACAGCGACAGACCGGACAGAGAGATGAGCGATGGAGGTTAAAGGACATGTAAAGAGACAGAGAGACAGCTGACAGAGTCCAGAGACGGCTGATAGAGTCTGTGACGTCTGCGCTCTCTCTGGCTCTCGTCTGTGTGTCACGTAAGCTGCTCCTATAGACTCCATCGCCCCTCCTCCCTCAGCCCAGATATCCCAGAGGGCCGTGGGGTTGGCTGAGGGCGGCTAAGCTGATTGTCCAGAGCAACAGACGGCCGGCCGGTTGGCTCAGTGCTGGCCAGTGTCAGCTGACAGCGACCAGCGTGTGTGTGTGTGTGTGTGTGTGTGTGTGTGTGTGTGTGTGTGTGTGTGTGTGTGTGTGTAAGAGGAAGAAAAACCACATTATTTATGAGGCTGCGCTCACCAAGTTGCAGTAAATACTTAAAATGTTCTGGGGCGTCCTCGGCTCTTTGAAAGTTTTTCCTTCTGTAGTTAATGGACCTATTTTTCAGCGTGTAATGATACGTTTCTCTCTCTGCTCAGTGACCAGCAGCGACTCGTTCTGCTCGTTTGGAAATACGATTGTTGATGCCAGAACTTTCAAAAAAGCATACATCGCCACAGAGCTGTATTTCATCAGCGCTTTTTCATCCATTTTCTCTCAAATTGGTCTTAAACTCAATCCCATCCAGCATTAATGAGGTCTTAAAAAGTCTTACAGTTGGCTCGGGGAAACCTGCAGCTCCAAAGCCTTTGGCAGCTTACAGTAATCTGCAATAATGTGATGGTTACATTGGAATTACCGCGTGTTTCCCCACTCACAGCGAGCGAAGGAGTGGAGGCAGAGCGGCACTGCAGCGTGCGTCGTCGCCTCTTTTATCTGCGCTCATTTTTCCACAGATTCAGACTCTCTGATCTGCGTGTGTGTGTGGGTTTCATTGAACAGTTTGCATCTTAGGAAACGGTTTGGAAGGCAGCCCTCCTCTGCTGCTCCGGCCAGAGAACGCCAAACGTCTGAGATTCGTCATTTGTTCCATCTGGCAGGCCCAGTGGAGGGTTTGGAGGGGCTGGGAGCTTACATAACTAAAACAAATATCCGACATTTTGGGGGATTACATCATTAGAACGGGATCAAGTTGGGAGGTTTTAGTTGGGGCTATGTGCTGGAAGCTGCAGTTTTGGAAGATTTGGACTCCATAGCAGCCGCTCTGGATGATTTGACGAGGATGAGAATCTTGAAGCGACATGAGAAACATTACAGCAGGCGACAGCTCCTCGTATGAGCTGCTCTGCAGCCGTGAAACATTTTCAAGGCATTGAATGGTTTCCTCATTGTTACTCCTGCACGTTGAAATGCTTATTCCCTTCAGCACTCCACTTTCCAAATGACGTCTATGTTCAAAACTTTCTCCCCCCCTTCCCTCCCCGTCCTGCTGGAACTGCTCTAAAATAAGGCATGAGTGCCTGAAGGAGAATGAGGGGAGGAAAAAAGGCTTTCGCACACACCGGCTGAATGATGGATTTTATTTGGTCTCTGTTTGCCGAGCCTGTGCTTGGCTGTGTCGGTCTGTTATGTCGGTTTCTATGGTGAAAAACACGAGCCATGCCAGACTTGACGAGTACAAGGAATAAAAAAAAGCATGTGCAGGGACGGAGGGAGGGCGGGAGGGAGGAGGGGGGCGGTGCGGGGGTAACGAGGGAAACTCGATTCCAAGAATTTGGAGGGTGTGGAATCACAGAGAGGGAAAGACATGACAGACAGAGTGTGTGTGTGTGTTTGTGTGTGTGTGTGTGTTTGTGTGTGTGTGTGTGTGCAGCTGAGGCCGAGTCAAACAGACAGAAAACACACCTCTACCGAATCAACACTAGGGAAACGATGATAGACCAGTCCTTTCACAGCGTTATTACAACTGCTTCCTATTTTAAGGCTTCACATGAGTCAGTCTCAGCATTACGTTCTGCAAAACACAAATTATTCACTTCACGGAGAGAAGTTCACTTCTTATCTTCTCATTATAAAAAGTGCTAGATGAGTCATCCTAACGGTGCTCTGTGATACGCAGAAAGTCGCCATCAGGATGTCTTCACTTCGTTTGTAGACTGACGTTACCACATTGTTTTTTTAGGAGCCTGAAGTCTCTGACGAAGCTGTTATCTGTTAGCAAACACTGGCTTCAGCTTAGCTCAGACTGCAGCCTGAGTTTGTGCTTAATGCTGTGGCGTGGGACGCTTCTTTAAGCTCAATCACGCCCTGACTGAAGATACAGGCAGAGAAATACAGCACACTGACTTCACTAAAGGTCTCCTCGTGCAAGAAATCTGTGAATCACAGGTAGCCCTGTCTTACCTGCCCGCTGTCTTCATTCAACTCCAAACTGGACCATAGTGAGCAAATTGAACAACAATGGTCATAGACCGCTTTGGGCTTGACGGCATCAAACCTGTGTGAGCTTTTGGGCACTGGAAGCAGCGTTTAGCTCCATTCGTTCGGACGAGTTATCGTTCTTTGAAAACTCATTAAAGCCATGAACAGCTCAAAAATGTCCTTTAGTTCTGTAGTCAGCTGCCAGAAATTGTACTTTACCATGGGGTAGGGGTGAGTATTGGCAAAAACTTCCCGATACAATAATATCACGATATCACAATATTGTCATATACTGTGACATTTAACTGAAAAGAACATTTCTTTTTGACTGTTTCTGAAGTCAGATGCAGTGTTACATACCCAGGCTTAACTTGAAAACAAAGTGCACCAAGTTTGTCACTTAAACTACTGTGATGTTAAACTAATGTTGCAAAGAAATATTGGTTGGAAGAGGTGGTCAGCTGGTGAAACTGATAAAAGTCACTTGTTGTAACCGATGTTACTCATAAAAAATCTAATATTGCATAAAAAAGTTATACATATTATTTTATCAGTCTACAAAACATTTAATAGTTAAACTTAAAATGATTTTGAAACAACTGACCCAAAAATAGAGACATCACTGATGTTCAAGGCATCAAAACCAGTATTATCAAGTTCAGGGATAAAATACGTTGAATAAACTTTGAGATTATGTTTATTATACAGTTTATAGGCAAAATACAGCAGAGTAGCTCTTCAGCGCCATCTGCTGCAGTGGAGGTTTGGAAAACATATTGTACTTCCACCTCACCTAAAAAATGAATTTCTCTTTTTTAAAAAAAAATATCAATACTCAGAGTTGAAATATTGATATTGTGTCAGAGGTCAAAGTATCGGGATATATTGTCGTATCAATATTTTTTCACACCCCTACCCTGAAGTCAACTTCTGTCCAGTTCTAACCATTACAGAGTGACTGGTGTTTTGGAGCAAAGAGTGACCAGACTAACTGGAGACTCTTAGCAAAATGTGTCAGTAATTCACGGCTGAGAGTCACCAGTTTACAGGGTCACACTTTACACTCAAACACCAGTGAGGTCTGCAGCTGTTATGGATGAAATGTGTATTCTTTATTCAACCTAGTTAACCAGGTTGGATCAAAAATAAATCATTTTAACTGCAGGATTATATGCTCAAAGTGAAACTACAATACTTCAACTATGAACTAGTCTAATTAGTAGTTTTAAAATACAACCCATTCAAATCGGACAGATTTGTCAGAACTGTACTCTGCCTAGATGTCGTTTTCTGGCGTCTTTATTATGAACCATGTCTAAGCGGTCTGCATGCTGGTCTTTGGTTTATATTGTATATCAATGTCTTCTTGACCTGTGAGTCGTCAACCATCTGTCAAATTGTTATTTAGTTAAAAAACTCAACACCCCCACATCACTCAACAAACCACTTCACTTCGCAGCCAAAATGTGTGCACAGCCCTAGCTGTTCACAAACAGGAAATTGTTTTATTGAAGAAGACTTCAAACTGAAGATTGAGAGCATTAGCATTGAGAAATGAATATTAGAGAGGGAAAGTCTTTTTGCAACCTGGGGAGTTGTCCCCTGCAGTCTGTTAGATAAAGGACATACATTCGAAAGAAATCCAAAAGTTTGAAGGTCTCCAACCCTCACCAGACCTTGACCAATCACAGCAGAGCTTTTGGGTGTCCCAGCAGACGCGCTCTCCAAGTGAGGTTCAGGTCAGCTAGCAGTAAAACTCAATGCTGCTTATTCCTGCTGCTGCCTCCCCATGAATGAAAGATGAGGTGCATTAGTGCACACTGACATGTGATTGATAATGTGTGTGTGTGTGAGGCTTATTCTGCACATGTGTGTGTGTGTGTGTGTGTGTGTGTGTGTGTGTGTGTGTGTGTGTGTGTGTGTGTGTGTGTGTGTGTGTGTGTGTGTGTGTGTGTGTGTGTGTGTGTGTGTATGTGTGCGAGATGAGGTATGTTGGTGGTGTCATAGCCCGATTGATGGGGTGCGTTTTATTTAACAGATTGAAGTGAGTGAAAGGTCATCAGTAAGTGCTCGCTGCTGCTGCCATTTCCTTGATTGGTGTGTGCGTGTGTGTGGAAATGTGTGTATGTGTGTGTGAGGGTGCAGGTGTGAGAGCAAGTGTTTAAACTGAATCAAAGCGCTCTCTTTGTCAGACCGCTGTACGTGTAGCTGCATTAGAACACTCTTTGTTCATCCTTCCACGTGTGTGTGTGTGTGTGTGTGTGTGTGTGTGTGTGTGTGTGTGTGTGTGTGTGTGTGTGTGTGTGTGTGTGTGTGTGTGTGTGTGTGTGTCATGCCCGTACCTGCTTGTCTGTTATCAGTCCATCCATCTGTGGCTCAGCTCGAGGTATGCAGCTCACCTGCAGTAAAAAAAAATAAAAAACTCCCACACACAGACTGTGCCAACACACACACTCCTTTGTGTGTGTGTTGGCACAGTCCAGAGAAGGTAGTCAGCACATATTGGCACACGGAGGCGCAGCATTGCATGCTCACACACACACACACACACACACACACACACACACACACACACACACACACACACACACACACATACACACACACATACACACACACACACACACACACATACACATACACACACACACACACAGATTCACACTTCTCATGGCTGGTGTTGCCTGTCTGCAAACAGACACGATGAATCACTTGCAGTCTTTGCCCTTCTACTGATTGTGTGTGTGTGTGTGTGTGTGTGTGTGTGTGTGTGTGTGTGTGTGTGTGTGTGTGCCATCATTTTGTTACTACTTAGCAAGTGTCTCTGTCTTTTTCCCTATCCCCTCTCACTTTCTCACACACACACACACACACACACACACACACACACACACACGGGCCATACACACACACTCAAATGTGAATGTGTTAACACACAGAAATGAAGCCACATCCACAAATGGATGTCACACTGACTGAAAAAAACAACAGCCTGTGTGTCTGAGTGTGTGTGTGTGACTTGTTTCTGTGAGGTCATAGTGATCCCTGCTTTGTGTGTGTGTGTGTGTCTGTGTGAGTGTGTGTGTGTCAGGTGACTGGGGTCACAGAGGATCAGTCATAGCGGGGTCTGCTTTGACTCTGCATCAACAGTTTAGTCTACGCCCTGTTACAGAGAGCCCTGGGTTTACCAGTTGCCACAGTGACTGCTCCAGTTCTTGCGTCTGATTGGCTGCCTCCATCCTTCACTGGCGGTGAGTTTGGAGTGTTTCCCACATCCAAAGACGGCTACTGTGACCCCACTGCCACAGCTATGCTGATAAAGGACGGGTTGAACTGCCTTTTATGACCCGATCATGAAGTTCTTCTCAGAGTGGCTCATCAAGTGTCCTCCCCCTTTAAACACGTATTCACTGTTTTCACAAAAATAAAACAAAAATTCATTCAGTCTTTAGATGAGACAGGCAGCAGCAACAGTTTTAAAATCTACCGACAGCGTTTAGTTTTTAAAAACTACAACATTAACATGCTAACATGAAAATACAGCATCACTGAAGCTGACTCAGCGCTTCCTGATTGTTTCACCTGAGACGTTATAGCTTCTCTGCATTTGTGTCATCAATATAAATGATCTCTGAAAACTCTAAACCTAAAATCCTTCTTTATACCATGGTCTCCTTCTAAATTTATAAACTTGCAGCAGAGAATAATGAAAAAAGGGAAGAGGGCAGGCTGCTTTAAAGTACTTTCTGAATGGCTCATTGTCTAGGTGTGAGAGTGCAGACGTTACTGCATTAACCTCCCATTAAACAAACCCTGACTGATGAGACGGCTGATGATCTGAGACACACACACACACACACACACACACACACACACACACACACACACACACACACACACACACACACACACACACACACACACACACACACACACACCTGTTTTGGTTTCCAGTTTGTTGTGGCAACAAAAAGAAAAAGAAAATATCTGAAGAGCGCCGAGCAGCTTGTTTCAAAGTTCATCTATGTCTTTCCCACTCAACCTGAAACTGGCTCTTCATGAAACTTTCATCACCTGCTAATAAAACCTCACACCTGGAACAAACAGGTGCTGGAGTCATTAAAGTGTCCCTGCAGAGCGCCATGACATCACCACGCATTCTTAGCGTTGGCTTTGTTCTGAGGTGGATGTCTGGCTCTGCAGGTCTGAGGCTCATGGGCCGAACCTTCCTGTACTGTGCACAGAAAATGTGTGTGTGAGTGATTGTGTGTGTGTGTGTGTGTGTGTGTGTGTGTGTGTGTGTGTGTGTGTGTGAGAAAGCGTCCCACCCAGCCCTCTCTCCCTCATGGTCGCCTGGCTTCAGAACAACACGTCATGCAGCCGTCTCCCCCCAGGCGCACACTTACTGTAAAACCAATCCTTTTAATTAAAACAGATTCCAGAGAGAAAGAAGAGCAACTGCTACCCCCACATGCAAACACACACACTCACACACACACTCTCACAAACACTGAAACACACACAAACGCAACATCCTGTCATTTGTTTTTCTTCCTTTTTATTTTCCTTCCCATCCCCTTTTTTTATCTTCCTCCCACTGCTCAGCCTTGTTTTGTTGGAGGTGTGTGTGTGTGTGTGTGTGCACAGACAGAGATAGCATGCCGTACCCATCATGGCGTCCGCTCTGACCTGCGAGCCGACCTGAAGCTGCTCCCTGAGTGACCCTGGGTTTTAGTGTCCAGTTGGCCTCCCTCTGAGCGGCGAGCTTTTTTTCTGCTCCTCTCTTTGTGTTTTTACAGCGTCCTTGCTCCGCTCGTCTCTGTTGGGTCTTCACCCCTCCTTGCCGAGCCGTTAGGGCCAGAATGCGGCGGAACAACAAACCCAAATAGTGGCTATAAACTTCAGACTTGTTTATGGCGTGGGTCTGCTCGCTAACCTCCGAGTGAACCTGCCAACAGACAGAAACCATCCCCTCAGAACAACGTGACCCCAACTTCACCCGGCCCGACCTGCACTTTGGACCGCTTCAATGGGACTGCAGGCCTTTACTCTCATACAAGTCCTCCATTCACAGCCGCCTCCAATGCCTATTTAACACTCCAGCCAGTGAAGCCTGTTTAATCAACCTTTGCTCGCTGATGAAAGGTAACTTCAGCCCCATCCTCATTGGACCAGGATAACCTGGGAACCTGAGGAACACTGGTATGATTGGGGGTGACATCTGGAAGTCTCATTCCTCTCTTAGCCACCATGTTTTCTGTCTTCAAAGTGTCAGATCTGGCCCTAACTGCTCACCGTATTCTGCAAGGCAGAAATCAAAGAACTGTTGGGTTTGGGTTTGGGTTTGGGTTTGCATGGTTTGTAGGAATTTAATTTTCTGTTTTCTGGTTTAATGATAACACAGGAGATTCTTCTGCTCCACAGCATTAAGAAATAGTCACATTAATTAAATTCATGACTAAAGGAAACTATTTTAAGCTTTAACACAGCTGAAGGTAGTTTAAAGACTTCTCAGACTGACAGAAAAAAGTCTGCAGTGACTTAATGTCGCATTCAGTGCATGATTTCTGTTGGCTGGAGTGAATTTAATGACACACCACCAGGGATAGACCGATTATCACCCAGGCCGGTGATTGGTGCTGACATTTAGCATTTTGAAGCATATTGGCATCACATTTTTTTTTTAAATCTGGCAGCCAATGAGAAATTAAATTTAAGACAGCTGCTGAGCCTGGTATTGGAGTTCGTATTGTCCAAAATTTCAGCGCCAATATTTCCACTTTTACTGCAAATGAACACACTTCCTTGACCACTGATAATCAGCATCAGTATCGGCCCTGAAAAAAACATATCCGTCTGTCTCTGCACACGTCGTCCTCAGGCACATATCTCATGGGAAGTGGTTTAAGGAACCTGATATCTGCAGAGTATCTGGTCTTTAGAGCCTGGCTTACCATCTGCCTGTTTAAGGTTTTATCAGACCTTGGACGTTTAGCAGTCTCTCTATGAGGCCATGAAGTTTGACTGAAGGATCATGTGTGAGGTGATATCACCCCACTCTCTGAAATCTCTGCCAGGATGGATGTGTTTGGCTCTGGGGGGGCAGCTGGCACAGCCAATGTGTGTGTGTGTGTGTGTGTGTGTGTGTGTGTGTGTGTGTGTGTGTGTGTGTGTGTGTGTGTGTGTGTGTGTGTGTGTGTGTGTGTGTGTGTGTGTGTGTGTGTGTGTGTTTGCATGTGTGTGTTTTATGGGTGGAAGTAGGGCAGTGATCCTGGCAGCAGAGCGAGCGTCAGTGTTTCCCTTCCTCCTACTTTCACAGGGAAGTTTGCCTGGAATAATGAAGCAGGGAGGCCAGTTCTGGTTCATTTCCAGTATCTCTTCTTGTTTCAAATATCTGTCGCGGAGTGTTTGGGTGAGAGTCTGAGCGCTTCACTTCCAGGAAGGACTGACCCTGCAGGGACTTGTATGCATGTTGTGTTTCTTTTCTTCCATTTTGCACATTCTGCATCAGCTGATGAACATGTTTGTCTAAAAGGCATCAGATTTTAACAACAGGGATCGAGACAAATTTCTTCATGCCCACTTTTTGTTCCCTAATCCCAGATATCTGAGTTTTTTCATCCAGAAATGTAGAAAAATTTGGGAGCTTAAACCTGAAACCCTGAGGTGAGGTTGTGGATTCTGCAGCAGAAAGAGGCAGATAGCCTCATTTTAATCCAGCCGACATTTAATCACCCATCCAACCATCAAGCTAAGCTAAGCTAAGCTAAAGAAGACTTGTTTGCATTAACAACCGGATTCTGACTAAACAAGATCTGCAGCTTATTACGGCCGACCCTCGCTCCCTCATAACAACATCTCTCATCCAATTATCCTGATTCATGAGGTCTGACCTCAGCTCTGACCCCACTTTTCATATCCCCTCCTCTGCATTGATTGGATGAGTCCAAGGTGTCTGCGGTTGCCCAAGTGTCAGACAGAATCCTGCACACATTACCTCCTCTCCTTTGATCGTGCATAGACGTGTGCAGCAATTATCTCAGCTCCTCTTATTTGCTTGAATTGTGTGTGTGTGTGTGTGTGTGTGTGTGTGTGTGTGTGTGTGTGTGTGTGTGTGTGTGTGTGTGTGTGTGTGTGTTTATGTGTGTGTGTGTTTGCATGGCTGCGAGGTTAGCTGTTGAGATTTTAATCTGCTCGCCCGGCCATCTGCCGCTGTCGTCGGGTTGCATATCTCCAGGATTAAATCAGAGGCTGCAGCACGTGAGGTCTTCCTCGTGCACACAAGCACACCCATCATTACACACACACACACACATATGCAGACACAACAAAAACAAATACAAATGACACGTTCCAGCAGACAAACACACACATGAATAAGAGCAGACATGATGAGAGCGGAGAATGTGGAACACTTTCCCTGCAGTTCCAATCACAGAGCGAGCCCGCCGCCCGCCGCTGAGGGCCTGATTACCATTTTATTACAGCATGTCATTATTCTGATGCTATCAATGGAAATGAATTGGCTGACAATTGATTTACTATAACCCCCTCCTCTGCGCCGGCCCTCGGGGAGCCTCTGCTGCTCATTGATTCGTTCCTCCTGTCCGCTCTTTCTGACTGACTCCAACTGGACTTTCACCTATTAAAGGCCGCTCTGCTTCAACATGACAGAGATTGAATTTACAGCCAGGATTTACTGGAGTCATCTGCTTGGAGCAAACTACCTGGACAAATTGACATTGATACAATATCTGAGTCTGGGCGGCTTCTCTCAGGATGGAAGCAGAGACCTCTGGAGGTGTTCTGGGGTTGATGGATGGACTAGTAATGACCACCATGAACTCAAACTCCAAAAACAGTCACACGTCATCAATGAAAATTCACCAAACTCTAAAATCACAGAGGACTCACAGCAAATGGGCAGCGTGCTGGATCCTGAAAGGGATTGTGTTCACTAAATCTCTACTGGCTTTGGTTTTAGTGTCTATAAAGGAGGGCTGAAAAGTTGGTAGCCTGACTAGGGAAGGAGTTCTGCCATAATGATGAAACTTGGCGTGCATTAAATTCAACTTTTTCTGACACTTATGGCATGGTTTATTTTCACATTAACTGACGCTGATGTAGTGTTCGAGGACTTTGAAAAGTAGAACCAGAGACATTTTGTGAATATGGATCAAATTTGGCACGGTGGTGTTATCTAATATCTACAGAAAAAAGGGTTATCCCCCAGGGGCATTCACGCTGACATGGTTGCTATATTAGGGGATGATGCTCCAGCTTTATCAACTGTGAAAAGTGGGCAGCTGAATTCAAGAGGGGTGGGCAGAGCCCAAGGACTACCCAAGGTTCGATGTCCTGCCACAGCAACAACTCAAGAAAACATTGATCGTGTTGAAAAAAAAAAGCCTTCACCATATCAGTTTCACTAAATTAAGGTTCTTCCCTTTGAAATCAAACCACCGCCAACATCACCTGCATGAACCTGCATGTAGACTGAGCAGGAAAACAACACCTACATGAGTTGCCTTCTGTTCTTTGCTCATGGTTTTCAAGTGTGGACACCTAAAAAATGTGTTTCATATAATGCAAAATGGCGTTACAACCAGAGACTCTGATTTTGATCAGTAATGTTAAAAATGAAGCACTTTCATTGCCACAGGGTTTTTTTCTTGCAGATTGATGCCGTGACATCACAAACCCCAAATCCTGGCAAACGCCGATGGATGGTAAGTTCTTCAGAGTTCTCAGAGTTAAATGTTTGCAGAGCTCTTCAGCTCAAGCATAACTATACTCCGATACTCCAGCAGCTTCTGGCTGATCTGGCATGTTTCTACAAGTTCATATGGCTGCTGGTGAAAGTGTTCGACACACTGATTGGAGGGAGAGGAGGAAAAACTCCCTGCTGGCCACAGGGCATGCAGCACATCATTAGCGCCAAGTGTCTGAAAGCTGTCGAAAACATTCCCAACACAGCGCAACTGGAGTGCTCGCTAACAACCCTGACCTAATGCCTCTGCACCCGCGTCCGCCAGCCGAGCCCTGCAGACCGAGCCCTGCAGACCGAGCCCTGCAGACCGAGCCCTGCAGACCGAGCCCTGCAGACCGAGCCCTGCAGACCGAGCCCTGCAGACCGAGCCCTGCAGACCGAGCCCTGCAGACCGAGCCCCGCACACTGCCTGTGTGCGGCTGCAGCCATTTTCTCTTGCCTCGGTGGAGTGTGTCAAGAGTCTCACTATAGAGTCTCTCACCTCAGGAAAATGCATATGACATTTCAGGAGTGCTGGGAAAGTTTTCCTCCTAAAATACTTTATGGATGCAGCTGAGGATGGAGCTCAGCCTGCTCCCTGCCCTCCCCGCTCCTCCCCTCCTCTCCCTGCTCCTCTCCCTGCTCCTCTCGTGGGTTAAATCCTTCCAGTGTGAGCTGAACTCCAGCCTGCTGCTGCTGCTTAATGACTTATAATAGCCACAGCTTCCTGCTGCATCCTTAGAGGAACATGGCTGCTGTGTCTCTTCTTAAAGGTCCCTGAGACGCACACTGGCGTGAGGAGGACATGACCTAATTTCTCTCGCTGGAGCACTTCTCGTTTTTTTTATCTTGTACTCTCTAACTTCCTGTCTAGCAGAATTCAATATAGACTTTTTTTTTCTAACTCTGGTCTCTGCTTTACACCAGACATCACTAAAACTCTGCAGTGCACGGTGTGCTGGTGCTCACAGTGCAGTATTTCTGCACATTGAAGGTTAAAGCAGTGAAAATGTGTCTTTAATAAAGAAATCTGACATGACTCTAAAACAGATTTAGCTTTATAAAACACCTCCCAGACCAATGAGCCCAGGAATAATGGCAGTTCAGCCTTCAAGAGAATATATTTTTCAACACTTTGAATTTATGAGTGCACATGCTGGAACTGTTAGCATGATGTTCTTTGCTGAACTTTGAATGCATATACCCCTAAACTCTGTGCAACAGGTACTTCACTTAAGTCCTGTTAGTTTTGCATGAGCTGTTTTTTATATGACCAAAAACCATGTAATCATGTAATCACACACAACCCCAACAGCACATGCTTTCACCCATGTGTTACACTGCATGAACCACAGCTAAACGACGGCACCTGAAAGAAAACAGAATGGTGACTCAAAAAGAGGGAAGTATCAGATTTCAGAGCTGTCAGAGTTTTTAGCCTGTATCAGATTAACAAGCAGTGTGTGATCAACAGATTTAAAGAGATTAAAACACAACAAGTTCAAATGCAAATTCAGTTTTTCCCACTGATACAGGAGAGCATGAGTGGTAGCATGACCAAAACAACAACATGGAGCCTCTCATCTGCATACCATTAGAGAGGCTGAGAGAAGAGAAACAATCAGTGGATGTGTTCAGGTGTTTTCACTCCACACATCCTCCAACACTGAGAGCTTTCCACCGATGGAAACAGCGCTAATGTGAGTCCTGATGCCTCTCCACTCCACTCCACTGCTGCTGCTGCTGCTGCTGCTGCTGCTGCTGCTGCTGCAGTGTTCACTGTGTGAGGGCTGGTCTGCACAAACAGGTCAGAGGATGCTCTTGGTTGCTGGGACAGCTTGGTGTGTTCTAAATGTAAAGAGGAGGAAGCACATGGCAGATTCATCTTTAACTTGAAATTAATTGGACACATTTCCTGGCTAAATCATGAGATTTAATCTAGGCATGCACTGATACCGGTACTGATAAGTTTAACATTGAAAGTATAAAAGTTTTGCTGGTAAACAGTGAAATATTTCACAGTTTAATAAACACTAAATGTAGTAATTCCAGCTACTCATTTTTTGCCTTTCGTCCAAAACATATCCAGTCTTATCCCACAGTAAGGCATGCAGGGTTTTTTTAACACTGGTATCGAATCAGCCCAGGTGTTGGTATTGGAACCAGAAAAGTTGGATCGGCGCTTCCCTAAATTGACCTTTGCAAAGTTTGCAAAGAATCCATTCAGCGAGCTCCAAGACTCTGCCAGGATCGGTCTTGGTTTGGAGATTTCAGATGTGCAGGATAAGCTGAAGGTCAGAGGAATGGACTTGCACGTAGTGTGGCTTTCTGATGATTAGTGTGTTTTCATAAACCAATGATTGTGAAGTCCCAGAGTGACCGAGCCCTCCTGGGGGGTTGAAGCTGACCCAATGAGCGCCTGGTGACCTCAGAGTCTCCGCCCTGTGTGAACACCATGCACGGCTGTTGAGCTCTTTTTCAAGCCCAGCTCTTGTCTCAGCAGTCTGACTCCTTGCCAGCAGTCTGACTCCTTGCAGTTCCCCCCTGTCAACCCCCCCCCCCCCGTCTGTCCATATAATGACACTTGAAGACCACGGTATGTGTAAAAGCTTGTTCCTCCATGACGACAACAGGCTCGCTGTGGTGCTCTAATTGACTCGCAATGTCTGCAGATCCATTAGTGCAGCCATGTTTGGCCCACTTAATGCCCAACTACAACAAACATAGCCATCAATAGATACAGCCACCTTGTTACGCAGCATATAGGGAGCTGCTGTCTGTGTGAAGACTGTGTTCGGCAGTTTGTCTGGAGAGCCTGCAGGTCGGGGCTGCAGGGCCCTTCAGACACGGCCTAGTCAGGAGAGTGGCGGTGGCTAGACATGATGTCTGAACCAGCTGACAGGCTGACCTAATCCCACCCCACAGACAGGAAGGAAGAGGAGTGTAGCCTCTGGCCGTCTGAGCTCTGCTCGCTCAAAGACTGCTTGTTTTGTGGACAGAGAGGGTTCGTCACTGGACCAGCAGCGGGGGATTTACTGAGACAGCTCAGCCACGGGGCGCAGGGGCTAAAGGGCAGCTCAGCAGCTTTGAACACTTCTACCCTTTAGGGGTTCAGACAGTGAAAATATTCCACATCTGTGAGAGAGAAGTTTTACTTTGACTCCATTAATCCTGATAGATGTTTATTCAATAGACCATAGATAAAGATTAGGACCTGAACGCCTCGCATATCTCTATCTGGTCTATTGAGAGTGCCTCACTTTGCCTGGATAGGGGCTCTTAAGACAAAAGCTATGAGGGATGGGGGTAGTTGTGTAATATTCAAGCTTCAAAGTCCCAACATTGAAGTTAAACGTACAAGGAATCTCCAGATGGAGTTCATCCTTTGTACGTTTTTACCAACTTTCGACTAAAGTATTCCAACCTAACCTGGATGGGCGGGCTCCACATTGTCTGAGTTCGCTAACCATTCAGAGTACCATGATCTGTCACTCAGACCTCTTCCTGTTGTTCCTGCAAATTATAGATAGAGCTGAGAGCGAAACTGGTCTCAGACTTTGATGTAAAGCTTTTGGATCACATTGTTTGCATTTTACCAACACCCAAAGAAAGGTGAACGTAAAGAGCTGCATGGCAGACACATCCTAAAAACAGTCAGTAACTGAAGTGTGTTGGCATTTCTGCAGACCAAACCCTGGAAACAGTCCCTTTTTCCACTTCAAACCACATATTTGTGAAGTTTTGGGTGCACTCAGCTCCATGCACACAGACAGACACACACTGGTTGTCAGAGCACTAAAGAATCATGGCTGACCTTGCTGCTGCTCGCTCCTCAGACAGCCTGTAAGAACCCCATCCTCCCCAAACATCCACGAGTCTCATCTGATCACGCTTTGGGCTAAATGCATCTGATGTTTGTGTCAGCTCGGGTCCCCGTCGCTGATGTTGTGTCTGTCTTTGCAGCCGTCGTGCTTCATCGTGGAGCATCCGGCTCCACGTTTAAACGTGTTTTCCTCTTGGTTCCCGGCCGTGTTTACAGCTCAGAGGCTGTAAACACTGACGCACACGGCTGGACTGGGTAATCATCACACATATACAGTATTTATTCATTCATCGGGGCCTGTGACCTTGCTTGTTTACAGTGGCTCAGCACTCCTCCAGGTGCTGCTTCAGAGGAGGACTCTCACAGTCTCACACGTTGTTGGATTCACACCTTCCATTATCCTCTAAACCGTCGTCGTATCACCTTCGCTGTCTGGAGTGCTGCAGGCTTGTTTATGCTATCAACGATTCATTTACAGGCTCTGAGTCACAGCAGACCACTCCATCTGTGAATTACCATCCCATGAGCCTTTTATTTATACTGAAGCTGAGCACTGGAAGCATCACCTGGGCTGGAAATCAAGTCTTACAGGAGGCTGCGTTCAGCTGCAAACTCGGCAATCAGTGCACATTAACACATCAAACACTCTGGCTTTATGCTTCAAATCATTCAGTCTCTCTCATTTTGTCTTTAATTTGATCAAAGTAGTTCATCATATATTGTTTTTTGGAGCTAAATCTGATTTATGAAGCGTCTGCTCCTCAGCACAGCTCGATGTGTAATAGAAACAGGATGGAACATGATGATACCCTGAGAAAATCCATTTGGATTTGGTCAAAAGAGACAAAAAGACTCTGCTTTACCCATTCAGCAGAAAAACTCAGTAATGGCGTCGGCTTTCAGCGTCTCCCATGAGGCAGCATCTTTATCAGCCCCCTCCAGCTACAGTCTAGGTGTCAGGGAGATAGAGACAGAGAGGGCAGCGCAGAGGTTAAGACTCTAATTGGTGGTCTGTCCCGGTCCCTGGTAGTGCAGGGCTCTGGGGATCAGGCTTTAGCAGGCGTAATGATGCCTGTAAGATGAGAGGGGATTTGACTGCAAGCCCCCGCCCTCGCTTAAATCCCCCTCATCCTCTTCTCTGACAGGAGGAGGAATCACGGCTAAGTGCCGGCGCTCGGACATGATGCCTTCAGTGAGGGATGAAACCTCACTGGACTGATGTTTCTAATGAAGTCTACTCTGAAAAACAGAGCTTTACTCACACTCAGCCTGAGCAGATAAAGGTGGAGGAATAAACTGAGTTTAGGTTCATTTTCTACATCTCATGTTTCCAACAAGCTCCTTTCTTTAGCTTTAATGTATCTGAGAGAAACTATGGGTTATTTTCATCATTCTGCTCCACCTTCCCAACATCAAGACCAGTTTTTTCCTGAACCATGGAAAGAAACACTCTGAAAGTCAATTTTTTTTGTGCATATCGCACGCTGTGCGGACACAACTTGAGGAAAACATCCAGCTCAGTTACACTCAGTAATTAGTTTAAAGGCCTCTGCACACCAACTGTGACGGGAATACACAGCACAAAGTTGCAAAAAGTTTGGAGGAGTCACATCAATCTCTGCAGCTATTGTCCTCCAAATGACGTCTTTGTAATCATTGTCTTTGTAGATATTATGTCTTTTGTTGTAAAGAACCAGGTGCTGGGACACAAACACAATCAATGTTGAATGTTTTGGTTTGTGATGCATCAACAACGAGCTTTTTGATTGGTTGGATGTGTACTCGTGGCAAGCGAAACGTTGGAAAAATCAACCTCGGTCTGAAAAGATAAAAGCTGCAATTTTGCACAGTAAAAGAACGTTGCTGGTATGAAAGCTTGCATTGAAAAAAATATATACAACGTACAAAATATTTGCACAAGAATGATGTGTCTGGTGTGCAAAGAGCTCAAGGCTCCAAATGTGAGGTTAGCTTCAGTTAGCTTGGCACACAGTGAGCTGAAGCGTCCCTGAGCCTTGATGATAAACATAAACAGCTTTAAAACCAAGTCCATGTGTGCATGTTTCCCACCTGTATCTGAGAATCAAACTGGGTCTGCACGTCAGATTTCAGACGTGACCCCAGAGAGCGAGCCGTAATCCCTGCAGACCAGTGAGAGTGTCCTGAGGTGTGTGTACAGGCTGATTAACAGGCAGTGTTTTGTTTTGGGTGTCCATCCCGGTGCTGTTAGCTGTTAGCTGTTAGCGGGTTAGCTAGGGGCTTGTTTTAGGTGTTGGGATGTGATTTATCATGGTGGGATGAGGCTCGTCTTCTGCTGTGAGCTCTTTTGATGTGTGGGAGGAGGCCACTCTGCTGTTTTTGGTGTGTATGTGTGTGTAAGTTAGTGTGCAAACATGTGTGCTTGTTTGCACAGCACTCTTGGCTGGCCTGTCACATGTTGAGGCATGTGCTGCAGTCTGGATCGGGGTACCCAGAGTGCCTGCTTGTGTTCTAGTGCCCCATAAGTAATACAGGGAAATGAAGTCGCCAATTAATGTGTGTGTGTGTGTGTGTGTGTACACCCTCAGCTTCGACGCCAGCTGGCAGCAGTGGCCATGCCAAACAACCCCACCCCCCCACCCCCCCAGTGCTATTTATGTATTTGCTCAGCCATGCGACTTAACCCTTTCACAAGCAACCTCAACCTCAGGGCACGTTACACGCCAAGCAGAAATATGCCCTCTGCCCTGCATTCCCCAACCTACACACACACACACACACACACACACACACACACACACACACACACACACACACACACACACACACACACACACACACACACACACACACACACACACACACACACAGACGTGCTCCTCCCCTTGTTACCCATAATTCACATCTGGCCTCCTTTAAAACAGGGCAGCTTTCTGCACCGCTGCAAGGAAAAGAGCCATCAGCAGATTCCTCCTACAACCTTCCTCTAACCAGAGCAAACGTTTACGAGCGCTGTAAATGCAGGAATTTTCTCCTCTGCTCTGCCGCTCCTCAGCTCTGATGCCAAACTAAACCCTGGCTAGTCACGGCCTTTTGTCAGTCGATCCCAATAACCTAAATAGCTGACACTCCGACTCTTACTATTGTATAAACAAGAAGACCAGCTCTGGTTCCAAACCCAAACTGAAATACTGTAAAAGTGACCGAGGTGCAGTTTGAGTGTTCCCACTGTCCTGGCACCTTTCAGTCAAACAAACCACACCCCTGATGCAAATATATGCAGCTTTTACTATCTTCTATGACCTGAACAGGTGCATTATAAAAAGTGTTAGCTACAGAAATCTGCATCTTAAAATGAGCCCCAATGAAGACTCCTCAGGGTTTGGAGTCAGCCTCAATTGGACACTCAAGGTACTGCAGGTCTACATGGTCAAGCTGCACTGTTGGTGTCATGCTAGCTGTAATGGGATGAAAAATTCAGGAAAAAGCTAACAACATCAATAAGTATTCGATTGTGTTTTAATCTGCGTCAATGTGTACTGCAGAAAAATGAGATAACTCCACACATTAAGGGTCTAACACTCCTGACTGCATAAAAATAGTGAACATATGGTCCTTCTAACACATGCATATTGAGCTTCTGTACACAACAAGTCGTCCTTGGAATACATTTAAAAAAATCAGCATGCAACAATTATTTGTGTCATATATTTCATATTAATGTGCATTTCTACCCTCATGCATTCACCTCTTTTTACTGAGACCAAGCTGAAAATGCACATCATCAGTCTGATGAACACACATCTTTTGGACAAATACATGGACTGTCTTAAACATCTGATAAAACTCCGGCATCCTTTGTGCTCCAGTCGACATGTGGAGCCATGCAGAGAGAGCACAGACTTGGTGTTGGTGTGTTTCCTAATTGCGCACACTGATAATCACTCCTCATTGTGCACTCCCAGCCTCTCCATCTCCCCGTCCAGCATGTACGTGTTTGCATTCGATCCCTCTGAAAACAGCCGCAGCCAGAGGAAGGGATGGAAAAGGAAAAGCTCTGGAGAAGTCCAGCTGTATTTACTTACCCCCCCTCCAACCTCAGCCCCCACCACTCCTTCTCCATCTTACGTTTTCTGAGCTTTCCATCTCCTCAGTGGGCCGGGCCCTGGCGCTCTCTGCGGCTGAGAAGAGCTGGTCCCTCATCATTCCCACGGAAAGAGTTGCCAAAGCAAATTTGGCGAGAGGAAATGGAGACCCTGCTCTCTCCCTTCCCAAACCTCCCAATCTCTTCCTTTTCCTTCCCTTTTTTCTGTCTGTGTGTGTGTGTGTGTGTGTGTGTGTGTGTGTGTGTGTGTGTGTGTGTGTGTGTGTGTGTGTGTGTGTGTGTGTGTGTGTGTGTGTGCGCGGCCCACAGGCAGTAATAGGAAGGCTTGTGGCCTTTCCCTCTCATTATTCTTCCCTTCTGTTTTTCCACGCACAGTGCTGTTGTCATGTGAAACTTGTCAAACAGTAATTTAGAGTAAAGTTAGAACGCGTACACGCTCCTACACAGTTAGGGGAACTCTCTGACCCGTGTTGTTAATGATACCTTTTAATATCCATCAGGGTTCTATGGATTTACAATGGTCTGACTGAAAACAGCAGGAACAAAAAAATGTTTGGTTTCTGTCTGTCGCTCCCTGTCTTATGCTTCTTATTTCACCACAAACTGTCTGAACGAAGCTCCAATCTCTTTTAGGTACAATACAATACATTATGATACGATAAGTTACGTTAGGATACGTTTCAAAATGTTTTGACCCAATACGATACAACACAACACAAGGTTACGTTACCATCCCTTACAAAACATTATGACACAATATGTCACGATAGAATAGGTTACATTGCACTACATTACAAAAGGTTACAAAATGTTATGACGATACATTACCATATATTACCTTATAGTATGTCACATTTTGAAACATTATGATACAATGTTACATCATGCTTTGTTACAATAAGATATGACACAACGCGATCTGTTACATTTCGCTACATCACAAAACTTTAAGACACTTATGTTAAGATTTGATACAACAGAATAGAATACATTACATTAGAAAACAAAATACAGCATAACACAACATGTTACATTATGCTTTGTCCAGAAGTGTTGTGAACAATAAAGTACGTTATGATCAATAACAATATGACACTAACCCAAAGGCTGCAGCACGCTGTCTAAGTCTCAAGTGCTTTACATGAATCCCAGCTGCCTTTAAAGCTATATGTTGTTACATTTATTTAGGGATGTTTTTCAGACTGATACCAGTAACAGTACTCCCTTTTTAGTAGTCACCAGTACCAAGTTCCAATACCACTTGTACTTTTGATGCACAAAGTTTCAGTTAACAGTGACGAATCATTTTGACAGCAGTCACTCTGACATTAAGTCCAAAATAAAACACAAATAATTTCCTCAGAGTTTATGAGTTGTTATTGATTAACAAAAGTTCAAAATCAAACCAACAACAGTCAGAGTTCAGGTATTTTTTAAGTTAAACTGAAGTTAACTTTCCCTGGTTCATTCATGTTGTCTGAACAGGACCAGAGGCTGGTTGCCATGGTGTCAAACCGCAGCAATGATGCTCCAACTACTGATGTCTTGCCTTGAGTATTGGCTGCTGGTACTGGCAGTCTTCAGGAGTACCAGCTCTATGAAAAAAGGCTGGTATCGACTTGATACCTGATCCCGATACCGGTACTTGCCCATCCCTATTTATAAATTTACACTTACATGGATTAGTGAAAACAGCAAAAACAAAACAGAAGAGCGAATATTTATGAGAACTACAAACAGCAAGCATCGCATCTACCATATTACACAAGATCTGCGTTGAAACAACACGGGTATCTGCAACATACAGGGACAAATAAGATCAAAACACTTTGAAAAAGAATATTAACATCAGTGATCGACTAAATGAGCTGTAAAATATCAGCAAAAATCTAACATCATGCATCCTTGTTAATGACACAGATTAGGACTTTCTATGGCTGCAGGATGGACTAAACCAGAACAGCTTTATGTCATTGGAAACCCAAAGGATGTGAATGTTCTGCCCATAGTAGAATTTTCAAACCCTCCTGTCTATGACTTTCATAGAGCTTTACCTCAAAGGCGCTTTAATGAGCTCTGACTCGCTTTTTCAGACATGTCTTGACTATTTTATTATTTAAAGGTACTATTTTCTGGGAGTTGTTTACAGAGTTTAGCCTTTAGCCTAGCCAGCGACGGGCGCTCTGGGAGGTCTCTCTCCTGTTTTTTCTTCCAGCCTCCCTGGACTCTTCCTGGAAGAGGAGACCAACAGCAAACCGGCTGCCGTGCAGTCATCTAGGAAAAAAAAACTCTCCAATGTATGAAAGGAAATGTTGAAATAAGAAGGAAGGCATTGAGGAGTCAGCGTCATCCTGTCGCTCCAGGACAGCTCTGGGAGGTGACAGAGGAGCGAGCATGTTTTCTATCAGTACAAGCTGTTTTTGGCAACGAGTGTGGAAACAGAGTCAGATTCTGTGTTTTTCTTTCAAGTAGCAGGGGAATGTAGGAGACGCTTCCCCTCTAATGGGATAAATGATGGGTTAGGAGGGGAGAGGCAGCACGGGCAGGTACTGCAGGGCCCCCGCCTGTATTCAGCTACCTGATAGTCTGCACATCTGCACACACACACACTCACACTCACACACACACACACAGGCTCAGTGTTTGCCAGTTTGTGCCTGGCAGGCGTCTTCCAGTCCTAACATTGTTCTCCTTCAAGTTAATACTTGCTCTTTTTAAACTTGAGGTGAACAAACAGAGTTACTTATATGCTGAGCGCAGGAGAAATTACCGCTCTCCGTATCAAAGGGAATTTTAGATGAGGTCATTTCAAGTGTAGTCAGCAAACCAGTTCATCTTGAAGTCAGAGCAGCACACACTCTGAATAATGAGATTAATCTGATCCTTCACCGCGCAGCGCTGCAGAGCTCCGACTGTAACTATGTAAAGTGTTTTTGCTATTTACCTCAGTGCAGACAGAGGCCCTATTGTTCTGAGCGACTCCTCAGCCAACGAGACGGTGGTGGGATGAACTAGATGCCAAAATTGGACTTCTGTGTGTGTGTGTGTGTGTATGTGATGGCGAGTGTAATGGTGTGTGTGTATTACCCACAAACACACAGTCGAGGAATCTCACTCGAGTGAGCAGCCACAGCACTCGCTATATTTTTATCCTCTATGTTTGTCTGGGTGTTACACCACACACACACACACACACACACACACACACACACACACACACACACACACACACACACACACACACACACACACAGAAGAGGAGAGGAGTGAGTGGTGTTCTCTCTTTCTATCAGAAGTCTGTCTGAACGCCGTGGAGCAGCTCTCCTTCAGCCTGTCTGTATCTCTGTTCATGAACTCGTCCTCTGATCTGAGCGTCAGGTCGGCGTTCCTGCACCAACGGCAGCAGGACGTGTCGTCTGACACCTGTTTGTCTCATGCCGTATGTGGCTTTTTGTCTTTCTTCTTGTGTTTTGCTGCTGAATGTGCTGTTTTCTCACTCTGCCTCCAGGAAGGGGCCCTCCCTTTCCACCACTACGGGCCCCTCAGTAAGACATGCAGGGAGGCCAAAGTCAGGTCACAGGCAGGGTGTGGCTCCAAGCGCCCTCCTGAGCCAAGAAAGACAGAACGGGTTGTTCGGCCTTTCATCTCAGTTTAGCCTGTGTTTGTATGTGTGTGTGTGTGTGTGTGTGTGTGTATGTGTGTGTGTGTGTGTGTTGGGGGGAGTTAGACAACCTGTTTAGCATCCTGTTTGTCTCCGTTTGTCTGGCTCACGGCGCTCACATTGGAAGCAGGAGAGACGTCTTTCTGTGGGAAGTGATGAGTAGCCTCACAGTGAGGAAGGTTTCTAACTGTTTAAAGGTCACGAGCAGCGAAAAACCCACTGTCCTGAGTTTTATCGTATCATCATCCTCAGACTCTTTCTTTAGTTACTGAGGTTCTTTTACACAAGAACTCATAATGAGCATGCACAGTCATCAACCAAGCTCAAAGCTGCAGACATCTTGGTAAGAGATGCATGATATTCGATTTTTTTACTGATATCTAACAACTCTTTTAGCCGAGCGTCACCAGTCTTACAGGAAATAAAAGTTTACAACTGAAAAAAACTTGTGTGCATCCGGAAGAATTATTTTGATGGAAAACATTGAAATATTTCATAATTTAAATATAGGATAATTCAACTTTAGCTTAAAACAGGAGCCAAATATGGGACGACTCAATCTGCACTGTGCAAACAAAATCACAAAAAACTCAAAAATCATCTGCAGCTTCAGCCCATTATTTTATTGGTTTATGATATCGGCAGAATTTGTTGTGATGGCTGATATTGGATATTTTATTTTTTGGGCCAATATTGGCTGATAGGGATAAAGTGCTGATATTATTTTGCATCCTTAGTGTTGGTAAGGTGCTCTGAACTTTGGTAGCTGTTGCTGACATTACACAGACTTGCATGTCTTTGACTAAGTCATTGGTGACAGACTGTCTGGTCTGTGCCACAAACCAGTCAGGGGGTTGACTCTTTGTCTGCTCTTAGGCTGTCATAGTTTCCTACAAACTCAGAAACTTCAACTCTTATAACACTTAATGGACACTTTATGCATCTTCCTGTAGAACAGAATAACAAAAACCACAGTTTTTCCCTGGTCTTTGTTGAGAACTTTCTTGAATTGATGTCTTTTTTGAATTCATCTTGTTTTACTCATTGACAGCTTCTGGCAGAGGATGTGCAGAGCAGAAAGATGAACTCTAAACGTGATGGGAAGTGCATCCCGCAGAAGTTGTAAGCTAAACCTTACTGGGTCACTCTTCAAATGTGTCCTGATGTGAAACTTGTCTGGACACATTTTGTCTTTAAATGGATGGCGTTTGCTTTGAGATTACACCCTCTTTCTGTACCCATAATGCCTCCTGAAGTTTCCGTCTGGCTCGTTTTGCTTGCTTGCTTTTTTTTCTGTGCGACTGGAATCTTGCTTGTTTGTAGAGAACATCCTGTAATCTATGACACAGGAAACGCTCTCAGACAGATAGACGAACGGAGCGAGGCTGAGGAGGAGGGTGATGGGGTTAGGGAGGAGCAGAAATGAAACTAAGAGGGGAGGGGAGATGAAAATGACAGGTTGTGTCAAGAAACAGATTCAGTGTTCCCTCCTGCACAGGCGTCTGTCACCAGAGCGGCTCGTCTGAAAGCTGGCAGACTTCAGAGTGACACTCCTGTTTTCAGCGGCACGCAGAGTCTCACAGCTCCTCTTCATCAGGGGTAACCTTTCCCCCAGATCTGCACTGAGCTCTTATTAATAAAACCAGGATATGTTCATCAGAGCTCTGACTTTGAGCTCTTCACGCTGCAAACATCTCTTTCCGATGAGCGTGTTAATCGTCTCTCCTGCTCCCTCAGTTTACCCTCCCACACAGAAACAAACCCTCTGATTTGTTAAAAATAAGTATGACAGAATAAAAGCAGAAACCTCTGCTGATTTGGAGCATTTCAGGCATTCCTTCTGGGGATTTTTTTTATTTTTTGGTGCAGCAGAGTTTCCTAAAGAGGGAGAACAGGGGGATGTATCTGCTCGGTGAGGAAACAGATGATTAAACTACATTAGGGTCAAACACAGCAAAAGTTTCATTTCCCTCGTTGTCTCTGTGACGGTTATGTAACTTCTATAAACGACGTGTGAATGCAGCTCGCAGCTCTTGTGAGAGGTTATTGGAGGTCTGTCTCTACCCGTACTCTGATTCACAGTTTTTCAAAGGATCTGGGCATGAAGATGGCACAAATCTATTAAAAAGATATTGAAAGTCTACCTGAGAGTTCACTAGAAGCTTCAAATAAAAACATATCTGAGCTAAAATCAGCTTGTTTTGCTTTTTAGGACCAAACCTGTGCAGCCCAAAGAATGAGGTTTTTAGCATTATCATTAGCTTAGAGGCAACAATTTGTTCTTAATTGTATGAATGCATTGTTAAAAAGCATCAGTGTACTTTCAGCACAAATATTTTGGATGCAAAGTGACAAAAACTTTCAGCTACATATAGTAAACCATCAACTTCAGCCACAGTTTGGAGCTACAGATGGACACAAACGACCTGATCACAGTCTTTTTACAGACATTTAGAATGAAAACTTCAGGCTGAAATGGACAGATGATCCTCTGTGTATCTCACTGTTCAGTTCATTAAACCCTAAAAGCTAAAAGTGTTGATGTCTGAGTGACAAACAGGGGCATCCTGCAGACAGAGGAAGTGCTCTCAAACTGTGAGAGTTTCAGAAAGGCACAGACAGACTGAACAGAGAACACTGTTATCACTCCACCCATCCTGTCTGAGCGCGCGCACACACACACACACACACACACACACACACACACACACACACACATACACACACACACACACACACACACACACACACTATAACAAGCACATCCACCACTCACACATGCTCTCACATGAACCCCCCCATGCGGCCTCCTGATGGCAGCTGAGACGAGGCTGCCACTTTCACTGTTTCCACACTCGCTGCCCCATGACTCGCCGCTTTGTGCGTTTCTCATGCAGGGGCTATTCCTAGCTGCCATGTGTGAAGTAAGGAGCCGTAAATTAGCGTTTGACAGATGCATGCTTCAAAGAGCCAGCTGCAATATTTGTGCCATTTCTCGGTGTCGAGTTTATACTCGAGCCTTGAACCATAACTGAAAGACGGCGTTCTTCTAAAATGTTTCTGGGTTGTTTTTACACGCTCATGGTTAACGTGATGTCAAATAAAATCTCACTCTTTTTACAGAAATAACCCAAAACCTTCAGTCTGAAGCTTGTTCATGATCTGAGTACAAAGCAACCTTTCCTCCCAGTTCACAACAAAACAGTGATTATCACAGACGTGAAGTGATCACTGCAGGTGATTCTGGCATCTCATATGACATGGTTTGTAAAGTTGGACAGATTTGGTGGTGAAAAAGTTGACACTAGACTTCAGATTTTACAGATTATTATGAAAATACTCTGAAGGAGTTGGACCAGGTCTTTTGGGGTTTTGAAGGGTTTAACAAAGTCTGGTTTGGTACTGGTGTAATGTTAGTTTTTAGATGTTACCAAGTGTCATGTTCTCAGAGAGGTGTCAGGTAAAAAGACACACACCTCTGTTAATCTGCAGCTCTTATTTTAGACGTGTGACTTCCTGTCTATGCTGTGTAATCCAGCCCGGATCATAAAGAGCATACACGCACACACACACACACACACACACACACACACACACACACACACACACACAAACACTGACACCGACACACCACACTCACTTGTGTGTCTTTGAAGTGAGCTCAGGTCTATCACCTGCTGTAAGTCAGGGGCTTATCAGCCGAGCGCTGTGCAGCCCCTGCGCCTCCTCTCACCCCTCGGTCAGGGTCTGTGTGTGAGTGTGTGAGCATGCACGTGTGTGTCAGGATCCTCACGTTTTTGTGTGGCACTCTGGGATAATGTGAAATCCCAGAGGCCCTGATCAGAATAAATCAGGGCCTGTAATGGGATCATTCTGCTGAATGAGATTAAAGTGAAGTTTCTGCTTTTTCTGCACCTGAAAGGCTGGCTCTGCCAACGCCGGAGTTCCCTCCTCAGCTGTCTGCTCGCTTCACGTCTCACCGTCCCAGGGCTCAGTGATCTAGACATGCAGATTTCTGCTCCCTGAAGTCTCCCCCTCCCTCCCTCCCTTCCCCGCTGAGTCCCGCAGGCTCAGCTGCCAACTGCTGACCCCCTGACGCTTTCCTCCGTCCAAGATTACCAGGGCCGGATCTCGCCCTGACGGAAAGCCGTGGCGTTGGCAACCGGTAATCCACGAGACGGGGGCGGGCACGTGGCACAGAGACTTTGCCCAGACACACTGCAGTGTGTGTGTGTGTGTTTGTGTGTGTGTGTGTGTGTGTGTGTGTGTGTGTGTGTGTGTGTGTGTGTGTGTGTGTGTGTGTGTGTGTGTGTGTGTGTGTGAGTGTGTGTTTTGATGAGTGTGTGTGTGTGTGTGTGTGGGAACTGATCTGCAGGCTTCGGCCTCTCGCCTCAGGTCCTGTGTTGCTGCTCTGATATGTAGGCCACATCTCTTCATCTCGAGATAATCCACAAACCACAGACAAGGCTTCTCCAACGCAGAGCCAGCAGGTTTCAGAGAGTGCACCACAAAAATAAAACGCCAAAACATTTTGACCTAAACTTTGCTCATGCCTTAAAGTAATGCACACTTTTTTCTCCACCTGAACCAAATGTTTAGATGGAGAGTCGGGAAGTCATGCTGTCCCGTGCAACGACAGTCTGGATTCTTCCAACAGAGACTAGCGGGATTGAAGTTTAATTGAAAAAGATGTAAAAAAAAAATGACAATTAAATACACCAAGTGTAACATTTTAAGTCTAACTTCCTTATTTATGCCTTAATTCAAGCAACAAAAATGACACCTGAGTTTTTCTGAAGGGTGAATAAATTACGTAAGGATAGAAACTGACCGGTTTTTATTTTTCACAGCCAATACCGATACCGATTATCAGTGGTCAAGGAGGCAGATGGCCCATGTTTGCAGCCAATATTCATCTGCAGTAGAAGTGATACTACATAAACTCCAACAAAATTTTAGATTACAAAAAGCCCAATGCTGGTATGACTCAAAATGCTCAATATCAGCGCTGATAATTTGTCCGGACGATGATTATTGGTCTATTATTGGTCTCCCCATCGTACCCCTTTTCCTCTCGGCCTTCTGTTTTGAAGGACTGCTAAGCTATGAAGAGGAAACATCAGGTGAACGTTACAGCATTCAGAAGCTTTACTATGAAGCTTCTGATCATTCATGAAAGACAGTGAATTGTACTAAAGTCTGTTTGCTGTGGATTTGTCTCCCTGCTCTGACATCAGTGTAGCTATTATTAGCTGTAGCTGTAGCTGTAGCAGCGTTAGCTGTTTTAACCAGCAATTTCGAAATATAACAAAAAATTCAAAACATGGCTAATATTTTCATGGCAAAGAATTGGATATCTGATAAAAACCTGAGTATATTTATTTCCAGAAGTTTCCATATCATGTGAAATTTCTCAAGTAAGGTCCTGGTTTGTCTTTGCTTTAGGGGCCATGTACCTCTTCGCCTTAACCCTATGGAGAATTGGGACACCCCTTTACTAGGCAAAAATTTGCAAAACTGAGGGCTAAGGGGTGAAACTGGGATCAGCCCTAAGTCTGATAAGATGATTTGATTAAAAAAGAGAGATGCACACTTGCTTAGGTTTCAGTTTCTGCTGTGCATGCTTTTTATCTTGCCTGGTGCACCTCAATGCATGATAAGCTGCAGGTATCTCTGCATCCATCTGTGTGGTATGTTGGTGTAACACCAACCTGAGGTGATGCAAAGACTGAAAATGTAGAAAGTGGTGGAAAAAGCTCAGGAACAGAATGTGCTGCATGCAAAACGCCAGCGTTTTACGAAAACTATGATTAAGATAAAGTGAAAGCCGGCTGTCCCTTCACCACACATGTATTCAGACTCTAAAAGCTGACACTGATGACAAAAGGCAGGCTCTAACGACGGCCTTGGACTGATCATGAATACCTCCATAGATGGGGCTTTTTCTAGAAAACCATCTCTTCAGAAAATATCCAGAGGTCTGTTTTGCTGACTGTAGATGAAACAAACAGAAAGTGATTTCTACTGATCAGATGTTTCCCTAAAGGGACTAAAGAGCAGGTATTACTCAGAGCCATTCAAACCGGAGCAGCTCCCTGGATTCGACCTTGAAAGTGGCTGAAAGTCGTGGAGCTGTACGTCAAGGCCGTGGCAGATTCGAGGACAGCTGTCACGTCAGCAGACTTCACTGCTATTTGTTCGTCTAGCCACGCTACTTTCCCTGAGAGAGCGGCTCTGATTACACAGACATGTGGCAGAGTGTGACACGCTGCCAACACAGAGACAGAGGATCTATAAGCCCATTACAAATGACCACCTGTTGACACCACGCAGGGGATGGTGCTGTTTGTGCGTTTATGTGTGCGCGCTGCAGTATTTTGCAGGCTGAATGCTGCAGATTCCTGAGGGAGCTCCTCACACGCAGAAATTAAGAGAGACAGAGGACGAGCAGGGTGCAGAGAGACAGGAAGAGAAAGAGAGTTTATCTCGCCTCTGGAAACACAGATTCATGGAGCGAGCTGTGCATCACATGTGTGACCTGTACTCCAACACATGACCTCTGCACGCTGAGAAACATGCAACATGTATGAGAATTCCAGAGCTGAAGACAGTGTGAGGTGTAGAGCTGTTCTCTGTCTGTTTGCTCCTGCTGCATCCAGCCAGCTGCTCTCAAAACGTCTCAGCAAATAGAAGAGTTTGTTTTTTTATTGGATATTTTATTTCATTTCTCACTTAACACCAAACTCATGTCAAATTTAAAGTTCACAGGTTGCTTTAATTCAAGTTCTTGTGAAACAGATTTCCAGTAGAGGTTTAAAAGTGCATGCATTCAGCATGTAAAGCCCACTAAAGACCCTCTGCAAAGGAGCTTTGGCTCTGCTCAGCACAACGTGTGAGAATTCATTTCCTGATACATTTCATCTGCAGAGAGCTGCACCACTTCAGCCCCAAAAAGAGCTTTCTAAACTGGGTTCATGTTGTTAAAACAATGGAAAAGTATACTGTGTGTGTGTGTGTGTGTGTGTGTGTGTGTGAGTGTGTGTGGCAGTTAGTGACAGCCACAGTTTGGAAAGGCTGAGGTCATCGCTGCACAGCCAGAGAACCAGGGAATGAACAAACGAATGAGGGAAAGAGGAACAAACCCCTACTTGTCTGTCTGTGAGTCTGTGTGAGTCTGTGTGAGTGCATCTGTGTGTGACTGACACACACACACACTCACACAAATAAGGAGCAGCTCGCACAGACAGAAACACACACTGCCCTAGTCACCTCTTGCCTCCTCTCTTGGCTGCCCATGAGCAAACACACCTTGCAGTATTGGATTCCGTGTGTGATGAGTGTATGACACAGTGCCATAACCTGGATTGTGTGTGTGTGTGTGTGTGTGTGTGTGTGTGTGTGTGTGTGTGTGTGTGTGTGTGTGTGTGTGTGTGTGTGTGTGTGTGTGTGTGTGTGTCTGTGTGTCTGTGTGTCTGTGTGTCTGTGTGTGTGTGTGTCAGACTTGGTATCCCTGATGCAACTTCCTGAGCCCTAGATGGACACACAAACACACAGAGTCAACACCACACCCACCTTTAAACACACTCCAGCTATCAGACACCTCTCCTGGCACTGCTCTATCAGACACACTAACACACACACACTCACACACACACACACACACACACACACACACACACACACACACACACACACACACACACACACACACACACACACACACACACACACACACACACACACACACACAAACACTCGGAGTTATCGGTCTGTCTGACACCACTGGGTGCGTTTTCAGTTCACTGACATTCACTGTGACAGCCTTCAGCCCGCTGCCAAGTGGGCAACATGTGGTGCGTTTACATCACGTGGGAAAAATCAGCAACTTGTGCCTGATGTGTTTGCACTTAAAAATCTCTGTGAAGTCTTTTATTGTTGTATTCTCTGTTTGCAGACTGAGTGTGGTGCAGATTTAGAGTTCATAAAACACATTTTTAGCGTCATATCAAGTTTCACAGCTGCAGCCATAAAACACATTCGATTAGACTCAGACGTTTTTTGTTTGCAAGTTAAGCTGTGAACTCTTTTCTCCATCTTTAAAACCTAACTCAGTCTCTCCCTGTGTCTGTGTCTCCCAGGTGTCTGATCCCATCCCGCTTAAAAAGTCCAAATATGAAGACTTCCCCTCTCAGTCGCCACTGTCCGACAAAGAGAAGCAGCACGACTGGCTCCAGTCCCTCTCCTCCTCCACTAAGGTATGTAGGTGCTGCTGAGCCAAAGGAAGCAGATGATGATGATGCATGAGGTGTAACATTAGACAGAGGTTTGCAGATCAGGATTGTGGGTAAATTTAGATTTGGCAAGCTGTGCAAACAGAAGGAGTAACTGTAGAGGAGAGGGCTGACAGGGAGAGGAGTGTGGCAGAATAAAACCGAAATATCTCCCTGAAATATCGATCGTCTCCCAAAAGAATCCACCTCAGAGGAGAGAGTGTCTGCATGATGGATGCTGAGAGTGACAGGGTTATTTTAATCTATAGACCAGGGGTCTGCAACCTTTACTAATAGGAACCGTTTTTCCTCAGCTCACCTGGATTACAGTCATTCAGGGGCCACAAAATCCACTTTGTCTTCACAGTAAAGCCATAAAGTGTATAAAGTTCTACTTAAAATCTATTGAACTATTACCTAAACAATAAGTTGTTTTATTTTTTAAAATTTATTACATTGTACAAGTGATGTCTTAGTTTTTTTATTTTTAATAAATTTGCAAAAAAAATAAAAAATAAAAAAAAATCCATAGTTTGCTTTTCAAAAAAATGTTAATAATACATTTGCAAAAAAATGACACATTTTTATTTTACATTTCAAAAATTGACAAAATGTCACAATCTTTTACATTTAAAAAAGAAATAAAAATTACAACAATTCCAAAATAAATATAAAAAATATGCAACTATTTCAAACTATCTTGAAATTTCAGAATATCGCATTTTTTCTAAAGATATATTTTTCAAAAATTATAACATTTTCTAAAGAACACTTTAATTTAATAACACATATTGATAATTTTGCTCAACTCGTCATGTTCTGTTGTTTGCTAATGTCCTGCCACATATCAACATGTATTAATCTGGCACATCGTCAGTTAAATGAATCCATCCACACAGAATTAAAATCAGTATTTTCTGCCAGATTAGTCTTTCTGTAGATGTACTTATCTTCCCAGGGCTGTAAAACTTGAGGTTAGCCACAGGTGCATGGAAAGTTAGTGGGCTGCTGATGTTGTAGGAGGTGAAGTAGACCGGTGGCAGGCTTTATTGACAGATGGGATGAAGATTTAGTTCAACTAAATGTTAATGCAGGATTTTATTTAGTGTCTTTAACCATCAATACCCTCTGTAAGAAAAATAGCAATTCTTTATTTCAATTATATTTTTAAAGCTACAAGGAGCCACTGCAAAAGAGTCAAAGAGATGCATGAGGCTCCAGAGCTCCAGAGGTTGAAGATCCTTACATTTAGACAGACCATTGTTAGAGGAGTTCAGTTAATTTTAACATGTGATGATCTTAACAGTTAGCATCTTTCCTCCTTAAATCTTTACTTTGGGTCTAAACGTTTAAACCCAACCCAGATAAATCTATGAAGGGAAAAACAGTCAGGGGTCCAATTTGGACCTGCAAATTTACTTTTCTGGTAAACAAATCAACAAAAGGGTGCATGTTACTGCAGATTCATAGAAATAAGAACAACTTAAGCAAGTTTTTCCTGATTCTTTTTGTCCTGATTGCCAGAAAAAGACAACTCTCAGTTGATAGATTTAAATACAAGAGCATGGATCCATTTTTATCACGTTCCTGTTTTCCGTCTGGATTTTTCCAGTATTTATTCTGTTCCTCTTTTTTTCAGGGTCTTAACTGCATCCAGCCCAGGCAGAGGCCCTCAGCTTTCAGACCCTGGTCCCCCCACATCTCTGCCGGTGAGAAGGAGCCCTCCAGTCACCCCCTGGCCCTGCTGAGAGACAGGTGAGACCAGCACAGCGCAGGACGAAAGACAGGAGCTCAAACAAAGAGAAAACAACCTTTCTCCAGCATGCATTCTCTTCATCTGGGTCTGATGATCTCCCAGCATGCTCCTCACTTGTCTGGGTGGGCTGGTGTCAGGGGGGGTCAAGTCTGACTGTACCACAGCATCCCACACTCCACCATTCACTCACATTTCACACACACACACACACACACACACACACACACACACACACACACACACACACACACACACACACACACACACACACACACACAGAGGCTCTGTGGGCTCCCACTCGGCTCTGGCTGCACCGTATCGCAGTCGATCTGGCCCAGTTTCTCTGAAGTGGGAGGACAGAGCTGCAGGCTCTAAGTTTCAGTCTCTATGCTCCTGCGTGCAGAAAATCAGACCCTTCGGTACGTCCCCAGCTTCATGAAGTGACCCTGTTTGTCTCGTTTCAGCTTCTACAACTACAAGAGCCTGGAGAAAGCTGTGGCCCCTAATGTGGCACTCACACCCCTGCCCCTGGGGAAGGCAGGCCCCATGTCCCCGTCTGTGCCCAGCACCTCCCACCCGAGTGGAGGTGAACCCCCAAGTGAAGGCGCCCACGCCTCCACCAGGCCCCGCAAGAGGAGGGCCACAGGAGAGCTGCCGGCCCCGGAAGCTCCCTGCCCTCCTCCATCAGCTGCCAGCAAGCCACCGCCACCACCGCCACCTCAGGAAGACTCTGAGGTGGAGATCGAAGTGGAGAGCCGTGATGAATGTAAGCACGGAGGTTGTGCCTGAGTCATGGGGTGATTAATGCTCAGCTCTCTGAACCCTAACCCCGTCCTCTGTCTCCAACAGTCACCTCGTCCCTGTCCTCGCTGTCGTCACCGTCCTTCACCTCATCCAGCAGCTCGGCGAAGGATCTAAGCTCGCCAGGCGCCCAGGGCCCCGTCTGCACCGTCACATCCTCAGAGGGAACACCCCCTGCAGCCCCACCCGTGGCAGCCCCCATCACCCCACCAGAGCTGGGTCTCGAGTCAGAGCTGGAGAGCCTGAGGCAGGCGCTGGACAGTGGGCTGGACTCCAAAGAGTCCAAGGAGAAGTTCCTGCACGAAATCGTGAAGATGAGGGTGAAGCAGGAGGAGAAGCTGGGATCAGCTCTGCAGGCCAAACGCAGCCTCCAGCAGGTAGGGACGCCGCACGCCGCCATGGAAAGGTTCTTAATCCCCATCAGTCTGAAATGAAACGCCTGGTTTTTAATCAAGGAACAAAAAGAAAAGAGACAGACATTTTTTGCTCATGACTCAAAAAAGAGTTCTTTAATTGATCTGAGTCTTTGGTTTGACTCGTTGGACTGACCTTAGACCAGGGTCTGCAACCTTAACGTCATGGAAGCCATTTTGCCTCTGCTCACCCGGATTAAAATCAATCCAGAGCTTCACAATAAAGACAAAGTGTAAAAAAATAATACATGGTTAAAATCTAGTGAATAATATTCTAATTAGAAGTTTTTTGAATTTATTTAACATGCTATGTCTTTTCAAGTGTCAAGTTTAAAAAAAAAAAACATTTGAAAATATTTCAAAACAATTTTTAAAATAAACACTTTTTTTTGCTAATATCTAAAGTTATACGTTTTTGAAATAAAAAAAATGCAAAAACATTTTGCAAATATATTGCTAAAGATTCTGAAATTTCAAAAATTTGCAAAAATGAAAGAAAATGAGTTAAAAAATGTTTTGAAGTTTAAAGGAATTTCAAAAATTTTATAAATAACTCAGTATATTTGCAAAAAAAGACAATTTAAACATTTTGAATTTGCAGAAATAATAAAAGGACTTTAAAAAAGGTGGAAAAACATTTAGAACAATGAAAATTAAAATGTTTTTTAAATTGTTACATTTAGGGGCCGTTTACATGACAACCGTTTTAGGGTGAAGCGCAAAAGTTTTGTCGTGAATCAGCCTTGCGTTTACATGGAAATGGCGTTTTAGCTGACCTTAAACGCAAAGTTTTGAAAATGGCTTCCAGAGTGGGATTTTTCTGAAACACTCCCGACACCGTTTCCGTGTAAACCCAGATTTTTTTCACTTGAGTTTTCACAGCGTTTTAGCGTTTTCAGGTGAAATGTTGTCGTGTAAACAGGGCCTTGGACAAGTTTACTCAACTCATCATTTTTTGATGTTTGCTAATGTCCTGCCCCATATCAACATGTACATTAAGCCAACACATTGTCAGTTAAATGAATCCATCCACACAGAATTAAAATCAGTATTTTCTTCCAGATTAGTCTTTCTGTAGATGTACTTATCTTCCCAGGGCTGTAAAACTTGAGGTTAGCCACAGGTGCATGGAAAGTTGGTGGGCTGTTGATGTTGTAGGAGGTGAAGTAGAGCGGTGGCAGGATTTATTGACAGATGGGATGAAGATTTAGTTCAACTAAATGTTAACGCAGGATTTTATTTAGTGTCTTTAATCATCAATACCCTCTGTAAGAAAAATAACAATTCTTTATTTCAATTATATTTTTAAAGCCACTGCAAAGGAGTCAAAGAGCCATAGGTTGAAGACCTCTGCCTTGGACTCTTCTTGTTATTTTTAGAGATAATTTAAAGCCTCAGGCTTTCTGCTTTATTTAGAGATTGACACCAACAATGATGAAGACATTTCTCAGCCACAGTCTTGTGTTCGCCGGTCTCGCTGAGAGTATTTGGAGCAGCTGATGAAGTGTCTCCTTATTTCATCTCCTTTAAGAGCACAGTGATGAGTATCACTGCTGGCTCTCAGAACGGGATTTCCCAGCCTGACAGCTCGTTCAGACCTTAAGCTTCTTGAAATCAGACGAGACAGAAACTTTTTTTTAAAGTTGGCACTCTGAGGGAACGGCTCCAGCTCAGGCATGATAATTCAAGGGATTAGAAGTGGTTACTGCCGTCCGCTAAGCTTAGCATGAGTTGGCAAGTGATAACAATGAGAGCGGATGTTGCTGTGAAGGGAAAGGGCCAGACTTCCATTTTATTTTTGGTCTTGGACTGAGAACAAAAAACCGCAGACGAAGGAGTCTGTGTGGGAGGGGAAAGGAGAGGGACAGAGTTCTACTTTCACTTTCCATCAGAGGAGCTGTGGAAAGGCAGGATCAGTCCTACAAAATGAAGACCTGGTGTTAAACCCTGACACCTGAACTGGCCCTCACCCTGACCGGGACCCGGTGCAGCTCTCAGGTCTTGCATAAAGCCTCAGCAGAGTCCAGGGTGTGCTGGGGATTGTTTCTTTCACTCTTTTTGTGGGAAACAACAAAACTGGAGGACAGACGTGTTTGTCCCTGCTGCTCTGTTCCCAAGAGGGGACTCTGGGTGTGTTTCCCCACACGCAGACACTCACACACACATTCACACTTTGTCAATGATTCAGAGGAAGGAAACCTAACTTCTGTCAGCTCACACTTTGCCCTAACCCTTGACTGGGCCCAGAGTAAACACTGACATGGACACTTTAACCTCCTCAACAAGCCGCTGCTCTCGAGTGTCAGCAGCTCCGAGACAAAGTCAAACGTGACACGCAGATCCTTGGGCTCTCAGAGGTTACATCAGAACAACAAACACTGAGACTGATCATCTGAACCCTTTAAGAATGTTCGTTTTTAGACAAGAGACACTAACTTTGACAATGTCGTCCTCTCAGGAGCTGGAGTTCCTGCGAGTGGCGAAGAAGGAGAAGCTTCGTGAGGCGACCGAGGCCAAACGAAACCTGAGGAAGGAAATCGAGCGCCTGCGAGCTGAGAGCGAGAAGAAGATGAAGGAGGCCAACGAGTCGCGGATCCGCCTGAAGCGGGAGCTGGAGCAGGCCCGGCAGCTGAGGGTGTGCGACAAAGGCTGCGAGGCCGGACGTCTGCGAGCAAAGTACTCGGCACAGGTCAGTCACAGAAAGAACAAACATCCTGAGATTCACAGCCCCATGTTCAGGCCCTGACAGAGAAATCTGGTAAACATGTGATGGTAGAAAGTCTAGACGATTATGTCAACACCCTCAGACTAATTACAGACTTTCAGCCGATCGCTGTCTCATTTGCTTTCAAGGTCAGCAGAGATGAGGGCAGGAGAAACCCACATTTCCTCTTCCTCCGTTGAAAATAAATGGGTGTAGCACAGAGAGCACAGATGTATGATAAGTCCGCTCAGAAAGGAAACAGGAAGAGACGTTGACTTCCCTCAGGCTCCATGGGAAATGCAGATTAGACAAAACAAGAGGGAGGTTATGCTCTCCAGCTGTGTCTGTGTTCCTCCCTGCAAAGAGTGCAGCCTGTCTTTAAAACAAGATGCTTCAGAGCCTCTTGACACAAGATGGTGGCTCTGAACAGTTTAAAAACAGTTCAAGTGTTTGTAGAAACTTCACTTTTGTTCCTAAACTTGCAGATTTTGGTGTTTGTGTGATGGAAACATCAACATTCGTCGACCAGACAAAGGTCTGGTTTTATTTTGGAAACTGGAAACTAATATTAGCTTCGGGTTGTCCCGATATGGATTTTTTCACGATATGTTTTGCCAACACCTATCCAATCCAGTACCTTTCTGTGATAAATCCTGTTCTCCGTTGGGGGATTCTGCTGTAAATGACAAATCATATTTATTGTACCAAAGAGAGCTCTGTTGGTACCTCATCGAGGAACACTCACTTTACAAATGTTACAAGACGCTGTTTTCATTGCTTTCCAAAGAGAAGTTGTCCCATACAGCGGACATGGCTGCAACGTGGTTTTATTTACAGCAGCCGTAAAGTGTGACGGTGCTGAAAACACGTGAAAACTGGGTCGGTCCCAGTCATGTAATGAAAGCCAATGGTATCAGATCCTTTTAAAATGGCCATATGAGGCACTGATACCAATCAGGGTATCGAATCAGGACATCCCTAAGTAGTTGTACCTATGTTGTAGGAGAGTTTTCTCAAATCAAAGCTGAAAAGCTGAAAACTACAACCCCTGCTGGTCTTAAGCCCCATCTCCACCAAGCAATGGTTCGTCACGATACAGCACCCATCTCATGGCGTTTCCGGGACAGGTCTGCAAATTACCAACCCGTACTGTCCCACTTTTTGGTACCCTTCTGTTGGAGTGTCACACATATCGAGCCGACCCCAGAAGGTGTAGCTAGACACACTGCAGCCCATCGATTGGTTTAAAGAATTGTCACTTCCTGTGCACCAGCAGTAATAGAGAACGACACATAACCCTGCCATGCTCAAATCTCCAGTCCACTTCCTTAAGAACTTTCTGTTTGGAAAATTAGTTTACTGTGTCATGTTTTTCTTGGTTGGATTTATCAGTGGGGTACACTGTGTTGTTCTACATTTGTCTTACCCACCGCTTACCAAGAGTGGCGCAGTTGGCTGGGGAAACACAAACAGGATCAGGCTTTACCGATCCCACCAAACTGTACTGATCCATACCGGACCACTTGGTGGAAACAGGACTGAACTCATGTCTTTGAAATGAGGGTTCTTCCTCATTTCCAATGCAAAATTCGTCACCCTCCCTTTGAGAGGTTTGAGTTCGAGAAGTGGGCGGGACTGGAGGTTTTTATTAATCCCAGAAGGAGCTCACAAAGCAGAGAGGTTCATTCAGTTTATTCTGATTGGTTGTCCTTGAAACTCATTAGCCAGTTAGCAAAACATGCTAAGTTGTAGCCAGCTAAAGAGCTGATCTGCAGATGGAGATCTTATTCCTAATCGCTGATTATTACTTGGTTTGAGGGGCTCAGTTCACCATGGTGCCTTCCTCGTGGTGCTGTCCAGGTTTCAAAGCCTGGTCACTGTTTGGATCATCAGATACCAAATTGCTCTGTAGTGGGATCCTTTCTGCTCTATAACCTCAGCTGTTTTCTGCCATGTGTTTTCCAGATCGAGGACCTCCAGATGAAGCTGCAGCACGCCGAGGCCGACCGTGAGCAGCTTCGAGCAGACCTGCTGCACGAGCGGGAGGCCAGGGAGCACCTGGAGAGGGTGGTGAAGGAGCTCCAGCAGCAGCTGTGGCCCAAATCCAGCAGCGACAAGGAGGGGACGCCCAAGGAGACCACCGCTGACAACTAACCATCAACGCCCGACCATTCCCCCCACACCACCATCGCCATGACACCCCGACATCCTCCACACGACTCGGACCATTAACACGCCCAGGAGTCCAGGGCCGCCACATCACAACACCGTCTACCACAAAACTAAAAGACTCGCCCTCCAACCAGAGACAGAGAAGAAAGACCTCCTGTGTCCTGATTCTCACCTGTTCAAACCAAGAGAGGTTTCCTCAGAGAAAGACTGCGAAGGAAACGGCTCGAACTTCCTGGACTCATCAAACTGAAACTGGATTATGAGAACGAAGAGAAACACATTGCAACAGACGGTCACATCTGTTTTCTCTCTGATGGGGGACAGTTGGACACTCAGTGATCTGAAATTCTGAGAGCTGACAGAAAAACTTACAGCCGCCGAGGTGTCGACATGGCCACGACGAAGATGGAGGAACACAGGATAAGCTATTTAAGGGACTACATAGCGATATGTAAAGAAAAAAAAGACAGTTTCTTTGTGTCTCTGTGCTATTGGAGTTTGATATATATAAAAAAGATACAAACAAATCAGAAGATGAACAAAACAAGCAAATGAACTCTCCACAGTGGCACCGTGGTTTTGTCGGTTTTTCAGGAAGCCGTGGTGGTCCAGTAAGGGGGAAACGCATCGAGCCCGAAGGTCGAGCCACCCGTCTCTTCCTCCCATTGTTGTTTTATAAAATCGTTTCTGTCTGATTCTCAGAGCGGCGCGCTCTCAGGTAGGTGCTTTTCCTCTTTCTGGATCCGACCCTGGGACGGGGATTGGAAACAACACCGAGCTGTGTTAAGTTTCTAGAGAGCACTTGTTTGGGAAGATAAAGAACAAACTCCAACAGCCGCTGTCTCACACACACACACACACACACTCACACACTCACACACTCACACACACACACACACTCACACACACACACACACACACACACACACACACACACACACACACACACACACACACACACACACACACACACACACACACACACACACACACACACGGGTTTCCTTTTGTTATTTCGAGCATTTAGGTCAAACCCTGAAGTCTTTATCTTGTAAAGATAAAACTCTCCAGATGTGAGTGTGAGAGATAAGAGGCATGTTTCTTCACTCCATGAGAGCCTCAGATCTGAAATCACAGCGGGGTGACGCGGGGGGGCCTCTGAACCACAACATGTTCATTTTGATTAAATTAAGGTCTGTAAATAGAAATATATGTTGTTGTTTTTTAACTTTACAATAATGAATCGCACTTTGTCATAACAAAAAACTGTTATAAAGCATTGTACTCCCACTATTGTCAATAGTTTAATTTGAAAACATCATATTACATGACTGCTATCATATAAACCCAGTAAGCATTTTGTTGATTATACCTGAGTAACCCTGTCGCTCTGTTTTCTAAAAGGCAAAGAATTGTAAATAGACTGAAAGAAAAAAGGCTCCACCCGTCATTTGCTGAAGTGTCGAGTTGTGGCGTCGTGTACAATAACCGATGCACAGAGCAGACGGTCAAAGTGTGCCACAGCGTGCCGCAGCGTGCCGCAGCGTGCCGCAGCGTGCCGCAGCGTGCCGCAGCGTGCCGCAGCGTGCCGCAGCGTGCCGCAGCGTGCCGCAGCGTGCCGCAGCGTGCCGGGAGGTGGGAGGAGCCTGAACAAACAGCCTCATGTTCGAAGAATAAAACGCGATTTTATTCCAAAGGCAGACGTGTAAATCTGCCGTCATATAGTGGGTACAATGCAATCAGAATGTACATTGTGTTTATGCTATTTTTCCTTTGGTTGTTGATGTTGTTTTAAACGTGGAGATATTTTATTGCTCGTCTGTTATGTTCACTTTTTTCAATAGAAACTCATATTTTCTTTATGCATGAAATTTGAGAGAGTTTGCCATACATATAGTCAGTTATTGGGCATTGATACTGTACGTGTAAGGGTTTTATTGTGTTATGCAATATAAAGCAATTTGTCTTATTTAGAAAAGGAATGAAAAAGAAACACAGCGTATATTGTTCTTAAAAAAAACTTCACACTTGCAAAAAAAAAAAAAAAAGATGACAAAAAAAAGTCTAAATGCAATGCTGGACAACCTCAAGTGCCTGGACGTGGGCGAAAGGTTTCCAGAGAAGGAAAACTGATGACGAAGCTGTTGGGGCTGGGCCTCTCATCAACTTCCTGTTTGCAGGTTTCAAATTAAAAGCCCCTCCCTCGCTCAGCAGCTCTTTATATCAGTATTCCTAAAAATGAACCAGTTTACAAACCTTTTTTTTTGTTTTTTTCAATGCAGAGAACAATTGAGCAAATGCTAGATGATGCTTCAGGCTTTTTTCTGAATGAGTGTTTTTTTCTTCAAATCGATGATATGCATGTTCAAACAGTTTTTATAGATGACCTTGAAAAGCCACTTGCTTTTGGTGAATTGTTACTTTGGGTTGTACATAAAGATGAAACTGTTTATTCCCAGTTTGTCCCGCGGCGGACTCGTCGGGGACGATAAAGAGGGCATTATGTGAAGACGCCCTTTTCTTATCTAACGTCACTCATGTTGCTCAGAGAACAACGCTGCGACTTTGGCAGACTTTAAATTGGTACATTTTGTAGTTGTTTTTACACTCTGAAGAGTTGATAGCCTATGTGTAGTTTACTTTACTCATGGTTTTCTACTAAAGAAGGGAGACAATAACGACATTGGCTCTTCATTCTCCCGATGCAAAAAGAAAAAGCGGTTTAACAAAGTCTTGTTTTCTAAAGGAGAATCATTTTGCTAAATAATGGACAGAAACGCAGCAATAACAGTCCATATTAACAGAAAAATACTAGCCAGTGTGAAGATTTGAATAAGAATTTACAAATGTAAATATTTTTTTCATTTACGATATTGTATAATATATGTACATGGTGTTTCCTTTTTCAAAAAGAAATCTTTTCTTACAATAGCTGTCTTTTTTTTTTTTTTTTGAATTTGTGTTTTAACTGAGATGTTTCAAAAACAGTTAATGCAGTGCGTAAGAGAATATTCCCTACATAAACATGTTAATCCAATCCTTTTCTTTTTTTACTGTAGAGTCTTTATATCGACGACTTTTTCACCAGTTCATATATTTTTAACATATGTTCAGTATCAGATAGCAGTCAGGGTCACACACACGTGACTCCTCAGCCATGTTGCAGATTGTTTGCCCCCATCCTCATGTATCTTTTTAGCCCTATGCTGCTGCTAATACTCTTTAAACCTTACAGTTCTAGAAATATTTTTATGTAAGAGGTTAATGTAAGCTTTCCCATTTAATGATGCCACATATACAGTATGAAAAAGAGCTTGGCTTATTCATCAGTCTCCCTTGTTTCCCTCATCGTTTCACGCTTTTTTCCTCATCCCCCTGTCCAACAAACATCCCCCCATCCCTTCTCTCACGACACGGACTATATTGTAAAGTAAAGGACTTTATGAGATTATGTTTGAAAATAGCTATGCTTATATACTACAGTGACTGAATGTACAGTGTATAGATGCATTACCAGAAATAAAGTTGTTTGTCCAGATTGAATGACCCAGTTTTGTTTTGTTTTTTTCACTGCCTGCAACATACAAACCCTAATTATCCTGCAGATTCTGCAGACAGAGAATTTTTTTTATTCTAATTCATCCTCAAATACAGAAACACACACACACACACACACACACACACACACACACACACACACACACACACACACACACACACACACACAAGCACACACACAAGCACACACACAGCTTTGCTGCACCAACATGGAAGATAAAAACCTCTTTTCAGATTTTTTTTAAGTCATTGCTTTGTCGAAGACAAAAATTAAAATGAAACATCAATATATAGGAGATTATATCAAAACCTATTTTTGTGCATTGAAGCAAGCTGCATAATGGTGCAGGTTGGCGCAGCAGCAACAGCAAGAAGGTCACCAGCTTGAATCCTGGTTGGGATCAGGTGGGCCTTTCTGTGTGGAGTGTGGTTGTTTTCCCAGGGCAAGCGTGCTTCTTTCCGGCTTCCTCCCACAGTCCAAAAACATGCTCATCAGGTTAACTGGTGATCCTAAATTTCCCATAGATATGTGTGTGTGTGTGTGTGTGTGTGTGTGTGTGTGTGTGTGTGTGTGTGTGTGTGTGTGTGTGTGTGTGTGTGTGTGTGTGTGTGTGTGTGAGTACACGTTAGGCCTATCGTTTGAACATCCCCATCGCAATATGCACATGTGCAATAGTCACATCACACATGTGATGTGACTATTGCATTTACCCCATTTATTGGATAAATGGAAAAACAGCAACTAAAATTGAAACCTATTCTATTTTGTACAGAGATATGGCCTCCTGGATCCCTTTCATATACAGCAATCTTCATCATTCACAGATAAACCCCCTTAGCCTGGATTAAACTGTATTATAGGAATACAATGGTGTCATTGTGAGTCAACCAAATTCTTCCCCAACAGAGCTATTTTAGTCATCTGGTGAAAATTCTTCTATCTTTAATAATGCAATATATATTGCGACCCCCCCAAAAAATTGCAATGTCAGTGGACTTGGATCGAGACATTGTACTAGTTTCAAGAAAATTATCCAGCATTTTTTTTCTTGTTTCATTGGCACATTTTTTAGACTTGTTACCAACAATTCAGACCTTATTTTAATCTTTGAATAACTTGAAACGAGACATTTTTCTGGACTGATCAGTAGATTGTGACTCATATCTAGTATAATAAGATAAAAATACTTGACAAGATTTCTGTTTTTTGCACTGTGTTTGTCAGCACTGTGATTGACTGGAGACCAGTCCAGGGTGTACCCCACCTCTAGCCTTTAGCTGGGAGAGGTTACAGTGGTAGAAAATGGACAGATATATATCCATAACATAGAAACATTTATAATGAAGTTTTACCAGTATTTGCAGTTGTTGCTTCAAAATTAAAACATCAAAGAAAAAAAAACAATTAAGTTTTTTTCCATCATTTATTTATGTAATTATTTAAAGAGACATTGTATATTAATGAGCATCTCAGCATAGTGTCCATTCAAAAATGCCACAGTTAGTTATAAAGCAAATTTTCATCTCCAAAGCAAGTCAGAGCAGAGTTCATAACCACAAAGGTGAGAAAAATACAAATCGTAACATCCTGGTATCATAAATATGAAACACAATAAACTACAATAAAGCCACAATATAAAAGGTGCAAAAAAGCATTTAGAGTGCTATTTATTGAGATACAGTCACACAAAAGGTCGCCTCCAGTCGACCCATGGCTGAGTCCTGACCTGAGAAAGAGAGTCAATTTTTGTTTAGTTTTATGAGGTTTTCTGAGATTTTAACTTTAACAATGGTCCAACTGATGTGATTATTGTTAGATACAGATAGCAGTTTTTATCACATCAGTAAACATACACAATTTCAGCTCAACATTATCAATACAGATTTTGTGCAGATAATATAAAATAATATTTGAGTACAGAGGAGCCCAAGCTCAATAAAAGTGATTCAGTAAAAACCTCTCATTTCATGCATGTTTAGTTTTCTGTCTCACAGGTATGATGCTGCTTCAAGTTTCAGAGAATTTAACTAATGCGATGAAGGGAACAAACCTTAAGCTGCTTTTCAGTCTTTTTTCCTGAAACCATGATTATAGCACTGCGAGAATACAAACAGAAGCCAAACACACAAACACAAAGAGCCAACAAAGTATAACCCAGATTAAAAGTGAGAATAAAAGGTTATGAAAAATTAAAAACCTTCACACCCTAAGAGCTAAACTGCCATGGATTTGTGTCGGTGCAAAGGCAAAGCAACTTCCCGGCTACGTTAGAACAAACCTCCAGTTTCAGCCTCTCATCCGGTTCTTGTAGTCAGATGTGGTTTTAGGACAGCTGCAGAGAAACCTCCATAATTACTGTGAAAAGCTTAAAAAAGAAAAGGATGAGCTGCAAACACTTAACTAGAAAGGAATGTACGCTCGATCTCAAGTTAACGCCCACTCAGCCTGACAGCGCTGGATGTAAACATTCATTAGTGTCCACACACGCGCGCACACACACACACACACACACACACACACACACACACACACACACACACACACACACACACACACACACACACACACACACACACACACACACACACACACACACAGCTATGGTAGTACAGGGATGTGTGTGAGTGTGTGCACAGTCTGAGTTAGCTGCAGGCTCCTCAGTGAGCATTGTGAGAAAAAGAAGTTGAGTTTATCTTCTTTAACTTCAGCTTTACAGAAGGAGCTCTGACCAGTCATCTGGAGGTTAAATCTTATTTCTGGTGTTTTAAACACATCTCAAATTAAAGATTATGAAGCTAAATTTACTCTTTTCATTCAAACTGCCTGGAGAAATGCACTAATTCATACATAACTCAGACATTTATCGGGTGATAAGGAGCTCTCTCTGAGGCAGGGTATGTTGATATCAGAGCCGGAGGTCAAAGAGGAGGAAAGTAAAAACTGTTGCTTCCATTATTCACTTCTCTGCATGAGTACTGTGCAGCCAGTGTCAGTAAACCATGAAAGAGGAAACACCAGAGGATTATACAGATTTTTACAACATGCATGTTCTTTAAAGGGTACATATCATGCCGATCCGTGATTTAGTACTTACATATAATATGATAAGTTTGAAAACAAGACCTTTCACCCCCTGAATTTTCAAAAATGAGATATTGTATTTTTTCTGATATCCTAGAAGGAGATTTGATGCCTCTGAAAATAGGTCATTGCCAGTTGGCCACGAGATTTCTACCTTCGTGACGATACGAGGATCCTTTCTTTTTATTGGAGTAATCTGATAAAGCAGCTCCTCCTCTGTGATGTCAGTTAGTCACACAACCGCCACCGAGGGATACACCCACCAAGAGCCGACTGACTGAGTGCTGGATGCAGGGACTCTGCTCTGCTGAGCAGCTCGGCTTTACATGGTGAATTAGCAGTTAAAACACTGTAGTTTTAGCAGACGTCTTAATACTTGTGAGACTGTGATATTTGCATGCTTGTTCTGACATGTACTGTGAACCTGGACCACAATAATGCTGCGGTAATAACAGTGAGGAACTGACGGTAGAGGCGATCTTTAGACTACACTTTCAGCATGATGGATAAAACAGACAGAGAAAAGTGAAGGAGCAGGATGGAGCCCTATTATAGAAATAGTTTATTGGTGAAGTCTGTCTATATTTCCACGTATAAACTATACATGTTACAGTACAGGTTTGACTCACCACACTGAAGCGTCCTGAGATGATCTGTGTCCAGGTGGATCTTCTATCTCCTGAGCTGCAGAACCGTCCGGTCTGACTCGGGTCCAATACAAAAGGACGTATCCTACGCTCTGCCATTTTATTAGTGCTATCAATGCCTTACGGTGAAGTTTTGGCAAACAGCAAATTCGCTTGGTCTGCTCCATTCAATGTGGTGATTTTGTAAATACTGCCATGCTGCAAAAACCGCCCCCTGGCTCTACCCCCTCTGCCCCTCTGATAGAACTGACCAATCAGAGCACAAAGGGCTGCGACGTTGCAAGGTTACTGGAGGTCATTCTGGAAACGGAGCGTTTCAACAAAATCTTCAGAATGGCCTAAAATGAGGATATTGAGAACACTATTGTGGGGCAATGAAGGAACTAAATGACTTGTACTGAGGGCAGAAATGCTTTACAGGCATCCTAGTCTGGCATAGTGAAAAGGAGAAACAAGCATGATATGTCCCCTTTAATGAGTACTTGAATGAGTCACAAAAAAAACACCTGTGGTAGGAAGGAAGGCATGCATGCTTATCGCCCTCATCAAGGCCTGGACCTGACTGCAGTTTGTTGATGTAACCTAACCTGGGAGGGCTAATGTTCTCATTGGATGGCATCCTTTCATGGCAGATGACTGCATTGTGAATCCACAGAGATACTGTGATGAGCTCCTGATGCCCTTAGTTGCACCATTCATCCACCATTACCTTGTGTTGTAGCACGATGATGCACAGCCCGATTTTGCAGGGATTTGTCCACAGTTTCTTGAACCTGAAAATATCCCAGTTCTTGCCTGGCCAGAACACTCACCAGACACTCTGAATCGTTGTATCCCACTGTGTGTTCCAGTTCCTCCAGTATCCAGCAGCTTGGTACATCCAGTGAGGAGGGGTGGACCAACAGTCCAGGCCACAATCAAGACCCTGATCAACTCTAGGAGGAGATGTGTGTCACTGCATTAGGCAAATGGAGGTCACACTAGGTACTGAATGGTTTCTTACCCCTCTGGACTCGATCAGACCCCATCCCCAGTAGAGTAAAACTGCACCTTTCAGAGGGTCCTCTATTTCGGCCAGCCTAGGTACAGCGGTGGGAATGTGGAGCAGTGAAAACACAGAGCTAGGTTATCTCATCAGAGAAAAAAGAGCATGCCTATGTTCCCACAGCTCTACATTCTCAAAGCTCTATGTTCTCAAAGCTCTACGTTCTCAAAACTCATCCGCCCGCCATAACAAAATCAATCATCACGTGACTCTATCCAATCTCTGCCCACTTGCCCAGTCCATGCAGCCTGTCTCCACCACCCATCGACTGAAACTAGCCTTTTTCAGCACACGATCCCTGAACAACAAAAGCCTCATTCTAAATGACTTTATTACTGACAATAACCTGGATTTCCTGTGCATCACCAAAACATGGCAAAAAAACCCTGGAATTCATCATACTCAACCAAACCACCCCCACGGGATATACATACACTAACAAATCTTGCTCTAGGGGACGGGGAGGCGGCCTCGCTGTGATCTACTGGAAAACATTGAAACAACCAGCATCTCCATCCCATCTGTCTCTTCATTTGACCACCTTCCCTTCAAGCTCTTTGGTCCAACTCCCCTAGTTGCAGCCATCATTTACCGCCCCCCCAAGCCAAATCCCAACTTCCTCTCTGATTTCTCGGACCTTCTAATCCTCTGTGCCATCTCCCCATCAATTCTCCTTCTCCAACCTTCAGAAACCTCCAATCCATCAGTCCCACAGTTCTCTCAGCCTCTCTCATCCATTTTATGTCCACCTCCCCACCCCCACTCTCTTGTGACCCCTCTGTCCTGGTCAGTTTCTACAACGATGCACTCTCCACCTGTCTGAACAAACTTGCACCCTCCAAAACCAAAACAGTGTCTTTCAAAAACTCTGCCCCCTGGTTTACACCTGAACTCCATCTCATGAAGTCCCGCAGACACCAACTGGAAAGACTCAATAATAAAACCGGTCTATCAATACATCACCAAGTAAATATAGATTACCTCCAACAGTATAAAGATGCACTAAATTCAGCCCGGTCCATCCACTACTCCAACCTCATCCACTCTGGTGCCAATAACCCAAAGGCTCTCCCCATCATTCACTGCTGAAAAATGCCAATCCTTTCTTCTATTCTTCCAGTCAAAAATCGATACCATCTACAGTAACCTCAACACCTCCGGCACCCCCCCACCCCACCCGGCTCCCCTCCCTCCACTGCTCAGGCCTTTTCCCATTTTTTTCCGGTGTCCCCAACAGATCTACATACCCTTGTGACTGGCATAAAGACCTCCACCTGCACTCTGGACCCCATGCCATCTAAATTCATCAAGGACTGCCTCCCTGTCCTCACATCTCTGTTCACTGCCATCATCAACTTCTCCATCAACTCTGGTTCTGTCCCTCAACCCCTTAAACTGGCTGCTGTCACCCCCATAATCAAAAAACCAGGACTCAACCCGTATGACCCAAGCAATTTCCGTCCCATCTCCAATCTACCCTTTCTATCTAAAGTACTGGACGTGCTGTTGCTTCACAACTCAAAATCCATCTCTCCTCCAATAATCTGTTTAAACCATTTCAATCCGGTTTCAGATCCAAGCATAGCACCGAAAAAGCCCTTCTTAAAGTCTCCAATGACCTCCTCCTCACTGCAGACTCCGGACACCTCTGTATTCTCATCCTCCTCAATCTCACTGCAGCCTTCGACACCATCAATCACACCATCCTCCTCTCCTACAGCTCCCCTGACCCGTGGTGTCCCCCAGGGCTCGGTGCGTGGTCCCCTCCTTTTTATTCTCTATATCCTCCCCATTGGTAAAATTATCCGTCGTCATGGTCTCAGTTTCCACTTCTACGCTGATGACATCCAACTTTACATCTCCACAAATTCCATCACTGCTCCAACCCTTTCCACCTTGACCAACTGTCTAACAGAAATAAAATCCTGGATGCAAGCAAACTACCTTCAACTCAATTGTGATGAATCCGACCTCTTGATCATTGGTCTCAAATCCCTCACCAAACCCGCCAACAATTTCAACCTCTCAATTGGCAATGCAGCCCTCACCCCATCCTCTCATGTCCATAACCTCAGCATCATTTTTGACTCTCATCTCACTCTGGAACATCACATCAATCAACTCTCAAAAACTGCCTTCTTCCATCTGAAAAATATCGCCTGTCTCCGTCCATCCCTCTCCTTTTCCACAGCTGAAATTCTCATACATCCATTTATCACTTCCAGACTCGATTACTGCAATAGCATTTTCTTCGGCCTCCCTTAGAAACAATTCAACAAACTGCAATACATCCAAAACTCTGTCACCCGCCTGCTCATGCACACCCGCTCCAGAGACCACATCACCCCTGTCCTCCAAAACCTTCAGTGGCTCCCTATCAAGTATCCATTTCATTTTAAAATCCTCCTCCAAAGCAGGAGCCCTCCATAACCAGGCTCCTTTCTACAACAACGACCTGCTCCAGCACTACACGCCCCCTCGTAACCTCCGATCCACTGAGGCCCATCTCCTCTCCCTACCGCCTGATATCAAGAACCAAACCTGAGGGGACCAAGCTTTTTCTGTTGCCGCCCCGACTCTCTGGAATATTTTACCACTTCACATTCGTACCTGTCCCGACCTCCCCACCTTCAAATTACTTACCAAAACCCACCTTTTTAAAAAAGCTTTTAATGGTTCATTGTTTTTGAATGCACTTTATTTTCTGCTCTGCTTCTTTTCATTTGTGTTTTATTTTTGTGTGTTGTCTATATCAGACACAATGTTTCTATCAATTGTAAAGCATCTTTGAGTGTCCATTGTGTCCATACATTTCAAAAATAAAATGTATGATTAACATTAGTATTATAATTATTATTTTCTCACAGCTCTGTTCACACTGCTCTATATTTCCACAACTCTATATTCACACAGCTCTGTTTCCACTGCTCTATGTTTCCACAGCTCTATAATCCCACAGCTCTATGTCCTCACTGCTCTGTTCCCACAGCTCTGTGTTTTCACAGCTCGATGTTCCCACTGCTCTATGTTCCCACACCTCTATGTTTCCACAGCTCTATGTCCTCACTTTTCTTTGTCCTCACTGCTCTATGTCCTCACTGCTCTATGTCCTCACAGCTCTGTTTCCACTGCTCTATGTTTCCACAGCTCTATAATACCAGACCTGTTTCCACAGCTCTTTGTTCCCACAGCTCTATGTTTCCACAGCTCTATGTTTCCACAGCTCTATGTCCTCACTTTTCTATGTCCTCACTGCTCTATGTCCTCACTGCTCTATGTCCTCACAGCTCTGTTTCCACTGCTGTATGTTTCCACAGCTCTATAATACCACAGCTCTGTTTCCACATCTCTTTGTTCCCACAGCTCTATGGTCCCACAGCTCTATGTTTCCACAGTTCTATGTTTCCACAGCTCTATGTCCTCACTTTTCTATGTCCTCACTTTTCTATGTCCTCACTGCTCTATGTCCTCACTGCTCTATGTCCTCACAGCTCTATGTTTCCACAGCTCTATGTTTCCACAGTTCTATGTTTCCACAGTTCTATGTTTCCACAGCTCTATGTATCAACAGCTCTATGTTCCCACAGCTCTATGTTTCAACAGCTCTATGTTTCCACAGCTCTATGTTTCCACAGCTCTATGTTCCCAAAGCTCTATGTTTCCACAGCTCTATGTTCCCACGCCTCTATGTTTCCACAGCTCTATGTTTCCACAGCTCTATGTTCCCACGCCTCTATGTTTCCACAGCTCTATGTTTCCACAGCTCGTTGTGTCCACACCTCTATGTTCCCACAGCTCTATGTCCTCACTCCTCTATGTCCTCACAGCTCTATGTTTCCACAGCTCTATGTTTCCACAGCTCTATGTCCCCACAGCTCTATGTCCCCACTTTTCTATGTCCTCACTGCTCTATGTCCTCACTGCTCTATGTCCTCACAGCTCTGTTTCCACTGCTCTATGTTTCCACAGCTCAATGTTTCCACAGCTCTATAATACCACAGCTCTGTTGCCACATCTCTTTGTTCCCACAGCTCTATGTTCCCACAGCTCTATGTTTCCACAGCTCTATGTCCTCACTTTTCTATGTCCTCACTGCTCTATGTCCTCACTGCTCTATGTTTCCACAGCTCTATGTTTCCACAGTTCTATGTTTCCACAGTTCTATGTTCCCACAGCTCTATGTTTCAACAGCTCTATGTTCCCACAGCTCTATGTTTCAACTGCTCTATATTTCCACAGCTCTATGTTCCCACAGCTCTATGTTTCCACAGCTCTATGTTCCCACGCCTCTATGTTTCCACAGCTCTATGTTTCCATTGCTCGTTGTGTCCACACCTCTATGTTTCCACAGCTCTATGTTTCCATAGCTCGTTGTGTCCACACCTCTATGTTCCCACAGCTCTTTGTCCTCACAGCTCTATGTACTCACTGCTCTATGTCCTCACAGCTCTATGTTTCCACAGCTCTATGTTTCCACAGCTCTATGTTCCCACAGCTCTATGTTTCCACAGCTCTATGTTTCCACAGCTCTATGTCCCCACAGCTCTATGTCCTCACTGCTCTATGTCCTCACTGCTCTATGTTCCCTCTTCTCTGTGATTCAAGGACTGACCAAGCTGAGCCGCTCAGAACACTTGTCAAGCTCTGAAAATAAAGGTTTGTATGTTTTTCAGTCCCCACTGGCTCTTCACAAGAAATTCAGGTGTCTTGTCTGTGTTTACACATCCCAAAATATATATATTTTTTGCCTTATAAGATGAATTTGGCTCGAATTTAATGTAGTATGATTTTTTTTATCTTAATTGACATAAGTCACAAAGACTTGCTTTCAGACTCAGTCTTTGCAGCCTGTTTTACCAAATGGTAAAGTGATGCATCATCGGTAATAATAATCCATATCAGTGATTGAAGGGTTGGGCCTGCTCATGTTAAAATGAGGAGCCTGCTGTGTAAAAAGTGCAAACATTGATCTTTTAACTTAAGTCCTCCAGCTCTGACTCCTGTGCACAGCTGATTTCAAACTAGGCAGGTTGTGATTCTGTCTAAAGGACAAATGACCAAGGCCTTCTTTTTCTATGTATTACCATTAGAGTCGAGATGCCTCAGAGCCGTGTTTGCAGCTGTAGCATGCAGATATCTGTTCACAGTTTCAGCGGAAGTGAAGACATTATTTCATGACACCTGAATGGACCAGGGAAACTAAAAGCAGAAGTCCCAGCATTAAAATCCAGTCCTGCACCCTCAGATTCTGCAAATGTATCTCAGGAAAGTAGAGATTAGTGTGTCTACAAGTCTTCCCAGTGCACTGAGTGCTCAGGGAGAACATGCACAGATGTCCTTTAAGCTGAGAGTGAGAAAGGGTAAAACCACTGACCCAGAAAATGAACAACTAGCATAGCTTAGAGCAAAAACTCAAACGCAGCATCGTTATGTAAAGACTTTCCTGGAGAGGATTCATGGAGCAGGGAGTGAGCAGACACAGAGCCGGTCTGAAGCGGCTCCGATGTGGGCCGGGACGCCAGACGGCTCTCGGCTCCCGTGAAGACGCAGCAGCACCACACAGGGCTATTGACTGACCCAATTACAGCAGTCACATGAGGAAGAACGCCCCGCAGTTAGCTCATTAGTCTCTGGAGTCTGTGTGCAGCTCGCTCAGTCTTACGCTGCCTCCACGTCTCCCGCTGCTTTATAATGTACAGTCAATTACCAAGTCATGTTTAATTCATTGGGAACATTTGGAGGATTCCTTTTTATGAACGGGGGACAGGCCTTCTTAGATATACTGCTGTCAGGCTCGGGGGAGACATGTTTATAACATGTTAATGGGAAAAAATAACATGAACAAGCAGCAGAATAAAGAAAGCCCATTAAACAGCCTCATTATTTCACACAGAGTTAAACCACAGCAGAGAAACACACTCAACATCATCTTATCAGGAGGAGATTTCATTAAGACACGCCTTCACTGACACACACTGGAGAAATAACAGACACAGAGACGATCGGCCATTGGATCATCCACGGCCTTTTTGTCCCACAGCTGGTCACAGCCAAGTGAGGCCAGAGGGAGGAGCTGGAGAGAAAGATGAGAAAAGATTATGGTATCATCAGTAAACAGTCTGGATCAGGGAGTTTATTGATTGGATTATTTGGCAGGTAAGAATCAAAATGTTGGGCACAACTTTGATAATGTGTTTCAGAAGCAGCTGTTGACAAACTTTAGGTTGAATCCTGACTTCACCAGGAAATACTGCACTCCTGCTGTTGTGAGTGTGATGCATGCTGATGGCTGAACCATACCATAACATGCTGTCAGTAAACAGGGCGTTCGCATATTATTTGCAGTCTGATTTGTATAAGTGGAATGTGAATGTGAAGTATGAGCTGATATTTATTTTTACATTATTCCTCCTCGAAAACATCTCTCCAGATACACAGACATGACCTTTCCCCCCCTCTCTGCTCTGAACCAACGTTTTCTCTGCAGCTTAATGCACTCATCTCTCTTAAACACACACACACACAAACACACACACACACACACACACACACACACACACACACACACACACACACACACACACACACACACACACACACACACACACACACACACACACAACCATGCATGCACACATGCACTCACTCTAACATCCACTTGCGTTGCCAGAAAGGCCACATTCAGCTGGTGCAGGTCATTGGCCTGTAGGCAGGTTCAATATTTATGGGTGGCTGCAGCATCTTACTGTCTCAACTTGACAAAAATGATCAGCATCTCAGGCACTCTGCCTGTCAATCCAGCCGCTCAGCACATCACGTCAGCTGCCATGGCAGTCGGCCCTGCAGGATGTCACCGTGACGAGCGGCTGACAAGTCACCGAGTGACGGATATTAAGCAGGGTTTCCCCAGCCAAGGAGAAATCACCCTGGATCCAGAGCCAGAGCTGCCCTGACAGCTTGGGGGAGGGTGTTTGGGGGCTGCTGTGGAGCTAATTACATTATTAGACATATCTGAACTTTGTTTTTGCCAATGATTGTCTCAGCATCCCCCTCTATCTTTGTATTTCCTCCCATCTGAGAGGATCTGCGGATATTAGTGTGTAAATGTAAGACTTTTCCATTCACACGTTTCATAATTTCACAGCTCTACAAAGTAAAAAGATGGATCCTGATAGTAGCAATAATGCTCAAAGCTGGGATATTTTTCTTGTTTCTGTTTAAAAGTGAGTCAACATCAATCCTTGAGAGGAAGAGAAGCTGAATGAGAACAGAAATCACTTACAACCTGAAAAATCTTAGCTCTCCTGGCTAAGCTGTTTCTTGTTTAGTGCCCACAAAAATGAAATAAAAAAGCTCACCGGGGTTTTTTAAATCTTCGAATGAATCTGCCACTGAGAAACATCACTCAGAGTAAAGTGCTGCTTTGTGTTTCTTGCAGAGCAGTGACTAAACCTGAATCGAGCACATTAAAATTCTCCTGAAATTCCTCTGATTCTTGGGCTCCAGAGAGGCTTTTACTGAGAGAAAGGGTGAAACGGCTTTTTACAGAGTTTGTCTGAGATAGAAATTATGATAGCACTCCATCTTTGACCAGATTATTTATTTAATGTTGTGATCAAATTCCCCTAAAGCGCCTTGAATCAAAGGATGTGGTCGACAGATGTAGGATGTGGATATTTTTACCCAAACACAGTTAGCCAAGGTTTTTTTTTCCACAAATCTACCATTTACCTTTACCCAACAACCATCAGACAAATGCAGTGATCTGGTCGACTCCTTTTGCATCCTTCACTCCAAAGTGTCTGTTTTATACCTTGTCAGTTAAAAACAGCTCTTCGGGGTGAGAGAGTTGATGAGGGAACCTTTTAAATTTAATTTCAGGGTTGCAGCTGTGCAACTCATTTTGCATCAACTCAGAAGGAGGAAAGAGGCACCAAAGGCCCTGAGCTGGAGCTGAGAGGCTGTCTCTCATAATGATTTTTACACAATAAGACGATGCAAAGGAGCAGTTTCTGATCACCCTCAGCAAACACCAGACCCCAGGCTGGCTCCTTCACCCCTCCTCTTAGAGTCGACGATCAGCGAAAGTCCTTCACTCTGTGTTTTTCAGCAGAACTGCTCCAAATGGAAATTTCATGTGTTGTTTTGCAAGTCTTCTTCACATCACCTGTTCAAGACAGGACCGTTAGAACAGCGCATCACCTTCTCTCCAGCTTAATAGTCTTTGATCCTGTTCACACCACAACATTTCACCCCAAAACGCAAAAAATGCACAACAAAAATCTGCGTAATGTAACGCTGAGAAACTGAAAACGCTGTAGTGAGCATGCCAGGCCTGTAGGTGGCGCTTCAACTGTCTTGTCTAGAAGCAGCTTTTGGTAGATCTCCACTGAAGTAGAGTTGAGCTGATCATCTGGTGTATTGGTGAATGCTAAGAGCAGAAGTGGAGCAACAGATGCTCAGAAGGACAAGCACAACAGGGTAGTTTGTGACAACCCTAATAATGGTACTGTTGGACTGTCGAACTGCTGTATGTGCAAAGCAGAACGTGATGTCGGCATTTTCAGTGGCAACGAGGTCACGTTTACACGGCAACAGTGGTTTCTGAAAAAATCCACTCTGAGGCTGTTTTCAAAAGTTTCTTTTGTAGATTTGCCAAACCCCATTAGAACCACACGCTAAAATACAAACATGCACAACCTGGTGCCAAAACCCTTTCAAGACGCAGCCGTAAAAGCTGGGCTAAAACAAGGGCTAAAGGCTAAAACCCAAACTAAAGACTAAAACAAAGTCAAACAGCTAAAGAAAAAACTATAAAACAGAGTTGGAAGGATAAAACACAGGCGTAAAGCTAAAACATGGGCTAGAGTCTAAAACGTGAAATATAAAACACAGGCTTAAGGCTAAAACACAGATAAAAGGCTAAAACGAGGACTATAAAACAAGTCTAAAACACAGGCTAATATCTAAAACACAGGCTGAAGGCTAAAATGTGGGTTAAACTGAAGTGCCAGGTTACGCTAGCTCTGCTTGGTGAGTTGGTAGATGAGCTCTGGTAAGACAGAACCAGGATTCACTAACGTTACACATTACAGACACGTCTCAGAGCACCGGGCTGTGAGTAGAGCTAAATATAGACAGCTACTAAACTATGGTACAAACTGACAAAGTTAGCTAGTTGTCATGTTTCAAAGCGTAGCTCTACCTAACTGTTGATACATACCTTATCTCGTGGAGTTGGATCTGGTAAAAAGTTGACTTGCACAAAGAAAAGTCCAGTTACAAAGAAGATCTGATCTCCATTCATTTCAAACAAACACGGCTTGTTCAGAGTCACGTGATGGTGTGAGTCCTGGTCAAAGGTGTTGCTGCAGTGTAATTCAAACAGATAGTCCTCACAGTCCATTTAAACACATCCAGAATTTGGAGCACAGCTGGCGTGGCATTCTGGGTAGCCTGCCAGGTAGTTCAGATATGATGAACTCCATTTTTGATTTACAGGAAGTAGGCTGAGTTAGCACCTCCCGGCTGTCTCAGGCAGTCCAAGATCTGCTTTTAGAATGGTTATGTATGTGGTCTGGTGTTTCTGCAGACCGCCTCTTGTGGAAACTTGAGAAAGCTTTAAACACATCTGAATACACTTCATATTGTGAGACTGAAGGTTGCAGCTTGTCCTCATGCTATGCAAACACAACTGTGAAGTCTCACGCTAGGACACTTATACTGGGGTTGAACATAAAGGCACAAACACACAGTGGCCTGTTTTCACAAAGCATCCTAAGGCTAAAAGTAGCTCTTGGTGACATCATTTTTAGAAAAATCTTAAATCCCTCAAACTCAAAGATTTTCCCCTGAATTTTCCCTCAGTAAGATAAAAGTTATTCACAAAGCGTCTTAAGCTCTCAGAGAGCTCGGAAGGTGTAAAACTGTGAGGAGGAGAGACGAGGACTTTAAGAATATACCTAGCACCTACCTAGCAACAGGGTCAGCCACACCTCCTCACTAAGATAAAGGTTTCTGTCTCCTCCTTGCTCAGAGCTGCTCTCAGAAGCTTCCTGAATCCCTCTTAAGCTAAGGCTCCTCACTGGGAATTTTCAGGCTGACTTAGGAGCTCTCTGAGGGGACTCTAAGAAGCTTTGTGAATACAGGCCAGGGAGTTTAGCCCTACCATGGCTTCGCATCTGTTTCCATGGCTTCAAAAACAGACAGATAATGAAAAGTGATTTCTAACAACCTAATACAGTTGTTAGAAATCATGTTTTTAAAGCCATGAAAACAGACAAAGAATGAAAAGTGATTTCTAACAACCTAATAAGTGATGTAACAGAGGACTCTTCATGAAGTCCAGACACTGGGACTGGATGAAGACCGAGGACTCTGCTGTGAAATAGAGCAGGAAGGTGATTGGCTGAGTGTGTGACATTGTGCTAATGGTTGAGGGACTCCGAGTGGTAGTGCTTAATAACCAATAGGCATGCAGCCGGTAAACTGCTGCCGTGAATGCAACAGTTGACAGTAGAGACAGTGTTCTTGATCATGATTCAGATTTTGGATGATCCTAAACAGCAGCTAAGCAGAGACTACAGATGCTAAAAAATCTGTTGAGTGTTTCGTTCTGTGGGCCAAACTGTCTGTCAATATTTAACCGCCAGATGTAACGTGCAAACTGACATCTTTGTTTGAGTCTTTGGAGTGCGGCCCCGCTCTAAAATCTGCTCAGAGTTTGTGTGCATTAAATTCACTAACAGCCACAGTGTGCAGAATAATCTCAGCAGATATCGATCTTCTGCTTCTGAGTTCAGGAGGTCATCCGTGTGTCCGGAGGAGTGTGGGAGGTTTACAGAGGGAGAACGATCCAGACGGGTCACTGAGCTCTGCTGCTTGGACCTCTAATTAAAAAACACAGCAGCTCTGCAGGCTCCGGTTTAGAAACCAGATGGAGTCTCTCTGCTGAAGGATAGATACTGCTAATAATGAAATCTCTGAAACTTATGGATGTTCTCCCAAAGCAGTACTTGGATCATGTCTTTTGCGGCCAATATGAGAGAACGAACCCAAACAGCGTGTAGTTTTCAGTTAGGGGAACAGGCAGATAATTAAGAAGTGATTTCATTTTGATTACTGGGTTTGCCAATTGATTTTATGCAGTTTTTTTTTTTTTTTCCTCTCTACTGTTGTGTATTTGCAGCACGCTTTCTCTTGGTGCATTCTGTTTTTTATTGCATTTCAGCTCATTTTTTATTTTGCAGCAAGTTTGTCTTCTGTTTCAAATGTGATGGTGTTTGCACTCTTTGGATTAGCAGCCTGTTTCTCCTCAAATCTCTAAGATTACTGCAGTTTATTGGCATCCAGCAGCCATGATGCATTTCCAGTGTTACTAGTTATCAGCTGTACCTGTCCACATGAAGAGTAAACTAACTGTACACCTCTCATTTTGCAGAGCAGCAGGTGAACACCACAGGGTGTGCTGCGTTGAACCCAGCTGTCAGCTTATCCTCCTGAGTGACCTTGAACGCTCATTTCTCCACCGTGACTCACACTTTCACTCCTGGGTTGCGTTAGTGTGCTGTAATGAGAGGTCAGATTGGCTCATTTGGTGACTCACAGCTCTGCTCTGCTCTAAAAGGTAAGAAAGAAAGAGAAACCCTCGCCGCCTCAGTGGAAACATCCCAACAGAAGTGCTCTCTGGTTTTTGAAGCTGTGAGAACATGTTGCGAACATGTCTCTTGATGATCTTTAAAAATCATCTTTTTAAACCCTAGATGTGGATTTGTATCAGGATGTTTGGGGTGATAGCCGCTGTGGAGGGGTTTGAAGGTGGTGCCTTTGAAAGCAGGAGCCATTCAGCTGTGGAGATTAGGGTGACCATATTTTGATTTCCAAAAAAAGAGGACAACGGCACTGGCCTCGAGGCACAATATATATATATATATATATATATATATATATATATATATATATATATATATATATATATGTATATATATATATATATATATATATATATATATATATATATATATATATATATATATATATATATATATATATATATAGTTTAAAAAATTGATATTTTTTACTACATAACTACAAAAAAGTACCGAAAATTTGTACCGTTGAGTACCGGTACCGATTGCCAGGTACCGGGCATTGGTACCATATCGTTTCAAATGTGAAAAGTACCCATCCCTAATAACACCATGGACAATGGCTTCAGTCTTAATGCGAGCACTACTAAACTTTTTAGCAATGTCAGAGTCAGGAAATGTCTTTTTTAGCAAGGCACTGGTGCAATCCGTGGACCTGTAGCTGTTGAGGTGTTTTACAATATGAAATGCCATTGCACCCTCCACTACATTTACAGCAACCTCTGTTTGCCCAGGTCTAACAAAGAACTCAGTCAACTTTGCAGAAGACCTCTCACCTCACACAGCTTTTTTATGTTTTTCGGTGTCCATGTGAGCTTTGAGATCTCCAGCACCTTTATTGGACACTGAGACATATGTGCCAGCTTTGCACACGGTACACTCCGCATCCCATTTGTCCCGACCGGAACGGTATGTCGGAATTTTTTTTTTGCAGTTCATCTGTGAAGCTGCACTTATGCTTAGGCGTCTTCCGTGCAATACAGCTCCGCTGTCTAAACAGCCCCCTGTCTTCTCCGCTCTCCGTCTATGTCTCTCTCTCTCTCTCTCTCACCTTCTCTCTGACCCTCTCACTCTCTATGTGTGTGTGCACGCGCAGAGCAGACCTGCCCACAAGGCAGCCTCTCGGTAAGTGATGCGCATCATAGTATTGTTTGCAAGCGCCTGTCAATTTACGGACGCGCGTAATGGTCCTTTGAAAATCAGTGAACACCGGACATTTTCGTGAATTTATTAAACCCGCCCGGACACCCCGGACAGGACGTAAAAAGTGGACATGTCCGGGCAAAAGAGGACGCTTGGTCACAGTGACAGCAGACTCTCCTCGGAGCCTGTGGCTGCACAGAGCCTTCAGAGTCCACCTGACACCTTACCTTTAGACCCTTTGTTTCTCATGTGCACAGTAGTAAAATGACATTTAAATTAAAAGATGGAGAAAATTAAATCTGCATCTCTCAAAGAGTTTAAGAACATTTTTGCTTTTGTGTTAGGGATCAGAAGCTCTCCTTGTCTTTTCAGGGCTTGGGTGCTTTTTGGGCTTCATGATTGGCTAAAAAAAAACCCTTAGCTGTATTTTCTGTGTCATTCTGAGGTGTGAACGCAATAAAAATTTAAGTGTTTTTCATGGAGTGACTAACGGTTCAGTTGGAGCTTCAGACGGCAAGCTTGAGCTATTGTGGTGTTTCGTGGCCCAGCAGTCGTTTCTGTTCTCATTGGGTCAAGCTTTACAAGAAAACACGCTCTGCTTTATAAATCATTGCTTCGGCATCTCTGTGCAGTCAGAGACGTGAGCGTGAAGAGTCTGAAGATCTGAGGATGGTGGACGGGGCGAGCCCTCGCTGAACATGATGAAGTGAACAGGAGGCCTGTGGCTGTGGGCAGCTTTCATCCCGGCCTGTGTGGGCATGTTTCATAAAGACTGTGGGCACCTGTGGGTGACTCATGGAGGACGAAGTGCTCGTCTGAAGTACAGCAGGGAAAAGATTCCACTGTGGGAATCAGAGCTGTAGAAAACCTAGTTTTACTCCCAGTTATGCTGGATCTGGAGATCTGGATCTCATTGATCCCGATTCCCAGGTTTAGGCTGTAGGTGCTGAACATGTTTGGCTTAGATTATTTGGTAACGCAATGAATTCACAAGATTTACACAAGATCTTCATGAAACTTGCTGAAATGATGAAGTCATCTCATAAGGATCTCCTAGCTGCTTCATGACACGTTGCAGGGGCAGGCCTCAAACATCAAGGTCTGCCTTTGGCTCTGCTGCCTCCAGAGGGCTGACCAATCAGATTGAGAGGGGTAGTGGAGCAGGGAGCCTTAAAGATTTAGCAGCTAAACTAAAGTGTTACTTGTAATAAGACATTATTCTAATTTCAAGCAAACCTTTGAGGCAAATTTCTCTTGTTCTATTTAGAGATTTTTTTGACTTGTTACAGCAATTCAGACCTCATTTGTCTCTTTAAAATTACTTAAAACAAGACATTTTCTGAACTGATAAATTGACTGTGGCTCATACCAAGTGTAATAAGACAACTTTTACTCAAAATGAGGCAAAAACACTTGATAAGATTTCAGTTTCTGCAGTGTAGTATGGAAAAAATCAGAGCCATTCAGTTTTCCTCGGTTTGGGGCACGTGTGCTTTGTTCGGTTGGTGTTTTTCTTTGTTCTTCATTTTACTACTTATTTGGAAGCGAGTATGCAGTCCTCCTCACTCCCAGCAGTCTCCTCCTGCTGCTCCAGAGCAGACAACTGCTTTCACATGAATCACGCAGGTGTGTGTCTCATTATGGTCACTTCTGCTGGTCCCCAGCCCAGATAAAGGAGGAGATTTAGACATAAAAAAACAAGAATGGACAGAAGAAAGTTCATTTGTAGTGGTAACATATTTATGATGTTGTGTTTTTCCTGCTTTCTGTCCCTCCCACCTTATTTCTCTCCTACAGAGTCCATGACAATTACATGACAAAAGATTATTATGCAAATTAGACAGCAGCGTCATTTAGTGACTTTTAGTGACTTCTGGGACAGCCAATAGAAGCTTTCCTTACTGAGGAGCTGGCATGTTGAAACTATCAATGTTTCACTCAGCTTTAATGATGTTTGGAATGGGAAACTGCCTCATTCTTTCAGCTTTTTCATGACTAAACACAACAAAACTGGGTAAAAATAATCTGTTAATGGTGGATTATTACAGTATATAGTAATCTGGGGTTAAAAACAACAATGTACACTGAACCGAACTGAAAACCGTGACTACAAACCGTGATAAGAGCCCAACCGTGGATTTTGAGAACCATTCCATCCCTGAGCTCCTCACATAAAGATGAACTAAGTGACTGAGGCTAAACTTAGCCTGCATCTTATGCTGCTGAAGAAAAGTGAACCCATGCTGTTTGCATCCCACAAAAAAACACTGAAAAACCTTTTCTTTGTCTGATCCAAATGAAAAACTAAAGATTAAAGTTTTCCAGCTATCAAATATAAATCACAATCACAGGTGGAGTCATTTTGTCTGGCTACAGATTCAAACATCACCTCCTGACTCGCTGTGGTGATGTTTTAAAGTGAGAAAGTCATGAATGGATTCCTCATAAGTCTTTGTCATAAGATGGATGGAAACCTCATCCGTTTTTCTCCAGCTCCTTCAACCAGAGCTCAACCTGAGCTCTCAAACTAAGTCAGGAAGGTTTTTCCCCACGCTCTCAGAGAGGAGGAACAGGAAAGATGAGGAGAGCTTCAGCTCAGTTTCCTCTATGAATGTTAGAGAGCAGTCTCCCCGGGGAAGAAGGCACTGAGGGGGGCCTGCCGAGGCGATGTGACTAGACAGCATCCACTAAGGCGCAGGGAGGAGGGGTTGGCCCCCTCCAGAGGCGATGTGGCAGGGACGGTAGCTGAGGGAGTCGCTGGGATGTCAGTGTCACTCCGATGAGGCTGAGCTGGCATGACGAGGCCGTCAGCGCAGCGCTGCACAGCGTGAACTCAAAACCTGGCGTGGACACACAACATGGCATGGACACACAACATGGCATGGACACACAACATGGCATGGACACACAACATGGCATGGGCACACAACACGCTGTGGACACACAACATGGCGTGGACACACAACACGGTGTGGACACACAACATGGTGTGGACATACTCCACAGACCCTGTAGTGCACCGTGGATGTGTGCGTCTGTTAACATGCGGAGAAAGCAGCACGCAAGAAGAGACTGCACACTTCCGGCGTGGGCGTAAGACTTGGAGGGAAAAAAAGAGGATGAGAGGATGAGGGGGAAGGGCGACGATAGGAGAAACAGGATGAGCGGGACATGATGGGCTGGCTGCCTCCCTTCTCCTCCTCTTCATCCTCCTCCTTCTCAGTCTCTGCAGTCTCAGAGGAGATGGAAGACAGCAAGATGTGAATGAAGACGTCATGGCGGTGCAGTGATTCCTGCCAGTAAGTTAAGGCTCCTTCCATTTGCATACAGACAGCGAGCTAAAAACACAGAGGAGTGAGACTGGAGAGGAATCTGTACGGTTTGAAACGAACCCGACACAAAGGAGGCAAAGCTGGGCCTCAGCCTCCACAGAGAGAGCACACAGCCGTCACACAGGAAGGACGGGATGATGAGGAGGAGGGAGGGAGTGGTTAATGTGTTGACTTTAAAAAAACTTCAATGAGAAGAGGTAGAAAAGAGGGAGAGAGGTAAAAACAGAGAAACAGGCAGCGTGGGGCCCCCAGCTGCAGGGGCCTATTAAAAAATGAATCAAAGGCGCGCTGGCTCTCCACTGAAGATGCAGAGAGACCTGCTCACAGCACTCAGAGAGAGGGTGTCACTCACTGGGCTCTCTCTCTCACTCACACACACACACACACACACACACACACACACACACACACACACACACACACACACACACACACACACACACACACACACACACACACACACACACACACACACAGAGGCACAAACACTGCACTCTCATATGCATGTTCATGTTCAGGGCCTAACGGAGAAGACTGGAAGACTCAGAGGAATACACAGAAACACACTGAGGCACTTGAACACACACGCTCTAATTAACCTTCCATTCAGTGAATCTGACAAACGCTGCTCCCTCTGATCTGAATCACAATCTGAAATGTTTCCACATAATTATCTTCACACTGAACCCAAACATCACTGAGAGGATCTCTGCTCTGAGACCAGAACTCGGGGGGGTTATGGAAGCACTAAGGACGCTCTGGAAAATCTCTAAACCTGGGCCTACTTCTGGTGTAGCAGGATGCATGACATAAACAGCTCAGTGCTGTTACTGATAGATGTTTGCACACATACAGTTTTATTTCTATGCAGATTTTTAATTTCATTTTTTTTGGAAACTGCCCTGCACAGAGCTTTAACACCAGAAAAATGGTTGAAACCATCTGCTACATATCAGTTAAATAAAGAAATATACTCTGATATTTAAATACAACACACTCTGGGCTCTTGTTTTGCAACATAATTTTTATGGCGTTAGCTCCACTCAAAGATACAGAGTGAGTGAAATGTGAATATTTACTTTATATCCTACAGTCAGACTCTAGACTGAAGCACACCCTTGCTCGCTCCTCCTGTTGGTGGAAGGACGGTGGCCTTTGAGGTCAAGTAGCTTCTATGATGTGTAAGTCTGATCATCTGTTTGTCAGGTTTTTAACTTCCTCAACTTCCACTGGTGCATATCACGCAGCAACTCTCTGAATACAAAAACAGGCATGTCGCTCGCTGTGTTGCTGTAGAAACATGGCAGCCACCAAGGAAACAGACCTGCAGACCTTAAAGACTCGACCTAAGTTAGCCTCAACAGTCTAGTTTGATATTTAGGTGATTATACACTCATTGAAGCTTATGGACATTATATGCAGTGTCTATGAACTCTTCTAAAATTAAACACACACTGCTCCTTTAATAAAGAAAGGGGCATTTTGAGGTTTTCTGTGTGAAACAAATTCTAAAAGAGGCAAAGCATTTCCCACTTGTTGATGGTATTACACCTGTTTTTTTGTTTTTTTTATTGCTGCATTGCAGATTTTGAAAAGATTGTTATATTGTTAAGCTGCTGTGGCTCTTAAGATCGAAGAAGAACATACAAGTGGACCCAAATGCCACTAAAAGGTAAAGAAACATGGTTGAAATCAGTGTCGTGAACAAGTTAAATTGCGTCCATTGATTAAATGCACTATAACGACATACAGGGATTTATATACTTGGGGTATTAGCTTGAAGGATATGGATTAAAGCACAGAGGGCTCTAGTGAAAAACAGAACATGTGGCGAAAAAATGAATGTGAACTAGCTGGTTTACAATGAGCGAGCTCACCTCTTGTATGAGCTGGCCCAACGCTGGTTGAATAAGCAAACACATAAAGTGTTCTGTTATGATCATAAGGTTTAAAAATAAAGACTGAAAGATGAATGAAGCTGTAATAACCTGCTACGTCAGGTCAGCTGAGTCAGTGAGACCCCTTCTTTAAGATCCTTTTATCTGATTTGACCTCTGTTTGATTCACGGTTTTGATGTTTCACATAAAGCTGATCATATGGTATTTGCTGGAGCAGATAATTGTTTGTAATCATGACTCCGACCTTAGGCTGAATGAAGAAGCAGAAATAATGCTGCGTTCATACTGGACACAGGTTAAATTATTTGTTGATGTTTTGTGTTTACTCATGTTAATATCTTCCTCCCTGTGCATCTCAACCTGCGTGTACGTGACAAAGCTATGCTCACTAGAATAACCAAGACCTGGAATCAAGTGACAGACAAAGGTTTTCACAACTTAGCAGATGAAGCGACCTCCATCAGCTCTTCCCAATCCAGGAGAGGGTGAATGCTGTCATGAATAAAAAGAAGAAATGCATTTAAAGCCACATGAGCTGCAGTGTTAACCACGCCCTCACAGTTTGAGTCACTCACAGTTTGAGTCCCTCACATTTTTCCTGCTTCAGCCTCACCGAGAAGTCTTCACTTCCTGTCTTTGTGAAGTCATAATCAGCGTTACTCTCTCCACCTGTCAGAGAGGACACTGTTACTGCTGATGGGTGTAAATGTGCTGTGTGAGCGTGCTGGAGAAAATGGCTGACGGTAAAGCCGAGCACGCTCTGTGTGAGTGACATGTTCATGAAGACGTCTGCAGAGGAGCTCATGTTAATCCGAGCTGACAGAGTGGGAAACGTAAAGGCGGGGGTCCATGTAAAAGCAGTCTGAGGGTGGCACTCAACCAAACCCCTCCTCCGTCAGCGGCTGCAGCACTGAGCGCTCTGTGAGTGCACATGCAGGGCTCGAACTTTCTCTGCATCTATCGTCCAAACGCAGCCGATGGCCCGCGGCCGCTTCGTCTTCCTCAATCAATATTTCAGCGCTGAGGCGTCGCTCAGCCTCCATCCACCTGGAACACAGCCAACATCCAGCTTCAGCACCAGCAGCCTGCAGTGCATTGCTCCTGCCCACACACACACCATACACACATGATACACAAATACCACACTCACAGGGTCATTAGCAGTCAGATAAACACACATCACTGCTCTGTTTTGCACATTTCCAGGTGGAGCCGTGTGAATAGTTATCCTGTAGGTCTAAACTTTGTTTGATGGAAATCTGACAAACTTTATCTTCCTCTGAGAAAAAAAAAACAGAAAACAAAAAACAAACAAACAAAAAAAACAAAACAAACAAACCCCAAAGTGTTTGATTTCTGCATTGCTCTGCTGACAGGGTGCACAATGAGTGTTCAACATGCAGCAAAGGTCCAAGAGAAGATCATCTGTGAGTGGTGAATACATATGAGGCTGTAGATCTTGAACCTTCAACAGCAACATAAAACTCGCTTCACATCAGTCTGTAGACCGTCAGCTTTCATACAAAGGTCAGGCATCCCCTGGGTCAGCCTGCTGTAGGTAGGACTGCAGAGCTGAGAGAGAATTTATTAAACACAATCACTAGAGCAGACTGGTTTACACCAGTTTATGGACAAATGATAAAAATAGTCCCAAATGGTTTGTTTAGGTCTTTCTGTCCACAGATTTGAGCTCTGCCAGGATGAAGCTCAGCTCTGTGCAGCAGGCAGAGGGGATGCTAACAGCTCACCTGCACAATCAGACATGAAACAAGAGCAAACAGCACCGAACTGCACAACTGTGTGTGCATGAAGCAAGGGGCAACATCTGGTATGGAAAAACAAACATTTACAGCCTGGTTCAAAAAACAGCTTGGGTCTGAAATGCTTATTTAGCTTTTGGCACACACTATACTGAATGCTTTTCCTACTTAGCGGTTTCAGAAGTTGTTAGGATCATTTGATTGTCCAATCAGAGACACAGCTCAGGTCACATGGATGACAGGCGCCTTGTAGCTGTTTGAAAGAAAACTTAAAGCTGGTGTAGTAACCAATGTGGCTGCTTCAGTGGAGGGCTTCATTCCCGGTATCAGAAACAGACAGGTGAAGTCTCAGAGACTATGTCCATGTTTTATACAGTCTATGAAGGCCCACAGGTTTCATGATGTCAAACGCCACAACACGTGCATCAAGAATCCACTGCTCTGTACCTGGACTGGGTTTAAACCTGTTTCCTGAAACGTGAACTGCCCATCAAAGCTAAACATGATGCTTTTCAATGTGGTTGCTTTAATTTCAGTCATCTCAACATCGCAAAAACCTAGATTTTACCAGATGTTGTCATCAAATTTTTGGTCACAAAAATGATTACACTTTATTCGAGTCAAAAACTGCAACAAACTAAGAAAATGGCTCTTGTCTCATTTCTAGTGCTAAAAGTCTTGTAGGACTAGATATGATATCACAACTCAAGACTGAGGCATGACTTGTTTAGAATCAGTAAAATGAATGCTCTAAGACGTGTCTGTAACGTGTAATGTTAGTGAATCCTGGTTCTGTCCTACCAGAGCTCATCTACCAACTCCAACCTCACCAAGCAGAGCTAACGTAACCTGGCTCTTCATTTTATTGATAGACTCTCAAGTTTGAACAGACCACTGCAGAATAACTGCTGACTGTGGGTTGGAGTCAACATTAGCACAAGCAGTTTAGCCCTTTTAGCCTTTAGCTTGTTCTCAATCTCTCTCCTGTTTCTCTTTCCTCTGCTCTTCTGTCTCCTTTTTCTGTCTGACAGTTAGGCTCCAGTGTCCACCATCAATACAAGATCTTTCTTCTCACTACTAAACTTGTCAGTTGGCTTCCCAACATGTAACCTGTAATATTAGTGTTGGCGATGTCATTTTAAAGTGGGATTGCAATCAGGCATTTATCTAAAAGGAAGACGTTTTTAAGATCACTTTCAAACTCCTCATGGGAACTGTAAAATGTGACCTGATGTGTGCGTGGTGTACAAGCTTTAGACTGCTAACAGAATTATTAATAATAATAAAATCTCAACCTTTCTGGTCAAATGTCTGATCCACAGACGAAACTTTAAAGCATGAAGGCAGAAATGAATGTAAGCTGTACTGAGCACGCTCATTGGTGATCCGACATTGGCGGTTCATGAACCTGTAGTTCACCTGATAACTCACTCCTTGCAGCTTACACACTGACGGGCTGACAGTACAAGGTGTGCCAGGCTGTGCTGAAATGTTTATGTGACAGCTGTGATCTGCACACAGACAGCAGTGTGTGAGTCAGTGTGTGTTGATGGCAGCTGGTTTGTCCTCCGTCAGTCTCTCTGAGCTGTAATCCCATCCTGCAGACGGTCACACTAATCCGTTCTGTGAAAACACTTTGATGTGACTGTCACTGACTCTTTCTTTCTTTCTTTCTTTCTTTCTTTCTTTCTTTCTTTCTTTCTTTCTTTCTATCTCTGTTTGTGCTCCTGTGAGCAGAGTCAATAGTTGTTCATAAATATTTCCACACCTCAGTCTGCATGGTCCACGGTATGTGTGTGTGTGTGTGTGTGTGTGTGTGTGTGTGTGTGTGTGTGTGTGTGTGTGTGTGTGTGTGTGTGTGTGTGTGTGTGTGTGTGTGTGTGTGTGGTGTGGGTGGGTGGGTGTGCAGCATGTGATGCTACAGGAGGAGATAGAATGATTGATCTGCTCGCAGAATTGAGCTGCATGGTTTGGTTTTAGCTGCTGTAGAGAAAAAGCTGCTGAAACATCTGCCATCATCAGAACAAGACGTGGATGCAGCTGTTCAGGAAGAGTGATTTTTTTCACACACCTGTGCAGCTTAGGAATCAAGTTTCAGATGTGTAAGAGGAAAAAAAACAGGATTTGAAATGTAAGAAATAATTTTAAGAACAAGTACGGGAGAAGAAAGTTTTCGACTTTCTCTGGAGGACTGGACTGGGCTGCAGCTCACAGAGGGGCTGTGAGGCCTGTGACAGGTCAGGAGCGAGTGGGTCTGTGTGTGAACCTCAGCATAATTAAACAGACAGGAGTCATCAGACGGTCCCTGATAACCGGCTGTGACAGGTGCCTCTCAGGGCTGCAGAGTGGCCCCGGCTCGTCATGAAGGACGGGGACCAGCAGCCTCTGGGGCAATGGGGGGGGAAATCAATGAGTCTGCAGCAGGAGCAGTCATCAGACGGGGCTGGTTAGTGAAGGGGTGAGTCACATGATCGTACGTGAATGGGTGGGGTCACAGACCAAAGGGGGAATGCAGTGAATAATATTAACAACAACAACAACAACAACAACAACAACAATAATAATCATAATAATAATAATGTTATTTATAAGTCCATTTTTACCAGACAACCTTAAAGTGCTACAGCTAAATACATAAAAGCAGAGAATAAAAAAATAAAGATGAGAAAAGGAGATGGTGGTTATGGATGACTATTGTGTCTGGAGAAGATTGCCGACCAGGATGGCTTCGGTTTAGGAGCTGTTAAGTTGGAGAAAGTTCTGCTCCATCCATCTGTGAGTGAGTAAACGCTGCCCAGCAGAGCAGAAGTCTTCCATTAGTGTGAAGATCAGAGCGTCTTTCACTTTAAGACAGTATGCAAAAGCTGTATAACTGAGATCATAAGGTGCAGAGAAGCTGTCCATCTCTGCAGAAAGTCAGAAGCATGGGTTAAAAACTGCTGTCAGCATTTTTCTGGTTCTGGCATGTTGAAAGGTTCAGAGTTGGCGGCTTCTTGTTGTCCATTTGGTTGAATAAGTTGTCAAAAGGGATCTCTGCAGTCACGTGAGTGTGTTATGTCATTTTCGCTTACTCTGTCTACAGCACGGTCTGGTCGTTAGCTCTCAGCTGTCTTCATAGTTTTCTCTTTAATGGACTTTCTCTCTCTTCAAACTCACCATCCTATTGATCCCCTGGAGTTTTCACCAAGCACTCTGCCTTTTTTCACAAGGGTGTGCACTTTTTTCGGTGTCGATGACTGTCAACACTGAACCTTTCTGGTCAGACGTCTGTTTCCTCTGTTAGCCATTAGCACTTGGGATGTCTTCCCACTCTAGCTCTCACTCTCCTTTATGGATAATGATAACTGTATTAAATGTAGTTTATTTGTAGCTCTGGAGGCAAGGGTTACTGAGTTGGAGACTAGGCTCCGCACCAAAGCTAAGCCACATTTAGCAAATATAGCTAGCCAGCCCCCTGTAACTGGTGCTGGCTGTCTTAGCTTAGCCTCCCCCCTGGCAGTTCCCAAGCAGCTGGGATGCAGTGGCTGGGTAACGATGGGGGGGGGACAAAGCCTTACGGCAAAAGTCGCATGCTGGATAGCTTGAATGTTCATATTTTTAATAAGTATGCCCCTCTCAGCAACACACTTGCTAAGAAACTTTACACTCTGGTGATTGATGACTGTGTAGTAAGAAATGCAAAATTAGTGACGCCACACACCATAGCCCAATTCCTCTTGGGGGCCAGAGCAGGTGACATTGAGGGAAATTTAAAACTGTTGGCAATTTCTTGCATTTCAAATCCTGTGAGGCGCTGCCCTGTTTGCTATGGCTGTCTTTTGCAGCAGCTCTCTTCTCTGTCCGTTTCTTGTAATTTTTTTGTCTCTTTTTTGTAATCTTTATATTTGGAGTGGATCATTACTTTATTTGGCTCATTTGTTGGTCATGGACCCCAAACGTTTTGTGTCTTCAGCGATATTTTTGCTACTTTTTTTGTGTTTGTCTGGAGATCCTACATGTAACCATGGCTGCATTGTTCACATTTGAACTCAGCTGTTAGCAGCCTGTAGCATGTCAATGCTAAGTGGTGTAAGGTCTGATGTCTTCCCACAAGGTGAGGAGAAGGAGGTGAGAATGACGTGCTGGTTCTCAGGTGTGAGCTAAAAAGTGACAACACTGACCTGTCCTTCCATCCATCGTTATTGGGAATGATGGATGAGCTAGCCATGCTAACGAAGCAACAGAGGGAATACCATAAGGCAGAGTAGCATCATGCTATTCACAGACATGGCTAACGGAGCTAACATCAGACGCCAACGCCATGTTGGACCTTTTGGCACTTTCTATACACTTTCTTACTTTTGTTTTCTTGATTGCTGATGTGACTTCAATTTCGTTGTACTTGTTACAATGACAATAAAGTTCTATTCTATTCCAAAAGATAAACGTAGATTTCGTAAGATAGTAATACACGTCGGCGTTAATGACTCCTGACATTGCCAGTCGGAAGGAACAAAGGTTAATGTGAAGTTGGTGTGTGCATACTGAATCTCTCACATGTGTGAGAGTTACCCCAACAGTTGAGGAAACTATATGTTAATACATAGAAAACTGCACTGTAAGACAACAGCACTTTCGCTTCAAGGCACAAGTCTAACTTCTATACAGGTTCCGCGAAATGACGTGTACATTTAGGGAAAGTTGAGGAAACTAGAGATAGGAAACTACACTATATATAAAGTATATATAAAGTGCTACTGTTTCTTCATAGCAACAGTCTCTTTGAGGTCTTTCAGTCTGGGTTCAGAGCCCACCATAGCACTAAGACTGCGCTGCTGAAAGTAAACAACGATCTACTTTTTGCTTCAGACTGTAGTCTTCTTTCTGTGCTCGTCTTGCTTGATCTTAGTGCCGCTTTCAACACTACTGATCATCACATTCTTCTGCAGAGATTAGAGGGTCCTCTTGGTATCTCAGGAACCGCTTTAGCTTGGCTTCGATCGTATCTTTCAGATTGTCATCAGTTCGTTCATGTGAACAACGTATCTTCTTTGCACACCAGGGTGCAATATGGAGTTCCTCAAGGTTCAGTGCTCGGACCGATTCTTTTAATCTTGTATATGCTTCCTCTTGGCACTATATTGAGGAAACACTCCATAAACTTTCACTGCTATGCAGATGACACTCAGCTTTACTTGTCAATGAAGCCTGAAGAAACCAACAGCTTATCTAAACTTGAAGCATGCCTCAAAGACGTAAGGTCCTGGATGAGCAGAAACTTCTTTCTGCTGAACTCAGAGAAGACTGAAGTCATTGTTCTTGGACCTAAACATCTCAGAGAAGCTTTCTTGAACAACATTGCCACCTTGGACGACATCAGCTTGGCTTCCAGCACCACTGTCAGGAACCTGGGAGGTCTTTTCAATCAGGACCTGTCCTTTAGGGCTGCAGCGATTAGTCGACATAATCGATTAGTTGACATAATCGACTAGTCAACGATAAAAATTTATTGACGCAAATTTTAATAGTCGACGCGTCGTATTATTGTTTTTATAGTCGTTGTCACATGGTGAAATCAAATACCAGGGGTAATACTTATTTGTAACTTCAGTTCACAGCATGAGGTGCTGTGGTATTGGATACTTTTATGGGAAAAGGTCACTAAGTTCATGCGTGAGGAATATTGATGAGGAAAAATCTCCACTCCCAGAGAGCGCTGTGTGCTGACGGAGGCTCTGCATCTCCGGCCTGGACAGCCTGACAGCTCCCGGAGTTTAGCGTCAGATAATGTGGCACCCCTAAAATAGGGTAACCACAATTAAGATTTATTTTTCATGTTGATGAACCTAACTACTTTTGTTCATATTTTTATTATTTCAAGTGAATATTTAATTTACCAAGTTGCACAAATTTTGTTTTAAGTAAAAAAGGGGGGGAACGTTTGTGTTGTCACTAGTTGTCTGGGAGAAGGTAAAGGTGTGGCGCTTCCTCTCTTCCCTTCAGAGACAATCTGGAATGATGACAGACCCGACTGTTTCTCACTTCTCTGTTTTACCTGCTTTATACAGGTCAGTAAATGGTTAATAAACCACAGAGTTTTATACTATGTTGACACTCGACAGCAACGCGAATGTTTGTGGGGAGTCTAGGTTATGTTTTGGTTGCGTATTGTCAAGTAAATAGTCTAAATAAGTAAAGAAAAGTTTACAGCGCGGCCGCCATTTTGTGTCAAACGGGTCCGCGGTTACACTATTTAACATGGGAAAAAGTGACAATAGTGCTCCTGTACACTTTTGTTTGTTTTGATTTGTTTGTTATTGTGGTTTTGATTTGTTTAATGATGAAATATTGTTAAAGACTTATTAGGAAGAAAAATAACTGAAGCACTTTGTGATTCATACATTTCAAGGCTCTTTTACAGAGGCATAGTAGGTAGTCTGCTGCATGAGCAGAGGTATTATACACTGTAAAACTACACTGTGAATTATAGTTTATCTCATCTGAATAGACTTAAAGAAAATGTAATGTATTTGCACTAAGTGTTTTGATTATATAAATAATAGAGGAATTAGTTGAAAAGGAAACAAGATGATGTGAGAAATGTGCTTGGAGATTTAAGGAGATGCTTATGTGGCTAGTAGAAATGATGAATGGAGAACATGGATTGAGCTACTGAAACAGAAGTGGAAAGATATGCATTGTGCTTTTGTTAATGTTGATGAGGGTTGGAAAATAAATCAAACGGAGACAATCTGGAATGACGACAGACCGACTGTTTCTCACTCCTCTGCTTTACCTGCTTTATGCAGGTCTTATATTTGTTATTGTGGTTTCTCATCCCTGGGACCCGTAACAATAACGTGATTTAGAGAGTCTCCTTCACTCTCTGTTACAGACAGTTTTTCAGGATCTGAGTCACAAACTAGAGTCAAAACTCCCCTAACTTAAGAAAAGAGAGGACATTGATCTGATGGAGCTTTCACTCTCAAGCTCACACTACACCGGTAACACTCAGCAGGGAGGAGGAGGGGCGGAGTGCGCATGAGCGAAATAGCGCATGTAGAGAAACGAAACTAAACGCGTTGTCATGGAGAGCTGGGAGAGAGTCAGACGGGATCATACAGAGAGCAAAGCAAGCCCCAATAAACAAATAAACATTAGAAAACAAGCCCAAAGTCACTAATAAGTGGTCTGTCCAACACTGCGTACAACAACTTCATTTCCCTGGTACCTGCTCCATTCATTTTGAGATTTTTTAAAAAATTTTTCTATAGAAGGCTACTTATATTTTTTATGTTATCATGAATGAAATAAAGACAAACAAACAAACAGACATGACACAGGGCTGACCAATCAGAGGTGAGAACCTAACTCTGGGTAAATGCAGTGAAAATGCAACACACAGGTTAAATTTTAAAGGTCTGCACATTTTAAAGGCCAAATTAGGTTGAAACACAAAATAACCATGATCAATTGACTAATCGAAAAAATAATCGATAGATTAGTTGACTTTAAAGATAGTTGTTGCAGCCCTATTGGACTGTAAGAGTAAACAGACTGGCCTTTTTATTTTTTTTTTAACAATTTTGTTCTATATTTTGCATCTTGCTGTGCAAAACAGTGTTGTTTAATGAGCTCTATGATGAGAGAGATGGTTTTGGCATTTATTTGGGATACATTATGGTTTTGAAATAATTGAACAACAGAAAAATAATCGTTAGACTAATCGTGAAATTAATCGTCATATTGGTCGACTAATCGATAAAATAATCGCCCGATTAATCGTTTTAAAAATAATCGTCTACCCCCAGCCCTACTGTCCTTTCTCTCACATTCAACAGGTCTCAAAGAAGGTGTAACTGGCTGCCCTTTCCGCAACGTTATTGTATTATTTTTTATTTGTTTTTCCGTCGTGGAGCCTCTTTTGTTTCCGACTGGATGGTGTGCTGTCAGGAAGTATTTAAGCAACGCACTCCTGTGGAGGTTGTGCTTACAGTCCAGCACCGTGCAGGACGTTTGGCATTTGCCAGAGAACACCGAGATTGGCAAATTGGCCACTGGCGCCCTGTGCTCTTCACAGATAAAAGCAGGTTCACACCGAGCACATGTGACAGATGTGACAGAGTCCGGAGACGCTGTGGAGAACGTTCTGCTGCCTGCAACATCCTCCAGCATGACCAGTTTCACAGTGAGTCAGTTATGGTGTGGGGTGGCATTTATTTTGGGGGGGCCGCAGCCCTCCATGTGCTCGCCTCAGGTAGCCTGACTGCCTTTAGGTACCAAGCTGGATCCTCAGACCCCCTGTGAGACCATATACTGGTGCAGTTGGCCCTGGGTTCCTCCTAATGCGAGACAATGCTAGAGTTCATGTGGCTGCAGTGTGTCAGCAGTTCCTGCGAGACGAAGGCATTGATGCTATGGACTGGCCCGTCGGTTCCCTAGACCTCAATCCAGCTGAGCACATCTGGGACATCATGCCTCGCTCCATCCACTAACGCCACGTTGCACCACAGACTGTCCAGGAGTTGGCAGATGCTTTAGTCCAGGTCTGGGAGGAGATCCCTCAGGAGAGCATCTGCCACCTCATCAGAAGCACGCCCAGGCGTTGTAGGGAGGTCATACAGGCACGTGAAGGCCACACACACTACTGAGCCTCATTTTGACTTGTTTTAAGGACATTACATCAAAGTTGGATCAGCCTGTTATGTGTTTTTCCACTTTTACTTTGAGTGTGACTCTAAACACAGACCTGCTTGTGTCTCTTCTTTCATCCTCATGGTGCTGCAGTGAGTGACCGCTGGCCTCGGTCATGACAGGAGCAAGTGTTTCACAGTTAAGCGGCTGAAAATGGAAAACGTTTTTTTGCACTGAAAAATCCTGAATCCTGAATGACAGTCCTATCCACCTTTAGAGGAAACAAACATTGTCTCATATTCAGGTCAACAGTGTGGTTTGGGGACATCACAGTGGCATGCGTAAATCGAAGCATTGCTACATGAATCATTCACACGGACAAACAGCCGTAGTGCAGACACCACTGAAGACACTGGAGTGTAACCCTGAGCATGTGCAATAATGACATTGTTATGTTTCATAAATAATTACTCCATTCCTGCTTCATTTAAATCAGTGATTCCACAGTGCTAATTTCAACACGCCGTGTTACGAGCCATTAAAGAAGTCCTCTCAGGATCAGTAGCAGGTCATACGCCTGGCTGCCTAATTGATTTGAAAAGTGAGGGATCCACATGCAGCCAGGCCGTCTCTCCTCAGGATGAGCAGTGATCTCAGTGTTGGAGATGCACGCTGCAGGTCCTGGTCCATTAAACTGAAATAACCTCAGAATGAGATGAATGGATAGATATTTTTACATCAGCTTCCTGTCTGATTCATGCTGAACTGATGGGATTATATTTAACCCGTAGATGTGCCCTCTCTGCTCACAGCGGCTCCACTCAGAGGACCAATGCCACAGCCATGTGTGCTTTCAGAGCAGACAGGATAAAGCTCATTTGAGGATGTATTGATTGGGTTTCCTCCTGGAAAGCAGCGGTCTGAATAAACTTGTGCAGCAGAGAGCAGACATGTTTCCTGGGTAATTATCAGGCACTGATACAGAATATCGACAGCTCAGAGGATAAGCAGCTGACCAACTTTACCTGCCGTGATTGAGCTGAAGATATCGATTCTTTCACTGGCTGTGTTTCACTTAAACATTCTCCCTCTTACCACATTAGCTGCTGACAGGATCTCAGCGAGGTTCCTCCTCTTTTACTGCAACTTAAAAGAAATCCACTCAATTAGCCCTGTTTTCTGTCTTAATTTCATGCTGTGCATGTTCATCTGTTCAGGAGAAATTCCTGGATGAGTTCTTCAGAGAGACCACATTGGAGATCTAAAGTTTACACATAAAGTGTTTTTTTAGTTTAAATCTGAAATGTCTTGATTAAAAATTATCATGTTAAGGAGCAAATCTGCAGGAAAACTAATTCACAGATGCAGCAAACAGATACTTTCCACTCAAACTCATGCAGCTGCTGTGACTGCGTTGTGTTTTTCTTCAGTTTCAGATGCTGGCCCTCATTCATCAAATGTGCGTACGACAAAAAATGGGGTATGCTCCTTTCCACGCTCAGATCAGCATTTATCAATGTAAACGTGCATGTAGGGTACGCTCAAATCCCACGCCAGGTCTGAGTTTGTGTACGCAAGTTTCATGTCAGTGGGCAGTGAGGTGCAGGCAGGGAAATCCATCTGTGGAGGAGAATTATTAGATTATATGACGGCAAAACATTTTCAGACAGAAAACTGAAGTTCTTGGAATAATATTTAGATTGTTGAATTAGATATGACCCCAAAAAATGTTTTTAACATTGGACCCTTCTTCTGCCAATCTATAAAATACATAGCTATAAAAGAGCAGCGCGAGCTGTCAGCTGATTGCTGCGTATAAAAAAAAGTGTTTCTTTTTTTTGCTTTATTTTGTAAAAAAACAGACACGCTGTTACTAGTTCTTAATAAACTCCCAGGTCCATGATAAAGTCACTGTAGAGAACAATCAGACGACGCTGGATCAATTTTTGAGCCTGGATTTTGTTAAGGAAGCTGTACTGATTACAGGATTTACTGTAGAGGTGATTATTTCAGTCCTCAAAATATTAATATGAACTGTATGTGAAAAAGTGACTATTTTATAACAAAAGATGTTCATTTACATGGGATCACAACCAATCAGCTTGTCTCGTGGTACAAATAATCATCCTGTCTACCACCTGCACACGATGGAGACACAACTTGTCCAGGCACAAAAAATGACCACAGATGAAGTCAAAGGTAAGGTAGGTCAGATTGAGAAAGCCGTAGCACCTAGGTGGATTTTCAAAAAATACAACCGGAGCAACCCCCCCCCCCTCCAGGCTTCCTCCGAAACCGCGCCTCCTGATCCACATGAACGCGCAGAATCAGGCGACAGGTGGAGGATGAGTACAGGTAGCGGTGGAGAGACAACTTGCTGCATCGTTTGCAGTATTTTTTTATCAAAGAAAAGGAAGCATGTCTCATTCTCATGAAAGTAAATTCACTGAACCACATCAGGAGTAGATGAAAAGGAGGATTTTTAGTGCAGGAGCAGTTATGCTAGCATGTAGGTTTGTGTTAATCTGAACGGTAGATAAGAAATGAAAGATTTATTATTGCCTGGCTAACAACTCCTGCTAGCCAGGAGCAGCGTGACTGGCAGACAGCTGGAGTCACAGACCTGCAGTTCCTGCTCTTCCCTCCATTGATCAGTCTCTCTTCATTCATGTTAAGCTGTAAAACCTCAAACCTGTTGACTCCTGGTCTGGCTCTGTTCATTTTGTCTGTTTATCATTGTAGTCAAGATAAACAGCATCTGACTTTGACACGGCCTGTTATATTTTGAAAGTCTCTGGGTGGTTTTAGGTAGTTTCCGGTCACGACTTCCTGTCCCACTCAATCTTCCCTATGCTGATGTAACCTATGTTTACCGCTAAGGCTTACTTTATCATAAACTTAAGGATAACATAAGAAGAGAAGGCTAATGAAGTCAGAAGATCTAAACTCAAAGAGAGGGAAATAAATGAGGTGGCAATACTTAATAAGGCACAACAGACAGTAGATGAGGGTTTCAAAAATATTGTTTGTATTTCAATATAAAGGAAAATAAAATAAATAGAAAAAAAATATTTCAAGTTCTTCAGTTTCTTTTTTTAGTGAGTTCACTTAAAACGTTTAATTTAAATAAGGCACTTCATGCAATCTGTAATTTTGATTGTCCACAGGATTCAAAGTCCATATTACTAAAAAAACGTTTTCTTCTTCAGAGATACGATAGTCCAAAAGGCTAGAAAATAGTTTCTTTCGACAGAAAAGCTTATCTGGTGTTGGTCGTTGTTTCACAGATAGATTCCAATGTCCTCGTTTGTCGGTTTCAGCTCGCCACCGGACCACACCAGAAGGAAAAGGAAACTCAAAACATGGCCTGTATAAAAATAAGGCCAAACTTAAACACTCATAAGCATAATAAATTAACAAGTAAATTACATAAGTTAACAAATGATCAAATAAACAGTTAAACAGTTAAATTAAATAAAGCGTTGATACATTTACTCGTCCATCTTTTTTCAGTGATCTTATGAGCCCCACACTACGTATTACGCAGCTAGTTGCTCATTCATTCTCACATTCGCACAAGGTAGCCAAACTTTTTGTTAGCATTAGCTTTCACCATCCATATGTTACCTACTCATACTCACTCATACAACAACACACATACCAATAGATGAGTGTGCACCATATTAGATTCATGCCAGTCACTGTAGTTAAGGGTTATTAACTTACCAAGTCCAATCAAAATCTATTTTTAATACGTCGGCTCGTCTCGTCACCACTCTGCAACTTATAAGTTCAGATTTTCCACTCTGCTGTCCTCTAAGTTCAGTTAGCACGTTTAAGTTCAGAATGCAAGTTCAGTTAGCATGTTTAGATTCAGAGTATAAGTTCAGTTACTCTACGTACTATCCAATAAGCTTTATCAATTCAATAGATCAGACCTCAGATTGTTCAGTCTAGAGTCAAGCCCAGTGTCTCAGACTATCAGCTGCGCCGTCTTATACCTACACTTCCTGATGCACGCTGAATCCAGGAACGTGATAGGCAGTGGCGGTTTTTCACGGAGGCCAAGGGAAGCCTGGCTTCCCCAAAAAATATAACAAGAAAGAAAAAAAATAGCCTATAAACAAGCTTAACCACAATGTATTTTATATTGTCATTTCCTTGTCAAAACACTACATTGGCGCACCTCTGCTTTGGCTTAGCGTGAGAAGCAAAACAGCGCCCTCCTGTCAAGCTCTCATTGTGTATTACACTACGTGTCTCATGCCCTCTGCCCTGTCAGTCAGCACGGAGGCCCGCTTCACTTTGCCTCCCTTAGAAAAAAAAACAGCCCGTATTAGCCAATCAGGTTGAAGCAAGGCTCATCACTTACTGGTTGATGCATCATTAAAAAAGATATGAGGGAGGCCAGATCGAATCTGGCTTCCAGCCAATAACACACCGTTACGAAAAAATAAACACACTGATTCAACTGTGCCGGCGCCAGTGTGAGTGTCAGTGTTAGCCCACACAGAAAGTTCAGCTATGGATGGTGACAGAGACCTTGATTTTTTTGTTAAAAATGACTTCAAAAAACTTCCTTTTGAGGTTCAACTACAAGTCAAGCGGGACGGTAGGCCAACTCCAAAGCTCCACTTAACGAAGGGCAGAGCCGATGGAAAAGTCCGCTCTTTTTGTGAAGCTAACTATGCTAGAAACGAGTGGCTAACAGGGAGTGCCAGGCTTAACTGGCTTTTCTGCTGGCCATGTCTGCTGTTTGACAGATCCGGCTCCTTGAACAACCCCTGGAGCACCACAGGATTCGTGGATCTGGCCAACCTCGCGAGGGCCATGGAGAGGCATTCAAAGTCCAGAGGCCATATAACATCTGAGATCAAACTTAAACTTTTCGGACGAGTACGGATTGATGAAGCACTGGATCAAGCGGCTGCAATAAGCGTAACGAGGCACAACCAACAGGTGGAGCAAAAACCGTGCCATTTTGAAGAGGTTGATTGCTGCTGTATTATATCTCGGAGGCCAGGAGCAGGCATTCCGGGGCCACAGTGAATCGGCCAGCAGCTCCGGCAACAGGGGAAACTTCATGGAGCTTGTGCAGACTTTTGCTGAATTTGACACCACCATGGCGGAGCATTTATCATCAGCAACCGCATTTACCGGCACATCGAAGACAATTCAGAATGACATCATCGAAAGCACTGCTCATATCATCCAGGAAGAAATTGATAAAGAAATAAATGCTGCTCCATTCATAGCCATTGAGGTGGATGATACCACTGACATATCGTGCAGGTGCCAGCTGACAGTCATAGTCCGCTATGTAAACGAGAGCGGCATCATATGTGAGCCGTTTCTTGGTTTCAATCAGTGGCGAACCGTAAGCACTACAGCTGGGCCTTCACCTCAGCCCTCACAGCCCAGAAAAGAAATAATCGCGGAAAAAAGTAGTTAACAAAAAACATTTTCATTGAATAAATAAAATAAAAATAAAAAAGAGGCTTTACATAAAACAATGACTAACATTATGAAGTGAGTTTACAAAACTTACTAAAATAACCTTAAATGATGAAGAAAATGTCTTTAGTTTTTATCTTTGTCAATCTGTGTCATACATAAACTCGTTACTTTTACCCATCGAGAGTACTGGCAGGCTGCCAACACTCCTGAATATGGAGGGAGTCTCCCATTTTTTAAACCCCTTCTCTGGCTGTTCTCCTGGCTTGTGATTTCTCCTGATTGTCCCCCAACTTTAAGTATGCTCCTGTGATCGCTAATATTGTTTGAAAGTGAATCAAGTCCTGTACTTGGACGTTATATCGAAAACTCAAAAATCACCCACCCCCTCCCTCTTAGTTGGTTTGATCCAAAGACGCTGCAGGAGACCTCAGAGACAGAGACGGTGAACTATACTGCACTTGTCGATGAAGTGTTTGTCAGAGCATTAGCTGTTTTCTATCTTTCGTTTTTAGTGTTGACATGACATGTCGTGAGTTAAACTAACGTAGCTCTGCTCTAACCTAGCATCCTCTTCAATCAGGAGAGTTTAGAGCAGCGTGAATCATAAAGTGAGAAGGCTGACTCTAAGATAGTGAAACGTGTGTCATTGTGATGTTCTGTCTATCTTCGGTGTGTGATGCACATACGCGCTGCGTGTGTACGCGACAGCGCTCTCTCTTCAGAACAGGGGAGAGTTCAGGTGGAGGAGACTGACTGAGCCAATGGAAGAGGAATAATTCAAACCACAATGTCTTACACAGTGCCCGTGATAGATGGAGTATTAAGACACAAGCACTCGCAAGAGCATGACCAGATGAAATTTTTACTCGCACACGCTGAAAAAATGCTAACAAGCTAGCCACAACTTTGTTCTCGTCCTCTGCCATTCCTTTCACCGCTCTCACCACTCTGCCCACTGTTCGGACTTCACGAAGGCCTACGCTTCTCTGTTTTTGTCCCGCCCCCCCAAAAATCAAATCGTGATTGGTCAATTTTTCTGTCTCTCTCCAAACCAAAACACACAGCCTGGCCTTCGTGAAGTCCTAACCACTTAATGAGCCAGCAAACGGGGCTCCGATAGAGATAACATGTTTCAAGACAGTAACCCTTTCATTACTGAAGTGAACTTTGCAGTATACTTAATTTCAAAACTTACATGATGTATTAAATGTATTTTATTCAACTAAATGAGAATATATATATTTATATATATATATATATAGATATATGATACGTATATATTTTGGTCCAGATTTTTTAAGGCCTTCTCTGAAGGCCTAGAAGTCCCTGAAGGTTCCCCACTGGTTTCAATGATATTAGTCTGGAGAGAGATGCTGAAACCGTTGCTGCAGTGGTGATGAAAACAATTGGCAGCTACAATCCCGAGACAAAGCTGATTTGTCAAACTTATGATGGAGCCAGCTGTATGAGTGGCCAGAGAGGAGGCGTTCAGGCGCTCGTAAAAGGAAAATGTCGGCACGCATTGTTTGTTCATTGCTATGCACACAAACTTAATTTAGTTTTGGCTCAGGGGACAAGCAATATTCGGGAATCAAGACTGTTTTTTGCTTCTCTCGACTCCTTCCACAACTTCTTCAGCCGCTCACCTAAGCGCACAGCACTGCTCAAAGAAGTGGACAGCATCCGCGTGCCCGGCGGCAGCACCACTCGGTGGAACTTTAAAAGCCGCGCAGTGCACGCCGTGCATGAGGGGCCAAGGATCACTGATCATGGCATTGGATCGGATCACAGCTGAACCTGATTGGGACAAGGATGCAATGGCACAGAGCTCGGCATTGAGACAGAAGCTGGATGACTTTGATTTCATGTTCATGCTTGGGGTTTTCAAGACGATTTTTGGTCTGACTGAGCCCCTTTTCCAGGTGCTTCAGAGCAGAGCGTTGGACATTAGAAAATGTGAGGAAAGAGTCAATGGCACTTTGACTGCTTTAAAAGCAACCCGGAGCACCGAAACCTTCAACCAGCTGTACGAGGAGACAGTACAGGCTGTTGGGATGCCAAACCAGCTGCGACCCAAGCAGCGCCGCCGGGCCTGGGCAGATTTTGAGCTGGGAGTCACTCCGGATGGGGAACATGAGGACACAGGGCCTGTGGATGCCTATCAACGCCTCTTTTTCCAGCTGCTTGATGGTATTGTGCAGCACATGACACACAGGTTTGAGGACATGAAGTGTCTAAGTTTTTTTTTGTGTCCTGGATAATGTGTCATTTAAGACGTATTCCCAGCCTGCAGGATTCCCGGGGGTTGAGATCTCTCAGTTGGTTAAAACCTACCCAGTTTTTGATGAACTGAGACTGAGAAATGAGCTGCAAGTCATCTATGCAGATACCCTCTTTCACAAGCCACCAGCTGAGCTCCTGAAGATGCTCATTAAAGATGAACTGACCTCTGCCTTGCCCGAAGTTTGCAAACTACTGAGGCTGATGCTCACCATACCTGTGTCAAGCACGTCTGCAGAGAGGTCCTTTTCCTGCTTGAAAAGGATCAAAACCTACTTGAGAAACAGCTGTGGACAAGACAGACTGAGACATTTGGCCAAGATCTCCATGGAGTCACACAAGACCTCAAGTCCCGCGGGGAGCTATATGACAGAATCACTACTCGGTTTGCCGCGGTGAAGGATAGAAGAATGCCATTGCTCTTCAAGTAGTGGTGAGTTACATTAAAAATGTATGCATCTTGTGACAAATGGGCTGCCATGCCCCTGTACCTGTTCAGCTTCAGCACCGTGGACAGCACCATGGCCCGCCGTGGCCTTTGTGATGACAGAGTTGTCACATTTTTTCTTATGCATAATGTACCGTATTTTCCGCACTACAAGGCGCTTCGGAGTATAGGGCGCACCTTCGATGACTGGCCTATTTGAAAACTGTTTTCATATATAGGGCGCACCGCATTATAGGGCGCATAGATTAGAAGCTATAGTAGTGGCTGGGGTTGCGTTATGCATACACTAGATGGAGCTGAGCTAAAGGGAATGTCAACAAAACAGTCAATAAGTCAGTCAAACTCAGGCTACATCCACACGAAGCCGCACATTTTCCTATCCAACTATTTTCTGTGCCGTTTTCAAGAAAAGTGCGCTGTAAAGACGAAGCCGTTTCTGCCGCCAACAAAAGCCGTTTCCAGAGATCAGTTCAGTTCAGGTATTCTCCAGAATGTCCGCCCCCGCAGGCTTACTGTCTCTCACACACGTTGTCCTCTTTTTTTTCACTGGAATGAATGAGAAGTGGGTAGAATAAAAGTACTGTAACAGTAGGCTACATTGTTTGCATGGAAATAACAGGTGAACACTGAATTAAATTCGTTGTCCAAGCTGGCTTCCTCGGTAATTTTTATCACAGGCCGCCACTGGTGATAGGACAATCCACTTACCGCGAGATCTACAAATAATGCAAGATCTAATGCTGTGGTTCCCAACCTTTTCCGACTCAGGGCCCACTTTTAAGTCTCAGACACTTTCGCGGCCCACCCCCGACCGGTAAATACATAAAAACATACCACAACTTAAAACCTTTATAGATTAATCATCAATTTAACACAAACATAGTTTGGCCTTATCTAATGGCACAGTTTACAGTCAGCTCTATATTTTTATCTGGGCTTAAAAAAGTATTTTAAATTTATTAGACAGGCTGATGCACAGTAATATATTATACATTCTATTCTAAAATCATACACTGGGTTATAATATTCATACAATCATAGTTACTCATAGTCAAGACAAATGGTAATAATTTGTATGTTTGCCCCCCCCTAATCTGAAAGTCTGGACACGCCCCTGCATAGAGGTACAGAGTGGCATGAAGGCTTTCAGGTTTGATCTCTGAAAGCTGGAGGAAAAAACTCCTCTGCTGATTTTTAAAGAATGAGAGGAAAACAGCAAAATTATAACTTCTGTCCCAATGTTACGCCACCATGCTATGCGGCCTACCCAAGCTTCGCGGGCCCACACCTAGCCTAGCGGGTAACCTTACCGGCTCCTGTGTTGTCCCTTGCGTGTTGTCGTGAACCTGGACGTGTTGGCTGACTTACCCTGCATGTATGCAGCATGTCCCTGTTCTGGAGGGGGGTTTGTGTGTGTGGTCACTCACCCCGGTCGACCATCCTCTCACCCGGACCAGCCCGTCCTCGTTCCGTCCGTCGTCTTCTCAGCTACGTCGGTCCATTTACCGGCCAGCCCGCTCTCTTGTGTTCTTGTTCAGATTTTAAAAGGTGTATTTACAGTTTTCATTCTGTGGGGTGACCAACTGTGCTTCCATCTCCAGTTTGTCTCTTCTGCCGTCGCGTCTCCTCTCCAGACAGAGCCAAAACCTCAGAAGTCCGAGCTCTCCTCCTCAGGTGCAACCCCTTGATAATTAGTCCTTGAGTTTGCACACCACGCCCCCCCTCACGTTTGCATGTGCGTCTGGCCCTGTCACTCACCCTAAACCACACCTACCTACACAATGGCAGAGAAACCTCTCATAACACCCAAAGAGAGCAGAGAGGCGACTCGTGCACGAGCGGGAGAAGGAATAGCGATCAGCTGCTGTGTAATTTGCGTGAGGGAACTCAGCGTAAGCACTGCACTGATCATCATAACAGACTGCGCAAACTGATCAGGATGAAGTTTAAAGCAAATATAAACCACAGAGTGACAGGGGCACTTCTGCTTGCGCTGATCTTATACACAGAAAACGTGCATCTGTAAACACTGATGAATGATCAGGGTCAGCGTGGAATTGTTTTTCTCCAGTAACTGTGCGTCTTGTGCGTCTTGTGCGCATCGGAGCGGAACTCCGCTGTGCGTGTTGCTGAGAGCTGAGAACTGTGAACGGCAAATACCCACCAGAACTCTGTCTTTTATTATTTTAGACCGTGATATGATTTCAACCATGAGTGTGAGTTCGTTCACATGAGAACACAGAGAGATGATTCGCTCCTGAAAGATAACTGTTTGATTCTGGGCAGCGTCAAAAAATGTTTGTGGCATTCTGAAAGTTTTAGCTGCATACAAGAGCCATGTGCAATGTAATTGACGTCTGACACATCAGAAAAGAAAAGATCATAATTCTGAAGGCATGGCGGCTTTTACTTTGTCGTGGCGGTGTGCCACGATCCTAAACCCAGCTTTACGATGCATTCTGAGGGCACTTTTTTAAAATAAAGATTGAACATGAAGGGTTGAACTGAATACAAGAGAAACATGTTGGAGGCTCCACAGTGCTTAACACAGCATCTATAACATGTTGAAACGTTTTTATTTTTACATAATTGCATCCCCATCCCCACAAAAATCAAACTATTTTGGAAAAGCTTTGGCGGCCCACTTGCAGTACCTTCGCGGCCCACCAGGGGGCCGCGGCCCACCAGGGGGCCGCGGCCCACAGGTTGGGAATCACTGACGTAATGTAACACGAGAATTAATACAGAATTTAGGAAGAAAGTAGAATCATAGAACTGGCAGAATTTTAACTCAATGCACATTCACCTTTACAAAGTGTGTAAAATAGTGACCTGGGTTACACTGAGTTTATGTGTCACAGCTCCTAGACTGTCAAAAATAGGATGGCTGCGTATTACCCGTGTCATGAATAGAACAGGTCCTGAACAAAACAATATCAAAAACTATTTTGTGTGTTTTACATATGTTAAATTGATCATAAACATTTAAAAACTGGCTTTAAATCAGTTATATGACTTTTATAATAGGTTCACCCCCTGAGCTTTATATTGCATCACAATGCATTTGATGAAACCTTTAAACCCCAAATATGAGTTGTCTCTGTCACCTTACACAGATAGTTAACCTATAAACAAACTGATGGCAGTGCAGTCAAAGGTCTCTCTGTAGGTCTAAATCAATGAGAATGGGAGATATCTGACCTGATCTGAACACCTGAACACCTGAGCACTGTCCAGGTGTTCAAATCAGCTCCCTGAACGATTGTTCTCCTGACTGAGGGTCACCATATCTCACACACACACACACACACACACACACACACACACACACACACACACACACACACACACACACACACACACACACACACACACACAGGAACACATGACTGCTTTTAATACTACACTAAGACCACGACCTGTTTTCCTCACTTTACGACCAATAATGTGTTTGAGAAGGACGCTCCAACTGACAAACCAAGCCTGCGCTGATAAGCAGCTCACGTGTGTGTGTGTGTGTATCTGCTGCTGATAGAGACCCTGCATAGACATTCAGAAGGACAGAGCGCATAATCATACAGCAAACGCATGCCTGCACACACACACAGACATACACAGCACACACACACACACACACACACACACACACACACACACACACACTGGACTCTGACCTCGGGGTCTGCAGTGGGGCCCCTCAGCCTTTGTTGTGTGGAGAATTATTAATGCTCTGGGTTGTGTGGTCTCCTTGTTAACTCATTATTAATGTGTGTGCTGTGTGTTCTCCTGCTCCTCTCGCTTCTTCATGGATGAATGTGTGCAGAATGTAAGGCTGTGTACCTGTGTGTGTGTGTGTGTGTGGGGGCGATGTGGAGTGGTATCAGCGGTGCACACAGGGAGCTGAAAGTGTGCTCTGAGAACAGCCATGGCGAGTTGACCGGCTGTAACAGCGGTGGACACGTGTTGGCTCACCCACTCAGCGCTCCTCTGAAACCTTTCGGTACACACTCGATGAGTGAATGAGGAATATTACGGACAGAAGGACGGTCTAACTATGCCCACACCTAACACACACACACACACACACACACACACACACACACATACATATAGAGGCTAACTGCAGGGCACTGGAATCAAACATTCTCCACGCTGGAGTGACATGACAGTCCACCCAGATCATTACTGTGTCCACTGCTGCAAACACATAAGGAACTGTAACACACACACACTCAGAATCAGCTGATGTGTTCAACAGAAAGCAGATCAGTGATTCAGATTGAGAGTGATTTTCAGGTTTCAGTTTGACATTTGTAATCACAGTTGTTTGTCACTTTAACAAACAAAGCTTTGCCTCTGCTGCATGCAATCATATTACTCAACAGAACAAAGTTAAAGAATGAACGTTTATCCATCCCCAACCAGGAGAATTGACACACAGGGGAACATTGCTCCAAGTGGTGAAGATGGCTTCACAAAGGGCATCAACTGTCTGGAACTGATGGACATTTTTATAAACTTCCCTTGCCATCCATCCCCAAATGTTCTCTATTGGATTTAAATCAGGGAAACATGTGGGATGGTCCAAAGAGTGATGTTATTCTCCCTGAAGAAGTCCTTCATCAAGTCAGCATTGTGACCTGCAGTGTTGTCCTGTTGAAAAACCAGCTGTTCCCAGATCATGATGGACCCCCCTCCACTGTGCCAGGTAGAAAACATCTCAGGTGGGATCTCTTGTCATGCGCGTAACGTTGGAAGCCATCTGGACCTCCAAGGTTCGATTTTTTCTCATCAGAGAATCAACATTTTTTCCACCTTTCAATGTCCCATGATGCTCCCTGGCAAAGTTTAATCGGGCAGTTTTGTCAGTCTGTGGTGGAGACGAGGCCTTTGAATTTGTTTTTTGTTTCTGAAACCCTTTTCCCACAGATGGCACGTTGCGAGAGGCCTTGCTTTTGCAGCTCAGCGATCCAAACACGTTCAAAAAGAGACAGCTTCTTAGCTTTAGCCACCAGGAGGGCATGACCTTGTGAATGCCTGACAGGAAATGAACATTTTGAGCAGATTTTGGCTTTAATAGCCTGTGGTCTTAAACTTTTGATCAGTGGGTAAACAACCTATTTCAGTTTTTTAAAATTACTTTTTCAAAGTGTTTTTTGTCACTCTCCCCCTCCTTGCTGTTGCTTATTGTAGCTCTACTTGAAATGTAGGGTTACTTCACGTAATCCCTGGTTCTTTGATAACAGAGTGAGATGTTTTACTATGGGAATTGCTTCAGGCGAGATCATTTCTGAAGCTCCAATGACACGTCTGTCTCTGACAGACAGGTCGACGTGTGAGGAGGGCCCCGCCACCCCATATATCACACTCGACCGCCCCGTCCAGGTTATTTTTATTGGTTTCTTCCCTCATACATGCAAGGAGGGAATTGTTGGTGAAACACCTCACTCTGTTATCAAAAAACCAGGGATTATGTTAAGTAACCCAACGTTATTTTTCTAACTTTGCTCTGTGTTTTACTATGGGAGATATGGACCACTCCCGGATTGCATAATCTCCCCAAGTCAATCTGGCTCAGTCTGGGATATCAACTAGTTTCTGAAGCACCAGTCTCTAGCACTGCGTGAGCTAGGGATGGACCTGAGACATCCAGTCTATAAAATCTCACAAAAGTGTGCCGAGAAGCCCAACTCACTGCCACACAAATGTCTTCCACCCTAATTCCCTTTAAAGGCACCCATGACGTAGCCATGCTCCTGGTGGAGCGTGCTTTCAAACCTGCAGGAGGCTCCAAGCTCCTGCAGTTGTGATCGAGCATTATCTCATCCACAATCCAATCTCTGCTGCCTCTGCTGCCTCTGCTGCCTCTGCTGCCTCTGCTGCCTCTGCTGCCTCTGCTGCCTCTGCTGCCTCTGCTGCCTCTGCTGCGACAGTGGCTTCCCCTTGTGGGGCATGGCCCAAGACACGAACAGCTGATCAGTTCTCCGAAAAGTGGCTGTTCTGTCTACATACACACTTAATGCACGCACAGGGCATAAAGAGTTTAATCTGCGCTTCTTCGCTGACCCAAAAGGTGGAGGATGAAAAGCCCTCAATTCCACTGTGGGGCATCTATAAGCAGATTCCACCACTTTGGGTATGAACGCTGGGTTAGGCCGTAAACAGACTTTGGACAAGCCCAGTGCAAACTGCAAGCAAGCTGTGCGGATTGACAACACCTGTAAATCACTCACTTGCTTTGCAGTGGTCAAAGCAAGGAGGAGAGAGGTTTTGAGTGACACAAACTGTAGACCCACTGCCTCCAAAAGCTCAAATGGGTGTTGTGAGAGAGCATCAAATACAACCCCCAAGTCCCATAAAGGCACCATAGGGCTGGAAACTGGCAGTTTACTGCGCACTCCATTCATAAAACGGCATACCAAAGGATGCTGGCCCACTGGCATATCTCCCAAGCCTATATGGCATGCTGAAATAGCAGCCAGATAAATCTTGATTGTGGAAAAAGCTCTTCCTTTCTCCAACAGGTCTTGGAGATAACAGAGAATGTCTCTCACTGAGCACCAAAAAGAAAGAATGCCTCTGGCCTCACACCACACCTCAAATACTCGCCACTTAGAGCTGTATAACGAGCGAATGGATGAAGCTCTCGCACACTGAATAGTTTCAATCACATTGGGAGGCAGCCCAGGTATGACACTCAGTCCAGTAGGTGGCAGCAGTGCACCTTCAGCAAGTTACCAACTGCTAAATAATCCAAAAGAAAGAAGACAAATAATCTGAAGACAAACTAATACAGTTATGATGCAACACAGTGCATCGTTTATGGAAAAACGTTGTTGATGTTTTTACTTATCGATTTTTATTGACTCTATGGATTCGTCGTTGCAGCCCGAGTCACTGTGATCAGTGATTATGACACACCAAACTGCAGAGGGACGATTCTGAACTTTTCATCCGGCTTTTTAAGTTGTTTATAGATGCTATGAGGAGGATCTGTTTTATTGGCACTCCATCGCCCCCTTCTGGCCTGTAGTCTCATACACGCTGTTGTAAATTACTTTTAGTGAGGTCTATGTTTGTTTTAGAATTAAATGGAGATAGGATCAGAACAAATTTTCTTTAATCAAGACAACTTTTTACTGGATACAACATGCCGAGGTAAGGTATTTATCAATACAGTTACGTAGCGCTATGGTTTGAAACATGACATTAAGCAAACGTAGTAGCTGGCTGAATGTAGTGCTATCGGCAGCCTGGTGCTCCGATGTATCTGTAGACTAACTGTCAGCTAACTGTCAGTTAGTACAGTAGTTTAGTAGCTGTCTCTATTCAGCTCAGCTGACAGTCCGGTGCTCTGAGACGCATCTGTAATGTGTAACGTTAATGAATTCTGGTTATGTCCTGCCAGTTAATCTACCAAGCAGAGATAACGTGACCTCACTCTTCATTTTATTGATAGACTCTCAAGTTTGAACAGACCACTGCGGAATAAGCATGTGAGTGGAGTGGAGCAGCAAGAATTTCTGCTCCTCACTACCCGAGGTGCCTCCGTTGCTCCATGCTTAATGTCCCACCGTGGCGCTCCACCCATTACTGCTCAGCGCTCCACTGAGATTGCGTCTCCATTCCATTCTCATTTGCTCCAAAAAGATGTGCTTGCATATTTTTCCGTATCTTTAATAAGTAACTACCTCTATTCCACCAACTGAACCTTCCATTCAGCATAATCCATTGAATGACGAGCAGAGCAACATAAGGAAACTGCAACAAGGTATGTTATGACAAGCAGGGGCGGACCAGACTTTTTAGAATGAGTTGCCGTGACCAGGGCACTGACTTATACAGGCATGAATTTTGTGAACCCACGTAAGAATAAATAACATTTATTTTTTCTTATTTGTTTGTTTAATAAAGTTTTTTTTTTCAATCATTAAAAGTAGAATATAACTTAGCAGCACTGTAGTGCGCTGAAAATAGTACTGTACATGCTTTAATAGCTGCATTTTTGAATACAGCTTTCAATGTGAATGCTGAAAAGTTAGGGAACCACTGAAATAGAAGTCTGAGAAATGCCTCCAGCAGACGGATGGCACAGACCTGCTGCCGGCTTCTAACTCACCCGTTCATGCGTGTGTTATTCGTGATCTGAGAAAGTTGGAGTTAGCGTAGCTGCAGGCAGTATGCCTAATCTGATCTGGGAGGGTCAGTTAAGCTAACTAGCTGACTAGCTACCTGCTAGGCAACAAAGTGCTGCGGTCAGAGTCAGCACGCCACAGCTACATCTCTGCTCCTGTCTTTGTCATGCACCCTGAGACTGAACCCTCAGCAGTGCAGGTGTGCAGAGAGATGGGGGGGGGGGGGGGGGGGGGGGGGGCTCCCTCCTCCTCCTCCTGTCAGAGTCTGTTTAGGAGCCAACATCCAGGGGGAGGGGTGGGATGATCACATTGCACCTGATTAATGCAGAGCCCTTGTCTGCTAGGATTGCTGGCGAAGGAGACTTTACGCCTTGAGGTATCAACAGACCTGCTTCCCAAACTGGGACATGGCCCCCTCGCTGCATGCCTGACCGGGCAGTGGAGGTGTGTTTGGGACCTGAGCTGAACAGGCATTGATGAAAAAGTTAACCTTGAAAAGTTCAAAGACACAGTTTCCCACTCTGTCGACCCCCACCTCTCTTCTTCTCCATCCCGTCCCCCTGTCTGTCAACCCCTCCTTATCCTCCACCTCTTTCCCCCGGTGCTCCTCCATCCTTCACACCAGCTCTCGAACATCTGTATTCCTCCTTTCTTTTCTCTGCTGCTGTCTCTGAGAGCTTTGTTCTCTGCAGGTCAGGTCCAGGTCTGCAGAACCTCACTGCATCTCTTTTTTAAGAGCATGAGACGAACATGTTAGCAGTCCACCTGTCTGTGTGAACGAAGAACATTCATGAAACATATTTCACGGTCAATGCAGCTGGACTTGCTCCTGATCAGTTCAGAGCAGATCTATTCTGTAACTTTATAGAAAGGACATGTCACAAAAAGAGAAGTGCGAGCATTTGCACCGTCCGTCACAGAGCTTCAACAGTAAAATTTAACAAGTGAGCCAGGCCTCCTCCCCTTTTCCCCTTTTAAGTAGGCCACTGTTCAATAAACGCAGAATGGTTTTAACTTTAAACTGATCACAGTCCTCATATGGTACTGTTGAGGATTCATTCTGAGTGGATTCATTTAGAGTGAGCTGTAGAGCCGCCTGCAGAGGTCCAGGGGCCTGCAGAAGCTAACCTTTGACCCTTTGACAAGTTTAGCCTAGCCGTGTACTTGAGATGACTCTTCATTTCACCAGGATTGAAAGATTTAGTGCCTACACCTGTCTTGACTAAGGTGTCTTGCCCGGCAACTACATGTTACAGAAAAACAAGCTACAGACACAAAGTCTGTTTACCATAAATGGTTAGTTGCATGCATTCAGGGACGCCCCAGTAGTATAAAGGGGGCTAGGACATCAGGTATTAAGAGAGAGGAGAGGAGAGTTTTTGTCTGTGTGCCATCGTTGTGTCAACTTCAAATAAAGATGTTGGACTGAAGCTGCCATTGGATCTCCTCTTCTTCATTGAACTCCGTCTCTTCTTCATGCCAGTATTAGGGAAGTGGCCCACAAATTTATAACGCAGTCAGATCAAGGAGACCAGGAGTGAACCTCACTCTAGGAAAGACACGTCAGTACGCTGATGAAGTGATGATCTGAAGATACTCGGGGAGGGTCACAACAAAAAGCATGTGACCGTACCCTAACCAGCATGTCCTCTTTCTTGGTCGTAAAATTAAGACCGGGGGATTATTATTATAATTAATATTTTTACTAATGATGATAACATCAATTATAATAATAATACATTTCATTTTTAGGACACTTTAAAGAGTAAATTAAAACACAATTAATGCAATAACACAATAAGAAAAGATAAAAATAAAAAATAAAAGTAAGGCAGCCACATTAGCTCAGTTGGTAGAGGGCTTGGTTGGAGTGGGAGGGAGCTGAGGTTCAATACCCACCCCCTCCCAAGAATTTCCATCATTGGATTGGAAGGAACGCCCCCCAATCTGAACCCGAGTGGGGTTTTGTTATTTGATTTCTGTGCCCGTCACAGATTTTCCATTACAAACACCATGTTCGAGCATAAGGGTTTCCATACGTGCACTTGGCACCAGGACACCCTAGGTTGCAGTTCGATGATTGACTTTGTAGTCCTGTCATCGGACTTGGGGCTGCATGTCTTGGACACTTGGGTAAAGAGAAGGGTGGAGCTGTCAACCGATCACCACCTGGTGGTGAGTTGGCTCTGATGGTGGCGGAAGATGCCAGTCAGACCTGGTAGACCCAAACGTATTGTAAGGGTCTGCTGGGAACGTCTGGCAGAGTCTCCCGTCAGACAGAGTTTTAACTCCCACCTCCGGGAGAGCTTCAACTGTGTTCCTGGGGAGGTAGGGGACATTGGGTCCGAATGGGCCGTCCCTCCATTGTTGAGAGCTGTGGCCGTAAGGTGGTTGGTGCCTGTTGGGGTGGCAATACCCGAACCAGCTGGTGGACATCAGTGGTGAGGGGTGCTGTCCAGCTGAAGAAGGAGTCCTATCGGGCTTTTTTGGCGTGTGGGACTCCTGAGGCAGAAGACAGGTATCGACAGGCCGAGCGGAATGTGGCTTCGACGGTTGCCGAGGCAAAAACCCGGACATGAGAGGAGTTCAGTGAGGCCATGGAAAATGACTCCCAGACAGCTTCAGAGAGGTTCTGGACCACCATCCAGCATCTCAGGAGGGGGAAGCAGTGCACTGTAAACACTATAATCTGTAGGGACGGTGCGCTGCTGACCTCGACTCGGGATGTTGTGGATCTGTGGGAGGAATACTCCGAAGACCTCCTCAATCCCACCGGCACACCTTTCTTGGAGGAAGCAGGGCTTGGGAATGTAGTGGTGGGCTCTTCCATCTCTGGGGTTCAGGTTGCCGAGGTGATTAAAAAACTCTTTGGTAGCAGGGCCCCGGGGGTGGATGAGATCCGCCCAGAGTTCCTTCAGGCCATGGATGTTGTGGGTCTGTCGTGGCTGACACAACTTTGCAACATCGCGTGGACATCGGGGGCAGTGCCTCTGGATTGGCAGACTGGGGTGATGGTCCCTCTTTTACGAAGGGGGACTGGAGGGTGTGTTCCAAATACAGGGGGATCACACTCCTCACCCTGTATTTGGGGGTACTGGAGAGGAGGGTCCCTAGCATAGTTGAACCTCGGATTAAGGAGGAGCAAATGGTTTTCCAGCTCCATACCCTCAGCAGGGTCCTCGAGAGTGCATGGGAGTTTTCCCAACCTGTCCACATGTGTTTTGTGGACGTGGAGAAGGTATTGGACCGTGTCCCTTGGGGAGTCCTGTGGGGGGTTCTCCAGGAGTATGGGGTATTGGACTGCTTGTTACGAGCCGTCCGTTTCCTGTGTGACCGGTGCCAGAGCTTGGTCCACATTGCTGGCAGTAAGTGGGACTCGTTTCCAGTGAGGGTTGGACTCCACCAGGGCTGCCCTTCGTCACCGATTCTGTTCATAACTTTTATGAACAGAATTTCTAGGCGCAGCCAGGGTGTTGAGGGGGTCCGGTTTGGTGACCTCAGGATGGATCACTGCTTTTTGCAGATGATGTGGTCCTGTTGGCTTCATCAAGTCGTGACCTTCAACTCTCTCTGGATCGCTTTGCAGCCAAGTGTGAAGCAGCTGGGATGAGAATCAGCACCTCCAAATCCGAGTCCATGGTCCTCAGCCTGAAAAAGGTGGAGGGCCCTCTCCGGGTCGGGGATGAGATCTTACCCCAAGTGGAAGAGTTTAAGTATGTTGGGGTCTTGTTCACGAGTGAGGGAAGGATGGAGCGAGAGATCGGCAGGCGGATTGGTGCAGCGTCTGCGGTAATGTGGACTCTGCACAGGTCTGTCGTGGTGAAGAGGGAGCTGAGCCGGGAGGCAAAGCTCTCTGTTTACCAGTGGATCTTCGTTCCCACCCTCACCTATGGTCATGAGCTTTGGGTAGTGACCGAAAGAACAAGATGGCGGTTACAAGCTGCCAAAATGAGCTTCCTCCGTAGGGTGGCCGGGCTCTCCCTTAGAGATAGGGTGAGAAGCTCGGCTATCTGGGAGGAGCTCGGAGTAGAGCCGCTGCTCCTCCACATTCAGAGGAGCCAGATGAGGTGGCTTGGGCATCCGATGAGGATGCCTCCGGGACGCCTCCCTGGTGAGGTGTTCAGGGCACGTCTCACTGGGAGGAGACCCCAGGGCAGACCCAGAACATGCTGGGGAGACTAAATCTCTCGGCTGGCCTGGGAACGCCTTGGGATCTCCTGAGAAGAGCTGGACGAAGTAGCTCGGGAGAGGGAAGTCTGGGCTGTCCTGTCCTTAGGCTGCTGCCCCCGCAACCGACCCCGAATAAACGGCAGCCACCGGAGCCCAGCTGCACCTTGAAAGCCGCTGGCACCACTTATCCCCCAACAAAGTCATAGCCAGCGAGGCCCTCAGAGGGTCGTTCTGAAATAAATGATTGGACGAGAACCAGGAAGAGGTGTGATGCTGCGCGTGACTGTGAGTCTTCTCTGGGAGAGTTGAACACAACAGTTGGACCCAATTCAGTCTGTATTCGGTAAACAATGGCAGAGAAAACGCAGCTAGAGTTCAGTTTAATACAGTCTATGGTTCAGAGCCACTTCTTCCTTCAAGTTCTGCAACACAGAGCAAGAGGAGGAAGACGGTTGTTGAGAAGGCGAATAAAAGGCGTTTGGATGCCGAGAGAGCTAAACTAGTGTAAACATTGGAGCCGATTTTCACGATGGCGAGAGCTTAAGGACGTGTAAGGATTCAAGAGCAACGCCAATGTTGCAGAGTTTCTGCTGGACAGGTAATTGTCTGATCTGACTTTATTGTCTTGTTTTATTCATACATCAGGTAGCCAGCGATACAAACGGCGAAAGCTAGCGGCTATCTAATAGCCTGTAACTGTGTTGACATAGACCTTCTGCACCGTCTGTTAGCAGAACACTCATCAGTTGTTGTTCATCAACACGAATGGGATTCTTTACGAAGCCTGTACGTTGTCTCCTGTGTGTTTTCAGAGCTATGAGAAAGATACATCCACCTCCACACCGCCGAAACACAGAAGGGAGAGGCTGCTACCCCTAGCTGTTTCAAACGTTTGTTTGGAGTCTCCTCCTGATGGTGAGTTTTAGCCTCAGATAAAGCTCAGTGAACAAGAACATCACCTTGACCACTTGACCATTGTTTGCAGTGAGGTACAGTAATGTAATGCTGTATAAACTGAGTCATATACACAGTATCAGATTGTTGGTAATCTGTGGGCAAAGTTTACAAAAGGGAGATAAAACACATCCACACAGAGATCTTTTCTCCCTCTGTAGAACCTAACCTAGAGTAGAACCTAGAAATCAACTCCTCTGATTTCAACCAGACATGCTTCCTGTTCTTTTGATATTTGTCATGTTTTAGCCGTCATTTGAGATCAACGTTTGAGGAGATGACAGTGAATATTGCAGATATCATCAATCACAATGGGGAACAAATGAGAAGTACAAGTAAAGGACATCAACTACATATTCACTAAGAAAATATGAGATAGTAGTGAAGATATAACAATAATAATAAATCTACAATATGGGTACAGTAAAAATTACTGTAGGTACTAACCACACCTTAGGCCCCGTTTACACGGAGACTCCCGCAAAGATTCTTCCTTTGCGTTTCCAAAAGCCACCCGTGTTTACATGAGGACGGCATGAAAACGATCCGCGTTCATACGACTCCAGGAGGACAAGTCACAACGATGGCCAGTAGTTGGCGATGTGGATTGTACTGAAGTGGCGCCATAATCCAGAAATCTGCCATCATTGTTGTGGTTGTTCTTTCTTTTTCTGCCGTTTTGTTGTGTGAGATGGTCAGCAATCCAACCATTATGCACATTACTGCCACCTACTGGACTGGAATGGCTCAACTGGAAATGTGGCTGCGCGCGCAGCCTTAACCTGAAACTACGGTGACGTCAGCGTTTCACCCTGAAATGCTCTGCTCTATGTTTACACGAGGCTGGATGAAGAAGCGGATTCAAATCTTTCCACTCTGGGGAGCATTTTCAAAAGATTGCGTTTTCACTGAAAACGCAACGTGGTCTCATCTAAACGGAAGGCCAAAACACAACGAAATGTTTTTGGAATTGACCGTTTTCGGCGTCATGTAAACTAGGCCTTAGTGTGTGATAGCAGCATAAAGTGTTGTAGATAAACTGATGTTTGCGGAGTGGTCATGAAAGGAATTTTAAAAGTTTGTCTTAAACTTCTTGTCTGTTTTACAGAGATGATGATTTCTCTCCAGCAGGAATAGTGGAGTTGGACAGCAGCAGTGCTCCAGAGGCAGCTGTTCAACAGCTGGATGAAAGGTTTTTAAAGTTTGTATATATACTGTGTTCAAATGTTTCTCATGTTAAAAATATAAACACTCTTTATTCTTGCTCTTCATTTGTGTCATGTCATACATCTTTTGTTTGTTTTTTTCTTTGCAGTATGTCCTCACTGGGGCTGGATGAAGAGGACATCAATGCACATGACTTCAATGATATCCATAATTCAGTGTGAGTTTATGTGTGAACTGCAAAGATCATCATTTTTCATAACTTTCTGTTTTTGTCTGTAAAAATAACCTTTCCAGTCAGTTGTACTCACTAACACTTTTACAGACACAACTCAGCAGAGGGCTCGGTGAGTCAGCGCATGACACTACTGAATGAGTTATGGTTACATTGACAGAAAAATATACAGCTTCAGGAGTCCTTTTTATTGGCTTGCATTGATCTGGTGGGGCAATTTTTGACACTCCAAACTAGTGGTGATTTTGTCATAGTTTTTTAAAGGGGAAATGTAAGTGACAGAAGAAAAATGCTGTGAAATAATGACTTATGATAAATTGAGTAAATGCCAATAAGTACTCTTGGAGTCAATTTGATGTCTTCAAATGTGGCATTTAGTTAAAAATGTTCTTTTGTTTCTTACTACAGGACAACCACTGCCTAAGGACTAGAGGATTCTGGGAACTTACCGCTGCTCTCCAGGCATGTCAGCCATCCTCAGATTGTTAATCAATGAACAAGACACAACTAACAGACCTGTCTACCTTCCTTTTAGGAGAATACAATCTATTGTATTCATGAATATTTTGTTTTGTAACAAAGTTTGTTTTTTAATAAAAATATGTCATACAATAATTTCATGATGTTATCCTTTATGTTCAGTGTTAATACTACTTCAAACTGATTAGATCCTTTAGAAATAAAAAGAAAGACCATTGTAAGTTTTGAATATTTATTGAAAGAATATAAATAATACAGTCAGCTAAAACCACAAAATACACACAAATGAAAAATCTTTATTGTTGTATGGTACATGCACTATCCGCATTTATAGATAAATCACCAACCATCATCTTTACAGTGTTTTTATTTTGCTTGATAAAAAATAAAGACACTAGGATACACTGGTTTGTTAGTTATACAACATTACTTACTATTAATATTACCAATGGAGGTCAATTTGTTGAAGATATAACAGATGGACTATATCAGAAGTAATTTGAGGCTATACCCGATCATCAGAAATCCTTTGGGCTTGTAGATTCTGGACTGGCTGGAGGTCTTGCAGATTCTGGACTGGCTGGAGGTCTTGCTCTACTCTGCCGACAGCAGTATGTCCCCGGCCTCTGTCTCTACCTCTCGGACGTCTACCTCTGCCATGGCCTTGACCGCTGCCTTGTCTTCTCTAACCCAATGAGGTGCTCAGAGCTGGATTATAGTCAACCCCAGAACCAACTGCACTCTCATCAAAAGAGCTCTAACAAGAAAAAAATAAACAAAAACATTATAAACCCAAAGCAAAAATCCGACTGTAAACAACAGTTTACTGAAATACATTTGTATGCTCCGTGGTCATATAATGAGATACAATGCTAAACATACAGAAACACTCAAATCAATTGTTACTTTTTACTACTGACTGTTGTTTCAGCTCTCCGGCTAGCAGGAGTTGTTAGCCAGGCAATAATAAGTCTGTCATTTCTCATCTACCGATCAGATATGTCAGTCTGACGTACCCCACCTTTAACGGTTACTTAAGGTAAAGCATAACAAATATAATAAGGAAGCCCTGCTACAGCCAGATTGTGAGCTCCTTGTTTTCACTTTGTGGTGTTATTTTGAAGCTGTCCAGAACAGTTATTTGGTAAAAGTCTTTTCTCACACAGCTCTTCCTTTGAGCATACCATGAGCCCTAGTTAGAAAAAAGTCATTGTGAAATGTGTTTTTTGTAGTAAATTATTAAATAACAGCGGGTTACAGAGAATATTTGGTCTGCTATAATCTGCCTCTCCCTTTGCATCTATCTAAATAAAACAGTAAGAACAAAGGTAAACCACTGTTCCCATCCAATAACATCCGGTTCTGAGAGGTTTGATCCAGTATTATCTTCCCTTTCTCTCCCTGGACCACTTGGTGGAAACAGCTTTATCATCAGGGTCATCTGAAACTTAGACCTGTTCTCTTTAAAGTTTGGATCCCTGCTGTGAGAAGATTTCTGTCGGTTGCTGTCTCTCTGTCACTGTCAGTTTGACAAAAATATTGATTTAGTCCAGTCAGACAAAGAGCTCTGTGTCAACAGACCCTGGAACCAGCTTTAGTACCTGATGAAAGACAGCCCTGTCTTAAAGAGCTCTTCACTTCACACTCTGTAACCACCGATAGGTTTTTGTTTGACATCAAACGCTTTACTTCAGCAATGGAGGACTCAAATACGAGGAGCTTTTCTGTCCACAAACTGTGAATTTAGAAAGAAACATTTGTTGTATTTTTACTTTTAGGAGGCCAACAACAGTCTTTGATGCGGCTGATATTAAAAGAGCTGCAGTTATTCACTAAAACCATCTTTTTAAAAAACTAAAATCAATCAAGATAAAGATAACTGAATGACTGGGTGTTTTTTTTCCTCCTAAAAATCAAACTTTATTCTCTAACATTACTAAATTCAACTGATCGAATTCCTGCAAATTTTCTCTGAACACTGAGACTCTTTTTTTTTTTTTTTTTTTTTACATCTTGATGACTTTATTGTTGTAAAAGTTTGACTCTATACTCCCCTCGTGTTAACATTATACTTGTGACATAATTTTTTTTTCCTGTTACATTAAAACATTATTTCTGCAACATTTTGACTTCTTTCATTCAACCCTCTGAATTGAATTTCATAACAATTGGAAATTTTTTGTAACTTTCAGGTGTTTTTGGTAACATTCACACTTTTAAAACATTCTGACTTCATTCTTTTTAACAACCCAGTGTTATTCTGCCAACATTACACATTTTTTCACGCGCTAAATCCTCATTCAGACAGGGCAGTCCACGCCACTTGAGCTCCCGTAACAGACCAGTAGCTAAGCCACCCCCCTCCACTCACTCTGACAAACAGTGAGCATTCAGTGACAGGTGCTGAAGCAGGTGTTACAGTAGGAGACATTTCACAGGATGCTGTTGATGATTGTTGGAGACAGAAAGACCACAGGTCATCTTTCAGTCACCAAAAGTCTCTAAAGTCGTCATTGGAGGGAGATACGAATCATTTTATTGTTGAAGGTTGATAAAAAGCTTCAGACTAAATTTACAGCTCCCAGAGCAAACCTGATAAACAGCATCTGGTTAGCATCAGCATCTCAGACAACAAGACAGAGGATCAGCATTGGTCAGGACAAAAATATAACCTCCTTTTACCATCTTTACCAAGAGTGTGTCTCTGTTAGTTTGGAGCAACAGGATTTACACTGAATCATTCAGCACAACGTTTGACAACCTTTGTTATCTCAGCTGTTACAGATAAGCTAATGAAGCTAAGCTCCAGAAGCTAACATTGGTTTAACTAGAGCCCTTTAAACAACAGCTAACAATGATGTACGATCACCAAAGAACAAAAACTAGAACATAACAGGCCAATGAACTCCCAACAAACAGAGAGACATGATGAACAACACAGCTAGGAGCTAACGCTAGGCTAACTTTAGCTAACCTCAGAGAAAATCCCAAAGTGTCCACTTGGAGCTGATGTTGGTCGGCTGCACAACTTTATCCAAAGAAGACACTTTGCTCTGTTCAGATGGGTCTGAGGAAAGGGTGAAAATGCTCCCTGTCACCCAGTCTCTCAGGATAGCTTGTGTCAAAGCTGCATGTTCCCCATGAACACAGTTTGACCAGTTTTAAACTTAAAATCTCAGAAAAACCTCATAAAACCGAAAAAAACACAACTTTCTGCTATGTAATTTAATGGACATCTGAGTGTATGGAAGGCTCTATGCACTGTGATTGGCTCAATGTGAATTTTGTTTTTGAAAGTAGCCCCTAAGGTCAGACATTGTGATAGCTCCATTAGAAATCATAACAGTCACATTGATGTGTTAGAGCAGGGGTCCCAAATTTTTTTCCAGTCAGAGCCAAACAACTCTTTCCTTCTCTGATGGGCGGCCAGGGTCAGTTTGTAAAATAAAGTGTGATGATCGCAGAGGTGTCCAAACGTAAGTATTTAGTATTTCCCAGAAAGCCACACATAACCAAATATTAATAACCCTTTCTAGGATCTTGACAGTAAAAAAAATCAGAAAATAAATAATATCATTATCAATGAAATATACAACACCATTTATGAAATAAATAATAACTTAATAACCCTCTTCAGGTTTTTACAGAAAAAAAAGACCATGAAATATTTACTTTCTTGTAGACACCACTGTTTGCAGCTCACTCTCATTAACTTCACAGTAAAAACCAGAAAGCAAGCAGGCTAAGAAACCAAACTAAGTGATACAACATCTCCCAGCGCGATACATTTCCTACCAGTATGGTTGTATGACAGGATTTTTTTTTTAAGGGGGGGGGGTTTCAGAGAGGGCACAAACTGCAGGAGGGTGGAATAGAAAGTTACATCCTATGCATGTGTAAGTCTACGTCTCGTGGCCAGACTGAAACAAAAAAAAAAAAAAAAAAAAAATCATAAGCCGCCTCTGGTATTGTTCTGGAGGCCGGGCAAATTATGGAGGCAGGCCGTTTCCGGCCCCGGGCCATAGTTTGAGGACCACTGTGTTAAAGGATGATCATCATGTCACGTCTCGTCTCGTGTGCCTCATGTTGTCTTTCCTCGCCGCTCGTATTGGATTGAGTTTAAGCCCGCCTCTGCACGGTGCTGTAAATAGATGGTTTTCAGTGACATATGGAAACACTGGCTGTTGGATGGTGAGTGCGCTCTCTAGTGAACGCTTTTCACTTTTATTTCCCCTTCCATGAAAAAAAAATAAAATTAAGTCAAACATATGGGGTCAGCTGAAAAGAGGAGTTTAATTTGATATTCAAAAAACTGATTACTGCGGGGCGTCTTTGGTCCCTTGTTGTGTCCTTGAGCTGTGATTGGTTCACAATTCCCACACCTGTGCACCCTTCAGTGTTTGTGGATTCAAAGTGAAAAATAACATCATATAGACGTATGTAATTATAGCTTATTTGGCATGTTCTTCCACAAGAGTCCTCCTCCTCCTCCTCCTCCTCCTCCTGCTGCTGCTGCTGACTGAGGTGACACACTGACATGGTTGTGGCTCCTGTTTGATTGAAACCCTGATAACTCTGAGCTGTTCCTGAGCTTTGTTAGCTCCATTGTCATTGTATGTAGGTTGGATACCCGACTCGCAGACCTCTTGACGTTAATGACAGACATAAAGCCCACAGGACACGCAGAGGTGTGACATTTTATAGCGTTTAGGAAGGGAAGCCGAGATGTTTGCTGCAGCTTTTGTCTTTAAGCGCCGTGTCTGCAGAGAGGGAACAATACCTCTGAGCCTGATTCCCAGACCGTCCACCCAGACTGAGGAGATAAAAACCAGGAGTATTGTCCTGATGTCTCCCATAAAGCACACTCCCTGATGGAGACAAGCCTGAGAGAGCTGCAGCTGCGTGGCTCCATGCCAACACAAAACACCTCACTCATATAACCTGTGACTCCTTTAAGGTAGACTTTCATGTGAAATGAGTTAAAAGAACGTCTGCTAGCTTTCTTTCTTCTCCTTATTCTGGACTGATCTGGGTTCGCCTGTTGGGTAGATTCTTCATACAGAGTTATCAGAGCACTGATACGTGTGCAAAGTTCAGAGCAGAGCAGCCATAAAAAGGGATGATCAATCAGTAACTCTGCATGAAGCTTAGGGACACACTCTCCATGTTCATGAATTTTGGACCTACAGCTTTCGATAGCATGTGATTAACATGAAAAATCTGTCAGTCTGGTTATGTTTAGGTACCAGAACCAGCGGGTTGAGGTCTGAAAAATGACATGGTTTGGGTTTAGATGAGTACCTATATGTGTGTGTGTGTATGTGCAAGTGATGCATCTTAAGTTATGTCTCCATGGCATCGTTTATGAGCCAACAGAGATCTCCCAGAGGAAGTCTACAAACAGTGTTTTTGACAAGTGGACTGTACAACTGCTCCAGATGGCATCATGTGTGTGTGAATACATTTAGAAGTGTTTTGTGCTGATGTACCGTACATTTAGCAGAACAGGCTCCTGTCATCTGCTCCTAATCAAGGTTATACTGGAGTACTCAGCTGCCCAGTGCTCTTTGTGTCTGACTGTAGACGAGCTGTCGGCGTCTCCTCTCAGCTCCCTTCAGCCAGTCTGCAAGCTCTAAAGGGAATTTAATCTTTCCTGGTAATGGTCATGAGCTGAAAGTGGAAAAGAAACTCTGAAGTTGTCCTGTGCAGTTGGTTTTTGAGGTAGAACAAATTATCTGTGTTTTTTTTTTTTTTTTTCTGGGAGTAATCCAACCAGAGCTGCTGATTGAGATAAAAGAATCTCTGTTCTACATCCAGTCCAAACTGTCCCTACATGAGCCAGAGTTAAGCCTCACAGTGGCAAAGTGTTACCAACCCCTCAGTAAGGAACACAGCTATTGGCTTTCTTAGAAGTCACTAAATGGCATCGTTGGCCAGTTGGCCACTCAAAAAGTGATTAAAAAAACACTGTAAATGTGTTGAGAACTATAAATGAACTTTCTTCGGTCCATCATTCTTTTCTTCATGTCTAAATATCAACTCTCCTCCTTTGCCTGGGCTTGGGATCGCCAAACGTGACCAGAAAGAGAAACACGCATGATTCATCCACATACGGACGCCTGCTCTGGCTGCAGCTAGGAGGGACTGCTGTGCAGGCGAGTGAGGACTGGTTCAGTAGGTACGTGCTTTCACACTACAGTGCCTAAACTCCAGAAAGAGTTGCTGGATTTTGTGGTGATTGCTACATGTTTGGATCTCTTTGTGTGTGTGTGGGGTTTCCCTCCCTGCCCTACACAGAGATTGGGCAGCCCACTCCTGCATTGGCCCAATCTGCACATGCACCTGTTCCTCATCATGGCCATCACCACCAGCACTTAAACTCTGCTCAGAGACTGTTCCAGGGCTAGAGTGTTCCAGCGTCTTCAGAGGAGTTACAGCCGACTCTCTCCAGAGTTTTTCCCGCGTCATCAAATGTTATGTTTTCTACTTTTGGTGTGTTTTACCTGCCTCTAACCCTAAGTGACCTCCTTTTCCCCTAGTGCAAATGCCATGTTTCTGCCATGCTGCCACACTCTCTCTGGATACCCACCAGCCTCCACTTCAAGCTTCATTCCTACACCTCAACACAGACCAGGCTGGATCTCTTCCGCTCATCCCACCCACCCCCTTTAACAATAAGCTCACTTTGATTGCTGATTTGCAGTTTTGGGCAAATTTATTTAAGAAAGTAACAAGTTATAGTTACTTTCTAACTTAACTAGTAACTGAATTACTCCTTCATTAATGTAATTAGTTACCAGGAAAAATAATTATTGTGTTACTTTTTGAAAACATGCTGCAGAATTCAGTATATGAGCAGGTTTCTCTCTGGGACATAATGTTCATGTCTGTTCTTGCCTTTTCCATCTCTGACGTTGAAGTAGTTTCTGTTTACTCTTATCCTGAAAATGAGGTTAATGTAGAGCCTGTAGGCCGACTCCCATCCTAAAAACTCCAGTTTTAACCCACAGACCGCTCAGCACTCGCTCAAATTAAATCTGCAGCTCCTGTCTTGTGTCTGGCTGAGTGATCCAGGTCAGATAGACCTGCCAACTCTCCTGATTTAGGAGGGATTCTCCTGCTTTATAACCCTGTCTCTGGTTCAACTCCCGACTAGTAATTTCTCCAGATTAAACCCTTATTTTTAAGTCTGGTCCCGTCATCTCTGATTGATATTTTTTCAGGTCAAAACAAGTCGTCTTCTTGTGCCTCACATTCAAACCTGGACCTGGACCAAGACCTGATGCACATTTGCCGTGGTGTTAAACTACAGCAATGTAGCACCAACTACTGGCGAGGCAGACTTACAGTCAGACTTTTTGCCTTGAGTATTAGCTGCTGGCATCAAGAGTAGCAAACCTTGCACGGAAATACCTGGTTATATGTGGCACGTCTGTCCCAGCTGAGCGAGTGTTTTCAGCAGCTGGCCTAACTGTGAACAGGCTGCGCACAGGGCTCACTCCTGACCAGTACCTACCATTGTATAGGGGAGTGACCCGCCCTCCCATCGGAGGCACCCGCCCCCCTGAGAATCCAGTTAATTTAACTTTCCATATAGCCCCAGATCACAGCAGGAGTGATACAGTTATGGGCAAACCTGATTAACAGTATTTGTAACTTCATCCCAGGCTGTTTTTGCATCATCAGCCTGTCTGTTTGCAGTACCATATATTCTGGTACTGCGAGCTTGAACCTCCCGGACCAATACATCAGTTTCCTCCTGGGAGAAGTTAGGCCGCCTGGAGCTGCTGCTGCTGTCGTCGATGATTCGTCGTCGTCCATGATAAAACTAAATTGTCACTGCGCCTCGCCCTCAGCGCATTTAAAGGCTAGGAGAGGCGCTCATTTGATAGATGAAGACAGCGCTCAGCTTAAACCCACTCACGGCTTTTCTCCTCCCTCTCTGCCATTTGTGCAGAGGGAGGCGTGGCCTCTCTGCGCCATGAGTGCACCTCTCTTCGCACTGCAGGAAACTTGCAAAGTGTGCCTGTCACGCCCTGCCCGAGCAGCGAAGGCCAGCACAGGACAGGTGCACCTGCGCTTGCGCCTGGTCTACAAAATTAGAGCCTAGTATGTAATGTGGCTCTTTGTAGTACTACGGTTATTTTTGTGGCTCTTGGTCTCTGACTGGTTGGCCACCCCTGGTCTACAACTTCATTATAACTTTTATTCATTTGGGGTGGCTCACTTGCTGAGTTATTGCCTCTCAACTGGGGGGGAATCGGTGGCGCAGTTGGAGAATGTGCTTGGTCGGTGATCGGAAGGTTGCAGGTTCAAGCCCAGCTCTGGGCAACACATGGCGATGTGTCCTTGGGCAAGACACTTAACCCCTAGTTGCTCCCACTGCTGCGTCAGTGGTGTGTGAATGGGCATGAACGGGCGTGACTGTATTAGAGATACTGATGGATAGCTATCATAGTAAAAATTGGATCCATCAGTGAGTGAATGTGAGAGTGAATGGGTGTGGATGGGTAAATGTGACCTGTGGTGTACAGCAGCTTTGAGTAGTCCACGACTAGAAAAGCGCTACATAAGCTCACGTCCATTTACCATTTAACTGGGAGGTTTGGGGTTCAATTTTTTTAATCGTTCCATATAGTCCATCTAGCTCTTTGCGTTCTCAACATGCAGGTCTGCTCGTTGTACCTAGGGTCTCTAAAAGTAGTCTGGGAGGTCGAGCCTTTAGTTATCAGGCTCCTCTTCTTTGGAATAACTAACTGGTTGAGGTCTGGGGAGCAGACACGGTCTCAACCTTTAAGAGTAGACTTAAAACTTTCCTTTTTGATAAAGCTTAGAGTTAGAGCTGGCTCAGGTCTGAACCAGCTCTTAGTCATGCTGCTATAGGTTTAGACTGCTGGGGGGAACTGACACACAGGGCTCCTGTTTCCCTCTTTTTCTGTCAGTCTAACTTCTAGTCTTACTGTCCTGTTATAGTTACTGACCATACACCTCTCTGGGAGGCTCTGAGTTTGTCTTGTAGGTTCCTGGGGATCGGTGAAGTGGACGGCCTGTTGCTGTGCGCCTGTCAGACTCCAGCTGCTACGGCTTTGGATTATTGCCGGGAATGGCCTGCTGGTTTCACCTTAACTGTCGCCACAGCGCCAAACTTCTCTCTCACTCTCTCTCCCTTTCTGTGTGTGTGTGTGTGCGCGCGTGCGTGTGCGTGCGTGTGTATCCCTCTCTCTCTTTCACCCCCCCATTATTCTCTCTCCCACTCTCTCTCCTCTATCTGTCTCTCTCTAACCCAAACACAGTCTCCTCAGATGTCTGTCTAACATGAGTCTGGTTCTGTCCGAGGTTTCTGCCCGTTAAAGGGAAGTTTTTCCTTGCCATTGTAACTTGCTAAATGCTGCAAAGTCCTGTACTCATGGTGGATTAAGATGAGGTCAGACTCCTTATCTTGTCTTGATGCTGGGTTTCTGATAATAAAATTTTATTAACATTTACGGGTCTAGACCTGTAAATGTTTTTGTAAAGTGTCTTGAAATAACATTTGTTATGATTTGGCTATACAAATAAAGATTGATTGATTGATTGAATTCCACTTCCTGCAGTCACATGCTGAAGTGTCCTTCAGCAAGACAGTTAACCCCGAATTGCTCCACTTTTGGTCAGTGGTGTGGGGATGGGTGTGAATGTGTTAGTTAAACTGATGGTTTCTACTGGGGGACCATCAGTCGGACATCAGTGTGTGAATGTGCTGTGGCTGTGTAAATGAGGCTGGCAGTGTAAAGCACTCTGATTGATCTGTGAGCCTCGAAAAGCACTGTATCAGTACTGGTCCATTTAAAGTTTACCTGTTTTATCATCCTGTATTAAATTTGATTTTATGTTGACCCTAATCCTTTTTATTTGAATTCTTCATTTGAAATCATCTTCTGTATTTCTGTGATTTGCCTTTGATGCTTCTGTTGTTCTGGTTTACTCATGTGAGTTTTGAAACAAACTGAGCAAAGTGAAAATATTCAACACCGTCCATCTTTTAAAACTGGAATTTCTCTCCTTTTGGAAATCCTCTTACAGGTGCAATATATTTTTCTAAGGTTGGTTTGAAAGCCCATAGAAAGCTGCAGTGTACAGAGGATGAAAAGCGTCATATCCAGCGTCAGAGGCTGCTGGCTAATAAAAGCTTCTGGCCTTGATGCTGGCTGGGATGAACGATGCTCTTATAAACCTTTTGGTGTGAAACCTGCATAGTGAGGTTTGATAGCTGGTCTATAAACGACCTCTGACAAACAAGGTGTGAGCATCACTGAGCTGTCCTGTAGCTCCCTGTGGACCTTCCAGCAGCAGCAGACTAATGTGTGTGAAACATGTAGAAATGTGCTGTCTTTTACAAACTGAGTGTTTCAGTGAAGTGAACCCTGCTCTTCTTCTTCAGATCTGGGGATGGGAAAAGATAGCAGCTGCAGATGCCCGTCTGTCTCTCAGCAGGGTTTAGTGAACTGAAATCCTTGATGACGTCCTGGATCTGGCAGCTGGGTGATGAGTGTGGGGTTGTTCTCAGGTTATCCATATATGACAGCTTCACTTAATTCATGGCTCACTGTAACAACCTGGCACCACCTCTTTACCCTTCCACAACCCTCCCCCCATCCATCTTTCTGCCTGCTCCACCCCCCTGGCACTGTCTCCCAGCCGCTGTGTGAATGTTTAAATTCTTCCTCTTTTTTTTTTTAACGTCTTCCAGCCTTCTGAATCCTTCCGATGACAAAGATCCCATCCTCCATCCATGACCCTCCTCCTATCTACCTTCACCTCCCTGCCCCCACCCGCTCTCAGCCTCTCTGTGTGAGCCTGATAGATGCTCTCCAATATCCAGCCGGCATAAATCTTCTCCCAAGTCGGCCACAAATATCTCAGCTATGCTGATTTATAGAATCCGGCCTCCCCGTCTGTCTCAGGGAGAGCTCGCGCTGCTGCTTGTCGGCGGCATGTAGATGGAATTGATTTCTTAATAGCGAGTCTCTTCAGAATAAGAGGGCTTTCTTCACGAGGCAGCCGTAAAGAGAGGCAGAGGGAGATTATTGAGTGTGTGGCTGAGCAGCACTGATGGAGAGCATAGAGGGACTCACCTGTAAAAAAGGTCAGCGCAGCAGTAAACAGGCAGATGAGCGAGGGAGGATGGAGAGGTGGAGGACACACATGGAGAGATGAATACCATCACATCCCTCACGTGCTGCGCGGCGAGGCAACGTGCTCGACAGACACTCAAAACTCATCAACAAAACCAGCTTTTCCTTTCGTTCTACTTTTTCCTGGTGTCCTCCTGCTGCTCAAAACTGAAGCCAAAATTAGCCCAGTGCTAAGCAGTGTTGATACAGTTACCTGAAAATGTAATCTGATTACTCCTTCAAGTAGTAACTTGGTAACTTTACCTATTACTTGGTTTTAAAAGTTAGTGAGTATGATTAAAAGTTACTTCATTAGGTAGATGCAGCAGCTGCTGACAACACCCCCACTCATCAGGATTTGGCAACAATGTGTGATTGTGATTATAAAGAATAATGATACATGTTGAGCTGCACGGTGGCACAGTTAGTGCTGCAGTCTCACAGCAAGAAGGTCACAGGTTCGATTCCCAGCCTGGCCGGTTGCATGTTCTCCCTGTGCACGTCTGGCTTCCTCCCACAGTCCAAAAACACGCTCATCAGGTTAATTGAACACTCTAAATCAGGGTTACCCAACCCTGGTTCTGGAGGACCCCTGCCCTGCATGTATTAGATGTTACCCCACTCCAGCGCACCTGATTCAAATGAATGGCTCGTTATCAGGCTCGAGCAGAGCTTGATGACGAGATGATCATTTGAATCAGGTGTGCTGGAGTCGGGTAACATCTAAAACATGCAGGGCAGGGGTCCTCCAGAACCAGGGTTGGGTAACACTGCTCTAAATTGTCCATAGGTGTGAGTGTGTGAGTGAATGGTTGTGTGTCTCTGTGTCAGCCCTGTGATTGACTGGTGACCAGTTCAGGATATACCCCGCCTCTAACCCAATGACTGCTGGGATAGGCTCCAGCCACCTGCAACCCTGAGCAGGAAAAGCAGAAAATGAATGACTGAATGAATAATATATGTCCACATGTCTTGTTATGAAGGAACATGCTGTCAGTTTTTCATTATTTCTGAATCTCCCGTTTTATTTTAACTCTTGTCTTTCGTCTCTTTCACTTCCTGTCAAGCTGCCTCCTTCAGTGCTGATCACCGGGTCCCTCCATTTATTGTTGCTAGGCGCTGCCCAAGTAGCTGCCTGTTGCAGCAGCTCTCTCTTCTTTGTCTGTTTCTTGTAATTTTTTTGTCTCTTTTTTGTCATCTTTGTATTTGGAGTGGATTATCACTTTGTATGGTTCATTGTTGGTCATGGACACCAAACTTTTTGTGGCTTCAGCGATATTTTTACAACTTTTTCTCCTGTGTTTGTCTGGAGATCCTACATGTAACCATGGCTGCATTGTTTACATGTGAAATTAGCTGTTAGCAGCCTGTAGCATGTCAATGCTAAATAGTGTAAGGCTTGATGATTTTCTTCAAGGTGAGGAGGAGGTGAGGACAACGTGCTGGTTCTCAGGTGTGAGCTGGAAGGTGACAACGTGGACCTGTCCTTCCATCCATCGTTGTTGGGAACGTGGGATCTATCTCTGGTGGGATGGACGAGCTAGCCGTGCTAGCCCAGCAGCAGAGGGGCTGCCGGAGGGCAGAGTGGCATCGTGCTGTTCACGGACGTGGCTGACGGATCTGACATCGGACGCCGGCGCCACATTGGAGGAGCTTCACGTGCTGTGGGCAGACAGGACCCAGGAGACAGAGACTGAACAGACTGCTGGGGAGGCTCAGTCCTGGACCCTGTGGAGGTGGAGACTGGCTGGGCTGGAGAGTGGTGGATTGGCGGTCGTCATCTATTTTCTTGTGGACCTTTTTGCACTTTCTATACACTTTCTTACTTTTGTTTCCTTAAATGCTGCTGTGACTCCTGAATTTCCCCTCGGGGATAAATAAAGTAGTATCCATCCATCCATCCGTCCGTCCGTCCGTCCGTCCGTCCGTCCGTCCGTCCGTCCATCCATCCATCCATCCATCCATCCATCCATCCACTCCAATGTGTTGCACCTATGTTGTGTTATTCTCATTCCCCCTTTTTTTCTCATACCCAGGTCTTTCCTCACATCTCTGCCAGATTATCACTATTCTCTTAGTTGATACAGTTTTTTTCTTCGTTTTTCTAGTTCTTAGTGATTTTCTTCCTGTACTCGTTTCGAGTTTGCCTCTTGGATTTGTTACCTTTGCCTCTGTGGACTGATCACCAGTGTACCAAACCTGTTCTTGGAGAGGGGTCCAGCTGCAGACCTCTGTTCTCAGCCTACTCTCTTGGAGGCTCCACTCTGGGACACTCTCCATTATCACAAGGAAGCAGGGGCGGACTCAGGTTTAAATTCAGCCCGGGGTCAAGAGACCTTTTATCTGACCGCATGAAGGATGCAAGTAGAACTGTGATTTTAACACAAGTACTTTATTTAAAGTATAAAAATACTTTATAACAATTAAAACTACTGTGTGGTTTTTATGTTTGTAACTTGGTAATAACAAAAACTAGCAATAAGTAATTTATAGTGGTGGGAGAAAACATATCTATATCAGAACATAACCACATCTTAATCCCATTCCTGTTTCATGCAAAGACCAATTTACAACTCAGTCCTGTGGCTGGCTGTTACTTGCACCGGCCTTGTCAGCTAAGAATAACAATAAAAGCAAAAATGATAAATGTTAAAGCTATGTTTCAAAGAATTCAGTGTTAGAGCGCATACACTGAAATACACACTCGCTCACTCTTTTGCTTTGATTTTGATAATCTGCTCATTGTTTTTTAAGTAGTACTTTTTTTCTTTTTGTAAAATACTTACTCACTTTAGTGTATTTCTCTTGAGCTGGTAAAAAAAATGTAGAAAGAGAACAGGAAAATCAATCAATCAATCTTTATTTGTATAGCGCCAAATCATAACAAATGTTATCTCATGACACTTGACAAAAACATTTACAGGTCTAGACCCGTAAGTAGTAATAAAATTTTATTAGCAGAAACCCAACATCAAGACAAGATAAGGAGTCTGACCTCATCTTAATCCACCATGAGTACAGGACTTTGCAGCATTTAGCAAGTTACAATGGCAAAGAAAAACTTCCCTTTAACGGGCAGAAACCTCGGACAGAACCAGACTCATGTTAGACAGACATCTGAGGAGACTGTGTTTGGGTTAGAGAGAGACAGATAGAGGAGAGAGAGAGTGGGAGAGAGAAGTAGGGGGGAGACAGAGAGAGAGGGGGATACACACACACGTGCACACACACACACACACACACTCACACACACACACACACACACACACACACACACACACACACACCCAGAAAGGGAGAGAGAGAGACAAACGCAGTCTGAAGTTTGGCGCTGTGGTGACAGTTAAGGTGAAACCAGCAGGCCCTTCCCAGCAACAATCCAAAGCCGTAGCAGCTGGAGTCTGACAGGAGCACAGCAACAGGCCGTCCACTTCACCGATCCCCAGGAACCTACAAGACAAACTCAGAGCCTCCCAGAGAGGTGTATGGTCAGTAACTATAACAGGACAGTAAGACTAGGGGCTCTAATTTTGTAGACCAGGCGCAGGCGCAGGTGCACCTGCCCTGCGCCAGCCTTCGTCGTGTGCACAGGGCGTGACTGGCGCACTTTCTCTCTCTCTTTCTTCTCTCCCAGTGTCTCCACCTCATCCTCCTTACAATAATGTACTCCATCTTTTTAGATCACGTTAAAAATAAAGACTAAAACAGAAATATGGGAAATCACAGGTAAATCCTGAGTGACACACATTTATTTTGTCTCTTTTTTTTCTTTGTCTTTTCTCTCCCTCTTTTCTTTGAATTAAATGAAATGAGAGAACCAGATATTTACTCAGTATCAGATGTTAAGGCTGTTTATTGTTTAATTGTAAGATGTGCATCAAACTTCCAGCTGCCGTCAGGTTAACTTTCCATTATGACAAACGGCTTTAATCTGACATCAGATGTGACGGGAAAATTAATATAGATATAAATGTATATGCTGGTTCAGACAGTTACATTAAATAGTGATTGATGTGATTGTTTATTGCATTAAAATGTGCCTGACACTCTGGAAACCTGCCTCTGAGGCTTTGATGACTTGTGGGCACATGTGCACCTGTCACCAAACTACAGCTGCGGAGGGTGCCGAGGATAGACAAGGTTGGAGCTGCCGAGCTTTCAGCTCACTTTTTTGGCACAAAATTGTCACTGCGCCAACATGAATCTGCTGACACCTCCCCCTGGTGCGCCGTCAACTCCCCCTGGTGCGCAGTCACACCCATCTCTGCGCAGGCGGTCTACCAAAGTGTCAAATTGGCAGCGCACGGTGGTGCGCCGCACAAAATTAGCACTGCGCAGGCTGCGCCAGGCTTGCGCCCCCTGCGCTGTGCCACGAAATTAGAGCCGTAGAAGTTAGACTGACAGATAGAGAGGGGAAAAGGAGCCCTTTGTGTCAGTTCCCCTAGGCAGTCTAAACCTATAGCAGCATGACTAAGAGCTGGTTCAGACCTGATCCAGCTCTAACTGTAAGCTTTATCAAAAAGAAAAGTTTTAAACATAATGCAGAGCCTGAATTTAAATAAGCTAATATCTTTTTAACTTTGAACACAGAGAGCCTCTCCTTAACCACGTTTTTTTTTTTATAATTTCAAATATATTTTTGCAATAAAGAATTTTATATATTTTCTGATCAACTAGTGTGGATTTCACTTTTAATTGATAAAGCAGATTAGTGAACCATATGGTGTAACATTGATGGCCACTATACCTTTGAATTTAACTCTGGACACACACACACACACAAACAAACAAAGTAAAAACTGCACAGCACCTGACTTAGATTTATTGCTTTGTTATATGTTACTGACTGAAGTAGGCCATCTAGCGTCTTGAATTGGTAATAGCAATAATTTGAGCAGAAGCCTGCATGTAAATTTTATTTTATTTTCCTGTTGGAAAACTTGTCTGTTAATATTTTGATATTTAAAGTTTGGAGTATTGACTCTAACCGTAATGTGTTTCTGGGGTGAAAGCTTAAAAAATGGTTTAAACTAAGGTAATATCAATGTATGCTAACCGCTAGCATATAAATGCAGTTCCAATTCTTTAGTCAATCTTTAAGCAAAAAATCCAGATTTAGAGTTTTCTTGGGAAACTGTTAGCATCGTGAAACAAATGAGGAAATGAAAACCGGATCATCACACCAACTGTTGTGTTATTGAGGATGGACATTTCATATGTTTTCTTTTCTTAGCGTAACACTATCAAGGATTACCAAGGTAATCATAACGCAGAGAAATTGGATGTGTCTACCCAATGTAACTCTACAGGCAACTTTTATTTTGAATGTGTTTTACTTCATATCCTGACGTCACTTCCTTCTGACAGTGCAGAGTGGAGCCTCCAAGAGAGTCGGCTGAGAGTGGAGGTCTGAAGCTGGACTGTCTTGTGTTTTTGTGGATTAAAAGGGCACATGCTGAGATTAGTGGTTTTGACGTATGTACTTTACACTTATAAGCAACAGCAACAACAAAAATCATGATTTTACTCATTTTTCAATTTTGTTGTAAATGTTGCAATGACAAATAAAGTTCTATTTTTCATTTTGAAATAAAACTAAAGAAAGCTTGTACAGTTCTATTTTTGGTGCGCTGTTTGGTTAGATTTTAGCTTTATTTATCTTTTTTCTTTTTTAAACTTAATACAAATAAGCCAAAGTAAATGATATTGGAGTGGGGGCTCACATAATCCCTAGTCCCCTGGTCAGCGCACCCTAGTCTAAAAAGTCTGGACACGCCCCTGCTGTTGCAGGTAAATGAGATTAGCGTAGATTTATGCTGAATGGAGGGTTCAGTTGGTGGAACAGAGGGAGTTACAGTGAAAGACAGGACTCACCTTTCCCCCAGGTGAAAGTTTAAGAACTTATACAGCATTTATGGCCATGCAGCGCTCCACTCTCTCTCCATTTAAAAGGTAATGTGGATCATCCATCCAGCGACCATCCCGCCCTGCAGTCAGTATTCACACACCATGATCCATCAACATCACCATAAGAGCAGATTTTATTCAGTAAAGAGTGTGTGTTCGGAGAAAAACTGACCTGCCTTCACTGTCTAAATCTAAAAACCATCAGGGGATTATTTCCAGGTGTAAACACACATCTCTCCCCTCCCTCCATCATTGGTTAAGTTTGTGTATCTTGATGTTTGGTATGCGTTACAGCTGAAACACACCGGGTGCATTTGCAGTGTGTCTATCTGTTCCATCACCCCAACGGGCCAGATAGGTTTCCGTTCAAGTCAATGTGTCAGCTCACACTGGATCCGTTCTGTTTCAGACTGTCTGCGTGGCTGGTCCGTCATGACGCAGTTAATATGTAGCTATTCTATTTTTGATGGATGCGGAGCTGAAACGAAACAAATGATGTTTGGATTCAGAGTCTGTAGAGAAGAGATACTGAGGAGCTGTCTTTATAACCCAAAATACACATCCCTCAGATGTGCCCCGTCCACAGCAGAACAGATTCTTCTGTGGGTTTGAAGCACACACTCCCATCTGTAACTTGACTCTTGTGTTGGTGTTTGTCGCATTTTGTCTGGGTGATGTGTGTGTGTGTGTGTGTGTGTGTGTGTGTGTGTGTGTGTGTGTGTGTGTGTGTGTGTGTCATGATATTGGAGGTTAGTTTGCAGCCTGGTGTACCGTCAGGTGCTGTGACTTGTCATTAAATAGTTGTTTTAGAGGAAACAAAGCTGAACGCAGGTTTTGACCTTTGCTGGTAAAGAAATAATGAACCAACACAGAGCTTTGATTTTGAATGCCCCTCTAGAAACTTGGTGCCCTGTGACTAAAACAAAAGTTGGATATAAAACTTGGACATTACGGCGCGTGTTTGGCCTGAAATGTTCAAATTAAAAGAATTAAACACAAAGGATCAGGATGGAGCTCTGCAGTAGACCTTGTTAAAAAATGTAAAAGGTCAATTACAAATTCCAGGAAGCACTGTAATATGAAGCATCCATTATTCAGCACAGCACAGCTTCAGATTTTATTTAAGAGAACAAGTCGGCCACAATGTGAGAGTGCTGTGTTAATGTTATGAATTATGCTGCATAAAGGTCACTACTTATCCAAAATAATGACCATCATCACTGCAGCATATTAACAAATCAGCCGGCAGACTTCAGATTTGGTGGATTTTAATGATTATTTCAGGATGAATTTGGAGTAAAATAATGTTTTTCCTGATCACTTCAGATTTTCTTCTTAGGAACTCCAACGGCCTTCAACAGATATTAGTTAAACACTGATGAGCACAGTGATGAAGGCTGTCCAGCTTTAATCCACATCCTTAAAGTGCTTCTTCAGACTTGTTCTCCTCCTAATGAATTTAACTTCATATTATTCCTCATTTTATCTCTATTTTTGGTCTCCACATTCTCCTGAGGCAAATATCAGCCTCTTCATATTCATTGTCAGTCAGTGCGCTGTTTTGAGCATAAACGCCATCAGAGCTTTCTTTAAGATACGGCCGTGGAGTGCATTGAAACATCTTATTATACAGCCTTCTTTACCATCTTTCAGGTGTGTTAGATGATTGATTCTGATTTGTCAAAACCTCTTCACAACTCTCTGATAATTATTAACTTTCTCTAACATGAGCAACATCAGCTACAGTACAGCAGTAGAAATGCTAGTTTCTGTTAGCATCATACTGCTTAGCAATGTGGCTTGAATGCTACTCTGTAAAAACAAAACTATAAATAAATAAAATAAAGTGTAAAAAAAGGTAATGACTTGCAGCTACAGCTGCCAAACAAAAACCTTTCAATAACAGTAAAATATCCCAATTCCAAGAAACAGAATAGAAAGGACCTCTTTCACAATACATGTAATTTTGCCCACAGCTCAATTTTGTGTTTATTGTGTTGTATTTGTAGTACACCCAGAGACTCTCAAGAATATACCTTTAGAAAATCCAAACGTCATCCAGGGCCTGCACTATGACCTATTTTATGATCATTGCCATAGGTGTGAGCCAGGGTGCACACTTTACCCCAAAACTTACTCAAACACAAATAATAAATCATCAAATTGGGGTCAAATCACCTTCACTGAAGTCTGGTGCATCTTTTGAAATCAAATGTAAAGCTAAGTATTACAATTGAAAGAAGTTATTGAATTTTAACTGGAAAAAAAAGTTTTATTAATTGAACAACTTAACCGGTCTCAGAATTTGATGATTTTTTTTTTTCCACTTTGAGAATATATATGTGGCCAAATAATTTGTAAGTATTTTAGGTGTACACCAACTGTAAGTTGGTCAGACACATCTCTAAAGAATTGAATTTGTTGAAAAAAATAATGATTTTTTTTTTTTCCCCAAAATAGTGTCACATAAACATAAACTTGACTGTAATTTAAGAGAGCAGAATAAATAACGTATTATTTTTACATTTAAAAAATAAGAAATTAACACAGTGGGCTCTAATTTCGTGGCGCAGCGCAGGGGGCCCAAGCCTGGCGCACCCTGCGCAGTGTTAATTTTGTGCTGCGCACCGCTGTGCGCTGCCAATTTGACAATTTGGTAGACCGTCTGCGCAGAGATGGGTGTGACGGCGCGCCAGGGGGAGTTGACGGCGCACCAGGGGGAGGTGTCAGCAGATTCATGTTGGCGCAGTGACAATTTCGTGCCAAAAACAGTGCAGAAAGTGAGCTGAAAGCTTGCCAGCTCCAACCTGGTCTATCCTTGGCGCAAAGCGGAGCACACCCTCCGCAGCTGTAATTTGGTTACAGGCGCACATGTGCGCACATGTCAACAAAGCCTCAGAGGCAGGTTTCCAGAGTGTCAGGCACATTTTAATGAAATAAACAATCACAGCAATCACTATTTAATGTAACCGTCTGAACCAGCATATACATTTATATCTATATTAACTGTCCCGTCACATCTGATGTCAGATTAAAGCCGTTTGTCATAATGGAAAGTTAACCTGGCGGCAGCTGGAAGTTTGATGCACTCCTAACAATTAAACAATAAACAGCCTTAACATCTGATACTGAGTATATATCTGGTTCTCTCATTTCATTTAATTCAAAGAAAAGAGGGAGAGAAAAGACGAAGAAAAAAGAGACAAAATAAATGTATGTCACTCAGGATTTACCTGTGATTTCCCATATTTCTCTGTTTTAGTCTTTATTTTTAACCTGATCTAAAAAGATGGAGTACATTATTGTAAGGAGGATGAGGTGGAGACACTGGGAGAGTATACAGTATATCACCAAAGGTTCTGCTATTTGGTGATGACAAACCAGGAATGCAGGTGGATCAAAAGTATTCTGAATGGATAAGCCAGCTGTGTAACTGTCTCTTCATCTTGTACTCCTATTAATGACAAAGGAACAGATTACATCTGTCCCGGGAGCTGGCCCACACAATGTCCTCCGATGTGCCCCACTGTCCATTCTCCTGCTGCAGGGACAGCAGCTCTGACCGTCTCCGCTACCGGGTCTTTCCAGCACACTGTTCCCGCGGTGCTGGGGATCAGTCAGACCAATCAGACGCTGCGCCTCGGCCGCAGGGCATTTAAAGGCGAGGAGAGGCGCTCATTTGATTGGTGAAAACAGCGCTTGGCTGTGTTAAACCCACTCACGGCTTTTCTCCTCCCTCTCTGCCATTTGTGTGGAGGGTGGCGTGGACGCGCAGCTCTGCGCTCCTCTGCGCTCCTCTGCGCTCCTCTGCGCCTCTCTTGGCACTGCAGGAAACTTGCGAAGTGCGCCGGTCAAGCCCTGTCTGCGCAGCAAAGGCCTGCGCTTTCGCTTTCGCTTGCACCTGGTCTACGAAATTAGAGCCCAGTATGTCATTATTGGCAAAATCCTTATAAAAATCCCAGGTTGTTAATTAACAGATAATTTATGAAATTTTATAGTTTAATTTAACTATTTGGGGTCATTCACCATGAATTAAGGATTAATTTTTAGAGTGTACAGTTATTTGATGTATTGATAATTCAATCTATTGAAGTGCAGAACAGGACTCATTTAGAGAAACCAGTAAAAACTATGTTTTAAGATCTCTAAGCTGCGTTGTGAGTGTTGACAGTTCACCTGTTTCTGTCTGTGTGATACGTCTCCAACTCCCCGAGTGCTTCATGTTCACACTGAAGTCCAGATAAGCATCCTTTTCTCTCCTCAGCCTGGACCACAGCAGATAGAGCTCAGGCTGCTCTGATAAATATAACGTCTCTGTGTTATCTGAGCCTCCACAGGACCAGGCCGAACCGGGAGGAGTCTGTGTGAAGCTGCAGGGAGATAGAGAGGGGGAGCAGGGTGGAAAAGAGGAGATAATACACAGGAAAGCTGCTAAAGTAAAGGACACATATTTTTGGATTTCATGCTAATCTGTCAGTTTCTCAGGGAACGTGGAAGTCACATGACAGTGCGTGGTTCCTCAGATCGACTCTCAAGCCTGAGGACGCATTGTTAAAATCTGCTCAGAGGATTTTGCTCATGAATTAAAAAAAAAAAAACTGCAGCTGAAATTTAATATTATCTCACCTTTGTTGTAGGTGGGAGGATATTTTGGTTTGAAGGTTATTGTTATTTACTCCTTCGTCTTTAGCCTCCCTTTCTAATTTCATGAACTAGTGTTGTTTTGGATGAGCAGTCTGAGTTTTATTTCAAGGAAATCCCTAAATTAATAACAAATCTTTATTCTCAGACGTGTTGTGCTCAGGATTTACAACGAATGACGGCACGACTGGAGGTGAGAGGACACTCAGAGTATCTTTACTGTACATGTAAACACAAGGTTGATGTGTTCACGTTTGTGAATCGGAGATTTCACTCTTAGGGGATTCTGACGTCTGATAAAAGGAGGGGTGTGTGTTTACAACTGGCAGACTTTGACATCCCAAGAACACACACAAATACTCACACCTACATCTACATATAAAGGCTTTCTGCTCTGTAATATGTTCAGACTCCAGGAATAATAACCACAGCCTGTCAGGGGCTAAAACAGGAACTTTTATTACTCCCACTACACCTCAGTTCATGACTGCAGGCTGATGCAAACCTTTGAATATGATTTCATCAAGAATAACTTCATAAACATCGCCTCACACATGGTACAAGGTCTGTCATTGTCTTCCTTATATTTCTATTCAAACAACAAAATATGAGGAACACAACATTCATGGCAAGAAAACGGCAAGATTAAGCTGATCAATTCATCAGCTGATGTAAAGTTTCCGACCACAACTGAAACACCTGAAAACCCCTAAAATGGATCAGATCAGGGGAACACACAGGATGGTCCAAAGAGTGAGCTGATTCCTCAGGAAGAAGTCCAAAACCCAGTCATTCCCACACAGACCAGGGCCCACAGTCATGAGGGATGCCTGCTGCAACATCTGCACATAACCAGCTGCTGTTTGACCACCCTGCACCACCTGAAGCTCCAGTGTTCACTGAATGAAAAAGCCCCAGATCATGATGGACCCTCTCCACTGTGCCGGGTAGAAAACATCTCAGGTGGGATCTCCTTATCATGTCAGTAACGTTAAAGCCATAGAGACATCAGGGCTCAGGTTTTTCTCCTCAGAGAATCAAACTTTCTCCACCTTTCAGTGTCCCATGTTTGCTGTTCTATGAAAAAGTCCAAACAGCGAGTTTGTGGCATTGAAGGAGACGAGGCCTTTGAAGACGTGTTTTGCTCTTAAAGCTCTTCTCTCTTGGATGGCATCTGAGAAGAGCCCAATGTCAAAGTTTATGACAACATACTCAAAAACAAACATGGTCTCTGTGGAGGTATTGTTGTTGTACTTCTAAAACATTAGACAAAAACGGAGGCGGTGGTTGATGAGGCTGTTAAATACGTCTTGAAAGTTCCTCCATTGTTATTTCTTCTTTGTGTCTCGCCAAAGCTACGTATCAGGTAGTAATAGCAACACTGCCCCCATTGTTTCTGGGGGTACGGCTTCGTTTGGTCCATGTTTGGTCCATATCTGTAAGCTTTATGGAAACGTGCAGAAATATGGACGAAATGAACACAGAGCACGGATAGAGAGCTCCATCTCTTTCTGGATTTGTATGCAAAGTTGAGTATAAATAGGCCTCTGTACAGTGGGGAAAATAAGTATTGAACACGTCAACTTTTTTTCTCATCACATTTATTTCAAAAGATTAAATTCAAACGAAATTTCTACTAGACATTGGTATTAACTCAAATAATCCACACATGAAAAGAAATCACATTGTCAGGTCCATAAATAATGATTCTGTGGAAATAAAGTACAATACCCCAGGAAAAAAGTATTGAACACAACATGGAAAGGAAGTCCAGAGCAGTTAAAACCCCTCAGGTCTAGCTGGTCTGAGGTGTTTTTTTTAGAGCCTCTGTTTGGGTGTTTCGTTTGCCTCTTACTATACGTGATCCCAGATTTCTCTCAGAGCTGTGAGAGGATTACAGATCCTGATGTAGGAACCATTTCTCCTTCATTGTTTGTATCCGATGTGGAGTGACGCACTGTTCATGTCTATTTGAGCATCTTCAAATCCAGTCGTCATGCTCTGACTGAAAGCTGCACAGGAAATGTTTAGAGAAGCATCTTTTGGATGAGATCTATTTGTGATGTGAAAATGATTGTGTGTGTGTGTGTGTGTGTGTGTGTGTGTGTGTGTGTGTGTGTGTGTGTGTGTGATTGTGTGTGTGTGTGTGTGTGTGTGATTGTGTGTGTGTGTGTGTGTGTGTATATTCTTGCACGTGAGTTTACACAGCTGTGGGATCCTCAGCGCCAGCATAGACATCTATTGTTTGTCCTGTTGGCAGAGAAAGACTATGATAATAATTGTCCTGTCGGACGGCCGCTCCAGAGCAGAGAAAAAGATTTTCTCTTCTCTCTCAAACATTCACATGATCAGCGTTACGGATGTGTCTGCTCAACGCAAACAAATTACTTCTATAAATGTGGACACATTGCAAACAACTGTTGCTCCTGATAAGGTCCAAACAAAAGGTTTCACCTCAGAGCGAAGGGTTAATCAGCGTTGAGCCTATTTTTAGAGGATTTATTCTGAATGAACCGAGATATCTCTCTGTGGCTTCTGCATGAACCACAGAGGAAACTCCAGGGTCTCATGAGACTGGGTTTAAGAGGGAGAAGCAGATAAAGAGAGGAGGTAACAGGGATCTGAGAGCTCAAGGCCAGAAAAGACAAAGTAATTAGATAAAGCGGTGCTGCTCTGAGAGACTAACTCCTTCATCGGATCAGGAAAGAGGAAAAAGAAGAAAGGTGGTGATATCAGCAGGTCTGTAATGTCATAGACGTGCAGTAACCCACACTTTAGGCTCCAGAGGCTTCACATGGGCTCAGGCGCCCTGCACTGTTTTTGACAGATTTTTCCTGTTTTCTATAAAACAACAAAATGCTTGCAGATTTAAAGATATTTTCAATAATTTTACACTAAAAAACAAAATACTAATTCTATGGTTAAAACCCCTACATTTTTAAGCTTTTTTTTTTTTTTTTTTTTTCAAAAATACTGTTAAACTACAGAAATGATCTGTTAAATGACATCCTAGATGTTTTTTAAGCATTATGTCAATAATGACATGCTATGATTATTTCTCATTTTTTACTGGAAAAAAATCCAGTTTTATCTCTTCTTCTCACTTAAATTACAGTCAAACTTATGTCAAATGACAATAATTATCTGAAACTAAATTCACTAATACAAGGGTTATGTCCATACTAATAATCTAATAATTTTAAAGGGAATTTGCAAGTAAATCTTAACGTAAGCAGCTGCACCCTGATCCCTCTTTACTCATAGCTGCAATAATGGTTATGCTTCACTGTAAAAAAAAAAAAAAGAACTAAACTAAAATTGTAAAAGCACTGGCAGCAATGTATCTGGAGCTCAGTCTGGATTTAACAGCACATGGGGAGGGTTTTGTGTTTGTTTGCGATCATTTATGATGACTCTTTTAGGTTTCTGCAAATAGCTGGCCAAGTGATGAGACGTCCTACAGATTCCTAGATGAAACATACCTGTTGGCTGTTTATTGATATCAACAACAGAGCAATGAACCAGTGCTGGAAACTTCAGTCTTCTGTAAGTATCAGAACAGGCAGCTCACAGCATCCGTCAGAGAAGGTCAAAGGTCAAAGACTGGGAGTCAGTCAACAACCACAAAAGGTTCAAGGAGGTTACTACCATCTGCCATCAGAGATCAGAGGTTTCCATCTCCAAAAGCATCTTCATCTGATGCTCTGCACTTTTTTCTTAGGATGCTAAAAAGAGTTCCTGTCAGTGTGGAAACCCTCTGCTGCAGTCTGCAGGAGATGAAGAGGAGAAGGAGGAAGATGAGCCAGCAGCTCCTCAGCCTCTCTGGCTGATTAACCCACAGCGCCGTCTCATTGATGTGACTGTGTCCTGACTCCTCTGTGAGGGGGGTCAGCTCTGAGAAGGTGAGTCTTTACACCCAGAGTTCAGAGTTCAGGGATCAAACCCAGGGCGAGCGACTCCCGTGTTGTCCCCTCTGGATGTGAAGGGCAGCACGCTGGGCTGAGAGGTGACACAAATCCACTGTGACAGCATGGGGAAGGAAATATCAAAATACGAGCTCTGCTTTGTCCGTCGTTTCTTCAAGACATGACTGAGATCTTCCTAACATCAGGGTGAACATCTGAGCCTTGTCTGAAGATTCTGTCAGGATTCAAGGGCGGCTGTGGCTCAGTAGTAGAGCCTCTCATTTGGAAGGTTGGGGGTTCAATTCCAGCTCCTGCAGTCACATGCCGAAGTGTCCTTGAGCAATACACTGAACCCTGAGTTGCTCCCACTGTTGGTTAGTGTGGTGTGAACGTAGTAGATAAAAGCTATTGGTTTCCATAGGAAATCCACCATCAGTGTGTGAATGTGATGTGTATGGGTGAATGAGATACTAGCAGTGTGAAGCGCTTTGAGTGGTCTGACAGACTAGACAAGCGCTGTATAAGTACTGGTCCATTTAGCAAGTACTGGTCCATCCAAGATGATAAAATACAGCTTTAAATCACTCAGTGCATTCTGTATCCATCCAAAGTCTCCATCTCTCTGGATAAGAGTGAGACCTAATAAAGATAGACATGATCATTGTGAAGTTAAAGATTCACAAAGTTGTCTTTTTTTTAATCAAGCTGCTTTTTCATCTGTTTTCACACACACCACCCCCCAAAAGTAAAAACTTCATCTAAGTATTGTTTTTATGAACAAGCGAAAAGCCACCTATCCATCCATCTTCCTCCGCTTATCCGGGTCTCAGTCACGGGGTGGCAATTTCATCAGCAAAGACCTCTGTCCCGGGCCACCTCCACCAGCTCTCCATCGTGTCCTGGGTCTACTCTGGGGTCCCCTCCCAGGTGGGCATGCCTGAAACACCTCCCCAGGGAGGTGTCCTCACCAGATGCTAGAACCTCCTCATGTGTCTCCTCTGGATGTGGAGGAGCAGCAGCTCTACCTGGAGCCTCTCCTGATGTCTGAGCTCTGAACCCTGTCTCTAAGGCTGAGCCCACACACCCTGCAGAGAAAGCTCAATGCAGCCGCTTGTATCCACAATCTTGTCCTTTCAGTCTCTACCCACAGCGTGTGGCCATAGGTGAGGGTCAGAACGTAGATTGAGCAGTAAATTGAGAGCCTTACTTTCTGGCTCAGCTCTCTCTTCACCACAAATGAAAAGTTCTCTGATCAAGCAATGGTTGAATCTCAATGTCCCCCCTAAACCCTGAGCCCTTATGGACTTGATTGAGATGACCTGGAAAGTGTCTGAGTGCACGAGTCTACATGGGGCTCAAAATAGTGTAACTTGGATTGGGACACAACCTGCATGTCATCATGTAGCTCACCGGAGCAGCACTATGAACTGTTATAAAACAAGCTTTAGTTTGAGCAATAATTGACATTTTACTGATACGCTCATGTCAGTCAAAACAGTTTATTCACCAAAGAATCTGACTGTATGGATTAAACTGCACATACCATATGTGTAAAGATCTTAAGATTTGAGAAGATTAAGCCTGTTTTATACATTTATTCTTAGAGACAGGCAGAATTAGTTTTTCTGAAGCATCAACATTGGTTTTTTTTTCTGCCGTTCTTGTTTGCTGTCTCTCTGTTTTCTATTTCAATTTTACGCATTTGTTTACCCTGCTATTTTTGTGGGCTTTCCCTTGGAACCCTGCCTTTCTATGGTGTCACGTCACTTTACAATGAACTCTGGGTAATTCCCTCACAGTAAAGGCTGTGTTATGCTTTTTGTGCGAATGTGTGGAAATGAGACACACAAGATCCATGTGTCCGTTGGTGTCTATCCCCAAACCACAGGGGGCAGTGTATCACTAACGTACATCTACCAGAGTATTAAACAAGGGTCCAAGAAGTTTGCCTTTGTTTACAACATGACATATCTGTCCTGGAGATTATTCCGTGTTCATTTAACAGATGTCTCGTCTCTGCCGAGAGTGGCAACAATTTCATGCCATGAATTATTTACCACTCAGTTATCACAGTGATCTTTGTGTGACGCAGGGCTTGACATTAACACCCACCTACCCACCAAATGCGGGTGAATTTCAGCTGTGGTGGGTAACACCTTCACTCCTACTAGCCACTTTGGCGGGTTGAAATATTTAATTGTAGTTTTCTCAAGCAGCATCTGAAATACTAAACCCATTGCAGTATAAGACTACGACACTACAACTCCAGTGAGCAATGTCTGCACACAGTGTTTGCTCATTGGTCCATTTGCGAAGTTTTCTGCTGACAGGCGCCCAGGCGTGCTCGTCTCCAGCCTCTGTTTTGGACACCATGACAGCTCCCGCTGTTTAGCTCCTGATAACGTGATTTGAAAGTTCACTTGTGTCTTTTTTGCTCTCTCAGATTCAGGGGTTTAAGTCACAAACTAGCGCCAAAACTTCGGTAACTCTTTAAAAGTGAGGACATTTATCGGATGGAGCTCTTTTCAGCTCACGCTGCACCGTCTCACCCGTAACACTCACCTAGAGCACAGGAGGGGAGGAGGAGAGGAGGAGGGGGAGAGAAGAGGAGGAGGGGGAGAGGAGAGGAGGAGGGAGAGAGCAGAGGAGGAGAAGGAGAGCAGAGGAGGAGGGGGAGAGGAGCGTACGTAGAGAGGAGAAACTGGTCACGGGTATGAGGAGCTGAAGGAACAATATTTAAACCTCCTAATAAACAAACATTTATCACAGTTATGTTTTAAAAAGTTCACTCTTGACATATAGTAAACAAACCAAATCATTGTAAATAAATGAAACTTATGGTCCAGTGTGACTTATATCTATTGTTTCCTCTTCATGACACATTTTTAGACTGATACTTCAAAAAAATGTATGATTATACTCTAGAGTGACTTATAGTCCAGAAAGTATGGTACCTACTTTATTAGTGAAAAATGACTGTTGTCAATAAATATTTAAGCTGACAGTGTTTCTAGCTATTTTTTTCAGTTTAGTTTTTATTTTTTCAATTAATCTTCAACCATCACAAGTTTCATTTAATGTAATATTCAGCTCCTCCTTTAATCACTTTGTTTCAATAGTCTGCATATTTTCATATTTAAGGAGCACAACCGTTTCAGAGCTGAATACCTGATTTATGTAGTCTTTATTTCAGGGTGCTCAGGGGTCATTTACATTTAAAAAGGTCATAAATCTATTTCAAGTAAACTTTACCATGTCATCATCAGCTTTGATCACATTAAACACAATTTTCCAACAACATACAACAAAACTGTAGCTAGCGAAAATGCTGAGTGGTAGTAACTCTGGGAAACCACTAGCCACAGTGGCTGGTGAGCAAAAAAAAGTGAACGTCAAGCCCTGGTGTGAAGAGTCATACAGAAGCCTGCTTTTCTGCACTTTGACCACCAGGAGATCCCGCTTTTCTGCCATCTTATCCACGCGTTTGCACCTGCCAGGTCAGAAATGTTTGAGTGTGCGCGGCGTGGAAATTTTCCACATGAAAAGGACCGTGCAAGGGGGCGTAGCTGTGAAAATGGCGTCACACGTCCACACGTAGCTGCACGGACGTGTCAAGCATAAATCAGCCTTGAGTCTGCAGTGGCGACTAACAGAAAGGGTGCGTTAACGCTGCGCTCACATTGGCTCCGGAACAGTTGCAGTCCAGATACTGTGCGGGTTTTCCGCAAGCCGCCATTCACATCAGCTCCAGATAGAGGCTGCGGCTGGCTCCGGCGCCGGGTGCGGAACGGGCACTTGCAAGAGTAGAAGCTCACGTGGGTTCACGTTCTTGTCTGGACTTTTATTTCTCTTAATGTTTATTATTTTTAATAATGTTGCTTTTTTTCTTTTCTTTTACTATCCTTATAATAAGGATGGGATGTGTTATATAAAATGGGATGACTTTCCACTTCAAGGATGGTCTCTCGTCATCCATTGTTGTCAAAATGAGTGAGGAGGTGCTGTGGTGCTCACTTTTGCGACCTCTTGTCACCGGGTTTGATGTAATGTTTACATTTACTACTAGCGCCACTGTGCTGTCAAAGAAAAGTCAAGTTACATTTGTTTGTTCACTGATTTTATTTAAAAAAACTGATCTTCATGCCAACTGGCAATTCACTTCCTGTATAGCTCGTCATATTTCATTCAGCTTGACGCGGCGTCCGGGAAAGATAGACTTCTCGCGGATTCTTTCTGTTGTGCCGTACGTCTCCCGCAACTGGACTTGCACCGTGTGGGGCTAATGTGAGCCTACAACAGAGATTTTAATGATATGGATTACATGCGGAAGCCGCACCAAACCTGCACCGGATTCAATGTGAGCCTGGGGTAAGGGCTCAGAAAGTTCAGGTGAGAGCCCTCATGCACTGTACAGTTGGACTGTGGGACAGCCCTAAACCCTCACGGACTTCCCTGGAATGTGCCTCTCAGTCACTGAGTGTGTGAGAGTGGACACTGAGATTGGACCTGTTGGGTTCAGAGAGCAGCTGAATATTACCTTCAGTTTGCTCTTTTCTCTCCTGTTTGCTGGTTCTGTGTCCGTCTCCCTGCTTGTCAGCTGTGGGTGGAGTTTGGGCACACCTGGGGGTACCTGCAGAGTGTCCCAGGTGAACTTCAGCTTCCCTCTGTCATCTGTCCACTTTAAGCAGAGACGTCCACGCAGCAGCATGATTCTGTTTACTTGACTCCAGTCCTGCTTTCAGTTTCTTTTCTTGTTAAAAACATTATTTGAGTGTCGTCGTTTTCTCTGAATTTTCTCTGAAAATAAACCTTTTCATGGCTTATCTGATGCTGTAATTCTGTTTTTTTTTTTTTCATGTCATGTCTGGTTCATGACTACTGTCTGAAGGAAGAAGATTTTACATAAACCTGCATCTTTGTTGAAAAAATGTCCTTCCAGTTGGTCCCATCATGCACCAGGACAATTTACAACAGGAAACAAAAGTTAGGCAGGTTTATGACCCCTTTCTCATCTTCTGGTTATCTCTATCTTGTTTTAAACCCTGTGTTGTCTGCTTCCTTCACAGGCGTAAGGCACTGTTCCTACCCCAGCAGCATGGCTTCAGCAGCATGGCTTCAGCAGTGCTGCTTCAGCAGTGAGGCTTCAGCAGCATGGCTTCAGCAGCATGGCTTCAGCAGCATGGCTTCAGCAGTGAGGCTTAGGCAGCATGGCTTCAGCAGCGCGGCTTCAGCAGCATGGCTTTAGCAGCATGGCTTCAGCAGTGCTGCTTCAGCAGTGAGGCTTCAGCAGCATGGCCTCAGCAATCTGGCTTCAGCAGCATGGCTTCAGCAGTGAGGCTTCAGAAGTGAGGCTTCAGCAGCGCGGCTTCAGCAGCATGGCTTCCTCAGCATGGCTTCAGCAGTGAGGCTTCAGCAGCATGGCTTCAGCAGTTGAGGCTTCAGCAGCATGGCTTCAGCAGTGAGGCTTCAGCAGCATGGCTTCAGCAGTGAGGCTTCAGCAGCATGGCTTCAGCAGTGAGGCTTCAGCAGCATGGCTTCAGCAGCATGGCTTCAGCAGTGAGGCTTCAGCAGCATGGCTTCAGCAGCGCGGCTTCAGCAGCATGGCTTCAGCAGCGCGGCTTCAGCAGCATGGCTTCAGCAGTGCAGCTTCAGCAGCATGGCTTCAGCAGTGCGGCTTCAGCAGCATGGCTTCAGCAGCGCGGCTTCAGCAGCATGGCTTCAGCAGCGCGGCTTCAGCAGCATGGCTTCAGCAGTGCGGCTTCAGCAGCATGGCTTCAGCAGCGCGGCTTCAGCAGCATGGCTTCAGCAGTGAGGCTTCAGCAGCATGGCTTCAGCAGTGAGGCTTAGGCAGCATGGCTTCAGCAGTGAGGCTTAGGCAGCATGGCTTCAGCAGTGAGGCTTAGGCAGCATGGCTTCAGCAGCGCGGCTTCAGCAGCATGGCTTCAGCAGCATGGCTTCAGCTGCATGGCTTCAGCAGCATGGCTTCAGCTGCATGGCTTCAGCAGCATGGCTTCAGCAGCATGGCTTCAGCTGCATGGCTTCAGCAGCATGGCTTCAGCAGCATGGCTTCAACCGCGCGGCTCACAGTGCAGTCACAGGAACTACAGGAGCCAGAGGTTGAGAGTCTGTCATGTGGATTTAGCTTTTATCCACATTTCCGGACCAGGTGCATGCTTCCATTTTGCTCCAAAGTGTTCTTCAAAGTGTTCCTGTGTGATCTAAGATCACGACAGACGAGGAATGAGTATGTGCCAGACGTCTGACAACGGAGTGCAGCATACACACAGCTACTCAAACGGGAAGACGGGACTACTAGTCTGATCAGGTGGGCACTTTAAGTCTGGTCAAAATGTTGAAATGAGTCCCTTTTAGTCTGATTGAACCATTTCTCACTCCTAATCTAATTGGATTATTGTATTAGATCTCTGAGTGCTGGAAACAACAAGCCAAACACATGAGAAAATGTCTGTGCCTGTGTTCAAGAGCAAAATGAACAAACGCACTGAGAAAAACATACTGCTCTGGATAACTTAGATGTTACACCAACATTTCTAACTTTTTGTGTGTTAAGATATTCTATGAAGTGTGTGTTTGTGGGGTGTGTGTGTGTAGACTCCTGTGTCTCCCTGAGCTGCTGTAGATTTCCTATTGAGCGTCAGAGGAACTGGATTAAGGACAAGAGTAGATTAGAGCGGCGAGCAGGAGGAGGGCAGGATGTTTGGGTCACAGGAAACAAGAATCATTCTAACTTTGATACACACACACCTTTAAATCCAACCAGAGGGATTCATCATGTTTAAGGTGTAAACTAACGATCAGATGAATGATTCCTCTCAGGTTAACAGTGACTTTACCCTCTGCAGCAAATTCAGCCACGCCCTGAGAGCAATCTGTGAGACGCTCTGCAGCGAGAGGCCGTGTTCAGGCTCTGAGCAGCAGATAGGAGGGACAGACAGAGTGATGGACAGACAGACAGTGTGTGAGGCAGTGTGTGAGAGACAGGCTGTTTAGATTGAGTGATATACTGCAGGCTGCTCTCAGGGGAGAGATTTTCTTCAAAGCCTGCTGCTCTGTCTGCTGTTTGTACTCAGACTGCTGCTGCTCTCTTTCATTCAGCAAACAGCTTTTATCAGAGATTTACACACTGAGCACTGCAGCTTCTCCAGCCATGCAGGAACACAACCATGCATCCTGATTGACTGCTGTCTGTAACACAGGGCCCACAGCTGCTGTGAGCTGAAGGAGCCTGGTTACATCTCTGCAGAAAACCCAGAGAAACAGCAAACAGGACAAACGCTGAAGCTGAAAAGGTTAAACTGCAACCATTTCCTGTCAGAGGGTGTTTACACACACATTCTGTGGTGTTTAATCTTAAAGGTGTGAGATTATTTTGGTTTTGGTCTTTAGTCCCAGTTCCACAAAGAAGTCTAGTTTGGATCAGTAAAGCCTGATCCGGGTTGTGTTTCCACAGCCAAGCCTGCCCTCCCTGGTGGGGGGTGTGTAAGCTGGAAACTGATAGCCACGTCAGCTGCATAATGGCGTGACGCCATAGCAGCACAACAGTGTGTACCTTGCTAATAAATCCAACAAAGAAGAAACTGACTAACTTTCTTGGGATTTCCTAAGCAAACAGAAAGCTCTCTTCAAGAAGTGGACAGGAGATTTAAACATGGCAGAGAGTCACACAGGAAGAGAACATTTTTCCCACCAATTAACGAACTGCAGTGCTTCTTGCTCCACCTTCTGGGGTTGAACCGGTACGTCGAACAGAAGGGAACCAAAAAGTTTTTCTTCCAGGCCACACTGAGGCCAAACTGACTTAAAGAGAGCTGAAGCAAGGTTCAGGGACTGACTCTCTTTTCCAAGGTCAAACTGAGCTTCAGCAACACCTGCCTTTGCCAGGACTGACGTCCAAATGGTGTGTGCTCCATCTGATGTCTTCACAGTTCAACGCAAAGCATTGTAGAGCTCCCAGTCTGTGGTCACAACTCAAGTTAGCTTGTTACATGTTCAGATGGTTAAAGGCAGGGTTGGCAGTCCTGAAAAACTAGCATGAATTTGAATGTAGCATCTCGTCAGGACTCCTCCTAGCCCCTCCTCCCTCTCCCCTTGGAGCTCCCTCAAAGCAACGCCCCCGCTCACATGCACGGGTGCCGCTGATTCACAACTATGATTGTGAATGACTGAAAGACGGACTCAGCACATCATTTTATGTTTTGCACTTCGTAGAGTCATGTCTCATTTAGAGGTAAGGAAACACCAAAACGTTAAAACGTAAAGCTAAAAAAAACAATAAACAAACGTGGCTTTTGTCAGTACTCGCGACTGTAATGCTAGAATCGTCCACTTTTACCTGTGACATGATATCAGGAGTAAAGCTATGATACAAATAGTACATGTACATATTCTCTAGGACTTACCAATTATCACAGTTTTTTTTGCTTGTCAGAGCCCCTGTGGTGAGAGTTCATTAGACTCTGATCCGAACTACAGCCCAGAGCCAAGTACCTATACCGATCCGATGTCAGAAGGTGGAGCTACAACACTGCTGATCATTGATTGGTCGAAAGAATTGTCACTTGCCGTGCAATGGCAAGGTGGCTCACAGACTTCTCTGAAACAAAGTTTGAGTGTTCTTTGTATCAAAGAGCTACATGTCAATCACAGAGGACGAAATGCTGCATGTCTTCCATCGCTGCTCTTTGTTTCCTGTTTTGAGTTTTTCTTTGTTGCATTTATTAGCGGGTACGCTGGGTTGCGCTGCTATGGCATCACGCTGTTATTTAACAGATGCGGCTTTCGACATTTTACACACCGCCGACCACTAGAGGGCATTGTGTGCTGTGGAAGTGCAAACGGGATCAGGCTTAACCATACCAAACCGAACTGAATTGAACCCGACTGCTTGGTGGAAATGGGGCTAAAGTGACCTCCAACATAATCAACATATTTTCTTTTCTTTCAACAATAATACAAGGGTTAGACTGACTTGTAGTGGAAATCTGAAAAGAAAACTGGACCACAGAACTTTTGGGACTCCATGGCATAAAATGTTTTCTTTTGACTAACATTGAACTGGGTGCAGAGTAAATCGGTTTGAATTTGAATTTTCAGATTTTGCTCCAGGACAGGGGTTTGACTCGTCCCACCCTTCAAACCTCCAACAAACAAGGTTACTTCCTAAAAGCACAACACGAGGCCCCTTAGATTAACATGTGGACCAACAGCCTCATAGTGCTGATAAAACCACAGAATGGGATTGAAGCAGAGAAATGAGCAGCGCTGGTACACAACATTAACCCATGTATGTAGAGCTTATGACTAAACAGCCCACAGCTGTACACGTCCTGCGTCTCTCCGCTCTCTGTGGGAGCCGGCTGAATGAACATGTTATTTCCTCGGGGAGCTGGCAGTGTTAAGAATGTATTAAGATGAGTGAGAGGAGGCTGTCATAGCTGCTTTTGTGTGGAAGTGGTTCAGATGTCTGTACCTCTTAAGAATCTTTTCCAGGATACATTGGTGGCTTTTTGTGCCGTATCCGTTTGTTCCCTAGATACAGTAACTCGGCTCTTTCTGTGGCACGCTCTGCGTTTTTTTCAACGCTTCCTGGCAGGAATGCTTGCTGTCTCTGGGGCCGTCCCAGTGAATTGTGGGTCAGACAAAACAGGACTGGGCCACGTCTGTTACAAAGCCCTGCTGGGCAAGGCGCAGTGCCATCACATGGCTCGACTGTCAGTTTCTCTCGCTCCGCTCAGCGGGGCCAGATGGACACACTGCAAAAAGACTGCAGAGCGGGCAAGTGGTTTTATTCCTGCTCAGAGAAACGCATGAAGGGCCTCGCGTTTTAATATGGAGCACCGAATTCTGCAGGTCGCTAGTTTTAGCTAACCACGTGCAGATGCTTCCTGGCTTTAGCATCCATTCCAAGAATTTCCCCTTGACTCAAACAACAGTCTGCAGCTGGACTCAGCTCCATCTCTCATACCTGCTTGGAATAATAAAAAAAAGATCCACATCAGCGTCACTCAGATTGTCTAACTCAGGAAAAAGCTGCACACAGTCATAACATGATGAGCTTCAAATGATCTGAAAGGAGCGGGAAAAGTTTTAAAACACTGACTCATGACTGTCAGGCTTTAGAAACTAAAGGTTAAAGATCAGGGGCTGAATTAGCTTTCACCTGTCCGTCAAAGAGGCCACGCCCCTAGTTAGGCTCCATAGCCGTGTTTCCACCAAGAAGTCCAGTATGGATCAGTAAACCCTGATCCTATTAGTGTTTCCACAGCCAACTGGCCCTTCTTGGTAGGCAGTGTGTAAGCTGGATGCTAACAGTTGTGTTAGCTACAAGATAACGTAACAGCATAGCAGCCCCCCCAATAATAAATCCAACAAAGAAAAAAAAACAACAGTTTGGTTTCACGCTGTTTGGTGACGCCATTTTCCAAACAAAAAGAAAGTTTTCTTCAGGAAGTGGACTAGAGATTTAAACACGGTAGGATTGTGTGCTGTTCTTTATTACTGCTGCAGGAAGTGACCGTTCGTCAATCAACAGACTGCAGTGTTTCTAGCTCCACCTTTGGATCAGTATGTCTGACACCCCAACACAAGGGAAGCAAAAAGTGGGACGGTACAGGTCTGTAACTTGGGGACCTGTCCTGGTTTTAGTCAAAGGAAACACTATAAAGACAATGAACTGAGCTGCTTGGTGGAAACTGGACATTAGGGAAATGACTCATTGCTGGAAACACTCATTTCAAGGAACTATAGTTTTTGCAGGGGTTCCCAAACTTTACGATGCCAAGGCCCCCTTTGGAAACCAATAGAAAATATTTCAAAATATGTAAAGAAATTTCAACTTAAAGAATGTATTCTTATTCAACTTTTATTCACTTTTCAATCATTACTTCATTTGTTTAGAAGATGAAATTTTTAAGACAGGAAAGTCAGAAGCACTCAAGTAGGTTGTTGCAAAAAGGGAGAAGGCATTCAGGGCTCTGTCAGCCAAGGTGGCACACTCCTTTCTTACATGTAGCCAGCAGTTAGACAGGGGAAGAGGCTGAAAGTTCAGTTCAGTTTTTTTGACAGCTTAATGACAGACGCAAACCGCCAGGTCGACATGTTTCATAACATCATAATGCCGAAGTTGCAGCTGTCACATGAGGTGCGGTTAGATACAATTGGAACTTGAGAATCTAAAGAATATGGCACTTTACGTTTTACAAATAGTCATGAAATTAAAAAAAAAAAAAAAAAAGATTTAACAACTAATTAAAAAATAACATTAATAAGATCCTATTTTTTCCCTTCCATCCAATTTTCTGAGCTGCCCTGGGCAACCAGGACCCCCACTTTGAAAACCACTGGTTTTTGTTACTTCACTCTTGGCCTAATTTATTAACCCTGTGGACTTTAAGCTAACATCTTTTAATACATGCATTTTCATTTTGCAATGTCCTCTAACTCTGACCGACTTTCTTCCTTTGTCTCTGCAGAAAAAAAAGATGATTCCAGCCACTAAACCTTTCGAAGCAATTTTTTCCCCTTAAACCCATCAGTTAAACTTAGATTTGGTTGTTTTTTGTCTGGACATTGACTACATTCTGAAATTGGTTAACTCATGGTGTTGAGCTCTTCTCGTTGAGTGACTGACATCAGAAAGTGTTGGGCCTTAAAATGACTCCAGCATCATGAACCTCAGCCCGAGTCAGAGCGAAGCTTTAGGTGGCTGGATCTTATCGTTCAGGGTGTTTTATTATCCAAACCGATGACACTCAGCTGCCTGTCACTGGTTAAAGCATGTTTCCTTTCTGGAGACTTATTTCCTGTTTGCATAAAGATTTCCTGGAATAAGTGGGAATACCTCAGGAGAAATGCGTTCTGGGTAAACTTGAGGGATCTGCAGGTGCAGTCAGATTCTCCGGCAGACATGTTGCTGCATTTTTTGCAGTGCGTGAAGCGATTTCCTCCCTCCTCCCTGGGGGTTCGCTGGGGGTCTCTCTGGAAGCTGCGTCTTCTCCTCCTGACAAACTTTGCAGCATCTGCGTCTGGACGTCATGAGCACGGCCATCAGCAAGCCAGCAGTCCCTCAGGCTGCGGAGTGGCTGGGGGTCACTCGTTCTGCCCCGCCATACTCCGTGCTCCAGCTCCTCTCTGTCACCAACCAACCCCCTCTCTCCCACTCTTCCTTCCCCTCCCCCTCCCCCCATTCTTGGAGCTCTTCCAGCCTGCAGGCGAGGAGGCTGAGATGAGAGGAGAGGAGAGGGGGAGGAGGAAGAGGAGGATGAGGGGGTTGAATGGATATTCTGGCTCTGATCCAGACATTCGCTCTGAAGGAGGAGGAGGAGGAGAAGGAGGAAGGCTGTGTTTGTTTCTATGGCTCTGTTCCCACAGACTGGAAAAGGATGGACGTCTGAGCATGCAGGTGGTGCTGAGGATGGACATGACATGTTCACTGAGAAAGTCTACTTAATAAACTAGATGTTACAGCATCACTGATCGAACCTTTTGAGTTTTATTCTTTTTAACCTGATATTACAACTCCTTTTGTTTAATCTGATCATCACTAGGTCACATGATTCCTTCAAAATTTCATGACTGAACCAGAAGCCTCACTGCGGTGACAGGGCATCATGTCACTGTGTAATACTCAAATATTCCGTCATTTATTATAATAGGATATGTTTTGTCTATTTATTCATTCATCTATTGATGATCATGGTAATGAAAAAAGACATGATTTGAAGATCCTCCCAGCATTAAAATCTGCATGACAGGACAACTCCTCAACACTGAAGCCAAAACACTAACACTGACATGGATCAATCTAACACACATCACACTAGCTCAAGAATCACTGAGCGTTTAATAACCATGAGTGTCTGCTTCAAACCCACACAGGAACCTGTCCTGCTGTGGACTGAGACACCTGAGGGGCACACCTGGGGGAGACAACACGCTTGAACAACAGGGTAAACGTGTGTTTTGGTTATAGGTAGGTTGCAGTCTTGAGGAAAACTGTTCCACAGTTTGAACGGGCAGGTGAGAAACAGGAAGCAAGTCAACCACAGGAGGACACACATAAGAAACAAACATGAAGCTTACCGTTTGATGGATGTCAGGAATTATGGACTAACTTAATGATTTGTGGCAACATTGTGCGTCCTGTAACAGCAAATCAAAGACTGTTGTGTATCTGCTGTGACCTGCCAGAGCTGGGATGCAGTTGGACAGCAAAGGAGCAGATCCAGTGTGAGTTGATTCATTGACTGGGATAGAAACCGGTCTGATCTGTTGCTGTGACAGAGAAGAGCTGAATCAGACTGCAGCTGATGTACTGTGGTCATCAGTTAGAGGTTTTTTAAACGTTTTTACCCACAGCCCCAAAAATATGGTTGTTGGAGGCTGGCAAGGCCCTGCTGTGGGGATACACTAACAGCACAGACTGAACCATAACAAAATAAACCTTTAGATCCTTAATTAAACTGATGTGTCTAAAATGAGTCTACCTTTGGTCACTTGTTGCTTTCTATATTAATCTGTCTCCACTGATCCTGTCATTATCCTGGTTCAAGTCACCTCTGGGTCTACAACAAAGAAACGGATTAAAAATTCCTGGTTTGCAGCTTTGACATCAAATTAAAGCTGTTTATGTTTAGTTTTCACAGTAATAGATGGCACATAACACTAAATTGCTTTGGATTTTGGAAGGCATTTGGCAACCCCCACTTTGGGAACCATTTCTGTAAAGCCCCATTTCCACCAAGCAGTTAGGCTGAGGTCATCTCAGTACGCTGTAAAAAATAACTTATTGATTCAACTTAAGTCACTCAAGTCATCTTGATTTGACCGAGTTAAGTTTATTCAACATTACGTGTCAAATAATTTGAGCTAGAAGAAAATGTCAAGAGAACAACAAAAGATGTTGGTTGAACTTAATTCATCCAATTTTTACAGCAAAGTAATTTTTGTTGTGACGGTGTTTAGTAAGCGTGAGTGAGGAGGGAACACAGTGGATACGAGACCCTGCTGAACACTGAGTTGTTGCACAGAGGACACAGCTGGTCTGTGCTTCGAATGGCACAGACCAGCCGTTAATGCTCCATTGCAATGACCTGCTCTCCTGTCCGTCCTAACCCATCAACACATCTCATTTATTAGCATAAACACTAAGTTCACTGAAAAATCATTGGGCACAAAGACCCATGCCCTGTGGTGTACCAGGCAGTGCAGATGAGCACAGTTCAGTGCCCCCTTTAGTAACATATCAAACATGTCAACTTCCAGTAGGGTCTTATAACCTCTTCATTTAAAAATAAAAAAAGGATTTATGTGGCCATAGATTTTTTAGTTGAAACATATTTAGTAGTTGAGATGATGCCACTCGTGTTATAGAAACAACTTCAGCAATCTTCAACTTAAAATACTATGTTGGATCAACAAATGTGTAAAATCCCTTTTTACAGTGTACAGCACAAATTTTGTGGCATTTCTTTAGACTAAAACCAGGACAGATCCCCAAATAACCGTCCCACTCTTTGGTACCTTTCTGTTGGGGTGCCAGGCATACCGATCCAACAAGTGGCACTAGAAATACTGCAGTCTTTTTGGTGACACTTTCTATGGGATAGTGGTGGTAAAGAACAACACATAACCCTGAACTTTGTAACAAAGAGCCACATGCCAGTCACCAAAAAGATGAATTGTTGGATGTCTTCATCGTTGCTCTTTGTTTACTGGGTCACAGTTTTATTCTTTGTTGGATTCTTTGTTGGATTCATTAGCGGGGTACACTGTGTCGCGCTGCTATGGAGTCACGCTATTATGTAACTGACGCAGCTATCAGCGTCCAGGTTACTCGCTGCCTACCAGGAAGGGCAGGGTTGGCTGAGGAAACACAAACAGGATCAGGCTTTACTAATCCAACCCACTCCAAACTGTACTGATCCACTGGATCGCTTGGTGGAAACGAGGCTTAGGCAAACTTCAGTTGCACTGACAAGGATTTGGACTCAGAATTAGATAACGTTTTTGATCTGATCCATGTGCTATCTATCTCTGCTTCGCCATGGCAACGCAGCGGATAGGATTCAATTCTATGCTGGTTCCTGTTTAACGTCCTGCAATCCGGATTCCTCCACCTCAATCTGAGGGCTGATCGAGTCGGACAGGAAGTCAGGCACAGAAGAAAAGAACATTTTTTTGACTTATGTACAACGAGGAGGAGACACGTCATCCATCTTTACAACAAGGTTCCACCTTAAAAACAAAACACACACTGTGCATCTCTGCTGCAGAGATAAGAAGTTCTTTAAACCAGAACAAACACCAAGAAACCAGCTGTCATCCCTCTGCGTCTTCTTGTGCACGCACAAAGAAAAAGCCTTCTTTCAGGTCTTTGTAAGAAAGAGAACATCGTTACTGACACTGTGACAATTCCTCTAAACTACAGGTGTTCACGTGTTGTTTTCCAAGGCTGTGTTCCCAACAAACGGTCACACACCTTCTTTAAACGGGCTCCTCGTTGTGCTGTGTGAGCATGCCAACATCTCTGCTTTGTTTCATGAAAGGAGCAGATGCTTTCATACTGATCTCTGAAGGGCCATCACACAAGAGGACGAGACAGAAATGGGATAAAATCGTTGCTGTTGGTGCTCGAGAAGCAACAACAACATGAAAAAAAGAATCAGTATGGATTTAAAAAGGCGAATAAATCACTGTGATGGAGAAATGGCTGAGCCACTCTGCTCTCATTTTCTTGTTTTATTCAGCCTCCGTCTGTCTCTGCTGGTGAGCTCCACCTACGTACTGCAGAGACAAATGAAAGGAAGAAAGGCAGAAAGAGATAGAGAGACATCTGTTGGCTCCTATTGTGTCTAGATGATTGCCCCCTCACTGCCGCCAACACACAAAAACCCCACACATCACACAACAAACACACAAACCCACACTGCTCACGTCTTTGCATGAAGTCTGGAGAGCTGAACTGGCACGGCTGCAGTCGTATGTGTGCTCTTTACAGAGGCACTCCCAGGGCTGCTCTCCTGTAAGAAGAATCAAAAGCAGAGCCAGAGCTACAAAATAACAAAGGCCTGTTTGTGAGATACACACACACACACACACACACACACACACACACACACACACACACACACACACACACACACACACACACACACACAGACACACACACACACACACACACACACACACACACACACACACACACATTCATGCACAGTGCTTGAGTCCTCTGCTGCAGAAAATGTAGAGGTATTTCATCAGGTGAAACTAAAGCCTGAATGGGAAGAAACCAGTTCTTATTGTTGCGCTGCAGCTAGAGCCTGGTGTGTGTTGGTCAATTATAAAATGGAGAAAAAGGTCAACTGAGTTTGGTTTTTGTTTTTCAGTTAACTTGAAAATAACATTCCTGGGGCAATGGTTTATTAGGAGCACAGACAGCCTATGCCCTCCATGCAACACCTCAAAGTCCAGCAGGGTCTCACACCCACCGGTTCCTCCTCATTCACAGTTACAAAACACCATCACAACAAAAAGATTTTACTGTAAAAAAAATAACAGTAAGTACTGGCAGCAGAGTAGTCAGTATTTTCGCCTTATTTTTCATCAAGGTTTTTTGCAGTGTAGAACAAAGGTTTGATGCTAAAGCAGAGGCTATCGCTTTGCACTTTATAATATATTTGGTGATAAATTCAGTCACAATAAGGAGAGCATGTGTTGACACTAAAGGCCCCTGGTATATAACTCTATTTGTTCAGTCAGCGCTGGGTAACATCGCTGCAGGGCGACACGCAGCCTGACATTTGCACATCACTGTGCCATATGGTGTCAGTGGCACTAATCAAGGCCACAAACTGGCACGGGTTCCTGTCCTGTGGCACTGCTGCTGCTGCTGCTTCAACATCATCTGTGTTGTTAGAGACCCCTCACCCCTCCTCACCCCTCCTCGTCCCTCCTCAACTCCTTCTCCCCTCTGAGACAGATCCTGATGTCGTGTTTTCTCCACACTCCATTGACTCTAACACGGTCTCTCTGAGATCTCCGAGTTCAATCTTATCTTAACGTGGCAGGTGCCCACACAGACACCTGCTGTGGAGCTGTGTTTGAGGGTTGTGAACACACCTGAGGGTTTTATCAAACATGGAGGCTGTTTTCAAGCCTTCCCTGCAGATCCAGAGGAATGGGATGACTGTTAAATAAGAACCAAAGTCTCTCAGAGGCAGAATGAGACAAACAGCCCCAAAACTCACAGATCATTCATGCTTTGGTTTGACATTTAGCTTTCACTATAAGGTAACCAAATCCTTTAATAAAGACCTGGGCCTTTATTTGAAACTACTACCTCAGGGATCTGGTTTTTATACGAAGCAGGCTTGTATTAGAGGCAAGTGTATAATTTCACTCTAACTCTTCACTCATCGTAAGAAAGACTCCGCCTCTGGATGAAGTGAAAAGGTTCCTCGGTAGGTTCCTCTGGGTTGGTGATGTGGACGGTCTGCTGCTGTGCTCCTGTCAGACTCCAGCTGCTACAGCTTTGGATTATTGCCGGGAATGGCCTGCTGGTTTCTCCTTTAAGTGATACTCCGGGATGGAACAAGTTGGGTCCTATCACAAGGTTTAGGGCAGAAATTACCCTTACAGCAGTGTTTTTGTGTAAACGGACTCCCACCGAAAAAATCTAATATCAGTCTGCATTCACGCTTTATTTAGAGAATTTTCAGTGCGTTACTTTCACACAAAAACACCGCTTAATAAAGCTCTAGTTCTCATGGTGTCGTAAAACGGCGCTACCTCCGCTGCAGAGCCACAGCTGGCTACGAGGCGCTCGCCGCTTAGTGTATCAGTCCGTGCGGGCGGCGTGCCGGATATAAACAAACGCAGGTAGTCTGCCAGGATGAATTATGCAATAACAGCGTAAAGATGAGAGATTATGAGAGCGAGGACGACCAGCCGTTCACTTTGAACAAAGGAGTGGGAGTCCGTTTATTTGTGTTTTTGGTCAAGTCAAATATGGCCCCGTCTGAGTGCAGAGGAAACCAGCAGAGGAGCAGGGAGGGGGTGTTTGGTGTGAGCGCTCTGGGCTTCTGCTGCACAAAAACACTGCTGTAGGGGTCATTTCTGCCCTAAACCTTGTGATAGGACTCAACTTGTTCCATCCCAGAGTATCACTTTACTGTCGCCACAGTGCCAAACTTTGGACTATGTCTGTGTCTGTATCTCTCTCCCTTTCTCTGTGTGTGTGTGGGTGTGTGTGTGTGTGTGTGTGTGTGTGTGTGTGTATCCCCCTCTCTCTGTCGATCCCCCCCATACTTCTCTCTCCCACTCGCTCTCCTCTATCTGTCTCTCTAACCCCAACACAGTAAATGGACTTGAGCTTATATAGCGCTTTTCTAGTCATGGACTACTCAAAGCTGCTTCACACCACAGGTCACACTTACCCATCCACACCCATAGATAGATAGATTCAATTTTTACTATGATAGGTACCCACACAGACACGCCCTTTCATACCCATTCACACTGACACAGCAGTGGGAGCAACTAGGGGTTAAGTGTCTTGCCCAAGGACACATCGCCATGTGTCGCCCAGAGCTGGGCTTGAACCTGCAACCTTCCGATCACCGACCAAGCGCACTCTCCAACTGCGCCACCTCAGATGTCTGTCAGTCTGGTTCTGTCCGAGGTTTCTGCCTATTAAAGGGAAGTTGTTCCTCTCCATTGTAACTTGCTAAATGCTGCAAAGTCCTGTACTCATGGTGGATTAAGATAAGATAAGATCAGACTCCTTGTCTTGTCTTGATGTTGGGTTTCTGATAATAAAATTGTATTAACATTTACGGGTCTAGACCTGTAAATGTTTTTGTAAAGTGTCTTGAGATAACGTTTGTTATGATTTGGGGCTATTCAAATAAAGATTGATTGATTCATTGATTGAAAATCTGTGTTTAACATTTGGTTGTATTACTCTGACAAAGATTTATACCAGATGATTCTTACTGCATTCATTTTTCAATCTGCAGTGGGACGTATTCATCCCAGTTTCAACCCCAAAAATTGGATGGCAGCGTATTACCTGTGATGTGATGAACCAGCCACGCAGACGAACTGCAACAGAACAGATCCAGTGTGAGTTGACACATTGACTTTGGAGGAAACCTATTTGGTCCGTTTGCCGTGGCAGAATGGAGACGCACTGCACACACATCTGGTGTATATTTTAGCCGTCAGAGTCTGTCTAAGTCAGAAGAATAAATATTCGATTACAGAGATACATTTAAAATTCCTGAATTAAAAAAAGTCCCCATCACTGTCACACTTTCCACATTTTCTGTGGAAGCTCCCTGGTGATTTCTGTGAATGCAGGACATCCAGAACCTCCACATGCAGCTCACGCCACAAACAGCTTCCTGCTCATGCCTCTGTGCGCCTCCCTGAGCACTCTGAAGAAGCTCTTCTGAAAAGCTTTGGGATTTCTTGGCCTAAACTGCAGGAATATTTCCTACCACAGAGCTATATTTCTACATGGAGAACAAAGTGTACTCGCTGGTCTCTCCGGCAAACGGACTCAAACGCACAGAGACAAAAGGAAACCCCAGTCTGGCTGGAAAAAGAGGCGTGAAAATGAGAACGCTGGCCGGCTTAACGGTGAGTTACATGCATCGCTCTCAGGGTCGACCCAGCTTGGCTTATCATAAAAGGCTTCCTCTGAGACATCCTCTTGGAGGATATCAAAGAGCTTCTGTGGTGGAGATCCAACTCGGGAGAGATCAAATGGAAATAAAGAACCTTCACCTTCCTTCAGTGCCTTGGTATCTGGCAGAGCCGGTCTGGATGATGAACACTACAGTACACCGCTGGCAGCAGGAGCTGTTTTCCCATGGAAGGTGAGGAGAAGCTGGGAGAGAGGAGAGAGGCCCACTGTTCCTCTGCAGCTCCTTATCTACCAGGTGAACAGGTCTTCTCCTGCTTTATGCAGCGCACAGCTACACACATATTGAGGAGTGACAAATACTTGACTCACAGCTTGTGTTTGAGAGATACAACCAGGATGGGCAACTGTAAATCCTCCTGCTAGATCTCTTTGAGTTAAAAAAAAAAAAAAAAAGCATTAGAGATGACCATGACAGTGGTCCAATTGCTGCGAAGCTTCCACTGAAGTGCTCCTCAATTTGTCTTCAAATCTGAAAACAAAAGTGTGTTTGTGTCCTGACTCTAAATCCTTTTTCAAAATATAAACTTAAAAACTTCTATGACTTTAACCTCTTTTATTAAGTTGCCTGCGCCACAGTTAAGCTGTGTAAGCTGCAGTGAAATTTTTGTGACATGAGTATAGAGCAACAGAGACCAACTCAGCAATTAAAGTCTGTACATTTACATCAATGCTATGTGTTAGCATTGACTGTATAATACAGGGATGCAGTCTCAGTGATGTCACCCATCTGTTTCTGATGCAGAGTTCTGAAGCCTATCTTTGTCAGTCACCATGTGGAAAATGTTGGCCCAAAATCATCTTCAGTCGACCTTATAAAAAGTGAAGGGGTGGGTCTTTAGCCTCATCACTTACACCTGTCAGTAAAGTCAGCCATGCCCCTCATCATGTAAAGAGTGTGTGTGCAGATCATAGACTTAAAAATAAATAACAATAGAAAAAAAAGACATCATCTTTCTTGACTCAGAGAAGTGAGGTCTCTACAAAATCTGCTCCCCCTGGTGGCTGGCTGCAGTATAGGTCTCCCCAGTAGTTCCAGATGGGCTGTGGTGAAACTTTAAAAAATAAATACACCTGGTAGAAATGTTTCTCACATCTCTGTGGGGATATGAAGATATCATCGGGCTGTGTAGTGTCCAATTCCTCATTTTTCTAAAAAGTTATTTTTTCTTTAGTTATTAGAGGTTAAAAATGATTTTTCATGTCACCTTTAACAATGATTGACAGCTGATGTTCTTGTGTATTTTTTTTCAGTGATTGTAAAATATGTCCAGGGGAGAGCGAGGAAGAAATTAGACTCTCAAAAGAAAAAAAAAAAAAAGGTTATTTCTGTCACCCAGCTCTGCCCAGACTCTGGGTGCACAATGGCTGCACCTCAGAAGGAGGTATTTTGGCTTCCAAACCATACAATGGCAAAAGGCAGAGCCATGCTGTCCACTCTGTATACAATCTATCACATATAATTGAAACTCTTTCAATATGAGACAGTCGTTGAATTAAAATCAGAAGCTCAGGAAATTTAAAGGAAGATAGATTAATTCTTCAGAGAATATTCCAAGAGACAGGATCATCAGCAGAAAATGTAAAATCACAGAGTTCAGTCTGAGCTCCAGGGGCTTTCAGAACGAGCCAATCAGAGGAGAGACTCATACAGGATCTAAACTTGTGCTTACACAAGTTTTGCCCAACAGTAAGGGCTTATAGAAATACTACTAATGATTGTTTGGCCCCTGTTCAAGAAGACTCCAACTAACCTTCTCACAAATTGTCTCTTCAGACTAAAATTACATTTTGAACCAGGCTGTAAATTTATATCTGTTGTAAAGATCAGCATTTTGAATGGCTGTGTAGTTGATTTCTGCTGTTTCTGCTGACAGCCTTTAGTGGAGACTCCAGGAGCTGCAGTTTTCCAGCACTTCTGCATTGGATTCACATTTCATTTCCATCTGACGTCAAGTTTGCAGCTTTTGCAGAACTCTGTTTTAGTCACTCAACATGCTAAAATGTTGTTGCGATGCCTCTGAGCAACAGGCTTCTTTTTTCTGTCCCTTGAAGCAATCCATTGGAGCAACACTGAAACGGTTCATAAATGCGAGCCAGAAGTATGAAAACACAGGACCAGAGTTGAAAACAGTGAAATAGCCCTTTAAGCAATCATTATTTATGTTAAGTGTTTTGGCTTGAAATTAATTCAGATGTCAGAAAAGGAAAAACAGTCTTCCTGCTCCTGCTGTGAGGGGATTTCAGCATGCATGTTGTCTCTTAATCATTGTAAAGAATTATGTATGAGTTTCTGAGCCACAATGCTGCTTCTCCTCCGCCGCTGCCGTGTTCAAAGATAATCTGAGGAGCTGATTTAAATTTTGTTTTTCCATGAGATGAGTCATTTGCAATATGCAAAACTAATTATAAGTATAATTCTGGGATAAGTGTTGATTGCTTCATCACACTTTTCTCTCCTCCGCCCACGGCGAGGCCTACAACAAGCTGTCCTGTGTTATCAGACGTCCCCTGTCTGTAGGTGGCTGCTACTTTTGGTGGCCCACATGTCTGCAGGGTCCTCACGAGTAGCCTCGCCCCACACGGACCCCCCCTGCCTGTGCTCCTTAGCATTAGCAGACAGATGAGTGTTTGTTCAACACACACTGCTGGGCTCCGCTTCCTCCTCCACTCCTCAAAGCGAGGACGCCTGCTGCGAAGACGCACAGCAGGATCATGGTAATGGCTCTGCTGCGTGCACGAGTGCGTGTTCGTGAGTAAATTACAGTAAGCATGTGGCGGTGTGCCTTTAGCATGATGCACATGCTAATTTACAACCCTGTCATTATGTGTGCTGCAGTGTGTGGAGCTGGAGCATTTACATGTTAACTTAGTGTTTGTTGGTATCTGTGTTAAGCTACTCCGTCAGAACACGTACAGGAAAACACAATCAAAGGAAGGACAGGTCCATGCTGCTTTATCCAGGGTACAATTTGTCCGTGGGGGGTCAACCTGTAAAGACACAACCCCTTTCGAGTTGGCGTTAAAACACTCAAGGGGGAAAACTTTAAGGAAACTGAGAAATTCTGCCAACAAAGCGTATTTAATTAGACCCAAATAATAAATGTTAAACGAAAGAAACCAATGACTTCTCCAGAGATGGTATTTAAATGAAAAAAAGTTTATAATTTAATCAAAATCAATGAACCCTTCTCCTGCGCACTGCGTAATGATAATCTAACTTAAATATTTGTTGAAACAAAGCCCCAAACGCAATCTTTTTCAACTCTAAATTATTTAACAATCCCCATTTAACAAATAATACCTTGCTTGTCTTTTTCCAAGTCCTTTTAAATTGTCTTTCATGCAGTTTTTTGGACCACTTGTGCAACGGAAACTGGCGTGCCTGTGGAAAGGGCCTGGAGAATAAAAAAAGTAATTAACTGTTAGGACTAAATTGCAATAAACTTAAAATAAACGACCGGAAAGCAGTTACTGGTGGTGACGATCCAACATCCCTACGGATCCCCTCGGATTATTGCGTCCTAAGCAGTGTTGCCAATTTAGCAACTTTGTTGCTATTTCTAGTGACTTTCTGGACCCCCCAGTGAGAAAATTTGAGAAAAGTGACTAGTGACAGTTCAGTTGGCGGGTAGGCAGCCACAGGCTCAGTTCCCGCCCCTGCTGTAAGGTACAAATGCAATGAGCCAATCACAGTGTGTATAGCCTTTCAATACACTCAGAGATTCTCTGCCCATACCTCCATTGCAATACATTGCAGAAGGTCCATTTACGTTAAGTTTTGTGAAGTTGTACTTAGATTTTAAGTTTAAAACTGGTCAAACTGTGTTCATGAGGGACATGTAACTCTGACACAAGCTATCCTGAGAGGCTGGGTGACGGGGTGTATTTTTAACCCTTTCCTCAGACCCATCTGAACAGAGCAAAGTGTCTTCTTTGGATAAAGTTGTGCAGCCGACCAACATCAGCTCCGAGTGGACACTTTGGGATTTTCTCTAATGTTAGCAAAAGTTAGCCTACTGTTAGCGCCTAGCTGTGTTGTTCATCATATCTCTCTGTTTGTTGGGAGTTTATTGTCCTGTTTTGTTCTAGTTTCTGTTCTTTGGTGATTGTACATCATTGTTAGCTGTTGTCCAAAGGGCTCTAGTTAAACTAAAGTTAGCTTCTGGAGCTTAGCTTCATTAGCTTATCTGGAACAGCTGAGATAACAAAGGTTGTCAAACATGCTGGATGATTCAGTGTAAATCCTGTAGCTCCAAACTAACAGAGACACACTCTTGGTAAAGATGGTAAAAGGAGGTTATATTTTTGTCATGACCAATGCTGATCCTCTGTCTCGTTGTCTGAGATGCTGATGCTAACCAGATGCTGTTTATCAGGTTTGCTCGGGGAGCTGTAAATTTAGTCTGTAACTGAAGCTTTTTATCGACCTTCAATAAAATGATTCATATCTCCCTCCAATGACGACTTTAGAGACTTTTGGTGACTGAAAGATGACCTGTGGTCTATCTGTCTCCAACAATCATCAACAGCATCCTGTGAAATGTCTCCTACTGTAACACCTGCCTCAGCACCTGTCACTGAATGCTCACTGTATGTCAGAGTGAGTGGAGGGGGCGGGGCTTAGCCACAGGTCAATTCGCGAATGTCCCTGGTCATACATTTACAGCGTGAACGTGAATCCAGAATCATAAATCAGATCCTCACTAGTCATGTTTCCATTACACCTAAAAATATACAAAACCTTAATATCACAATAAAAAATGGAAAAGTAAACAAAGCTGAACTACTTTCAACACAGTGCACTGAAAATGTGCACCCACATAACTGAAATCCAAGCAAGAGTTTACATTTTATTGAAGTCAAAAAATGTATTCTAGGCTTAATCCAAGCCACACTCACCTGACAAGAATAGAATAGAATAGAACTTTAATGTCATTGTAACAAGTACAATGAAATTGAAGTCACAGCAGCAATCAAGAAAACAAAAGTAAGAAAGAGTATAGAAAGTGCAGAAAGCTCCATAAGAAAATAGAAGCTGACAGCTTGTCCATCATTGTCCAGTTCAGCCAGTCTCCACCTCCACAGGGTCCAGGACTGAGCTTCTTCAGCAGTCTGTTCAGTCTCTGTTTCCTGGATCCTGTCTGCTCACAGCAGGTGAAGCTCTTCCAATGTGGCGTTGGTGTCTGATGTTAGCTCTGTTAGCCATGTCTGTGACTAACATGATGCTACTCTGCCCTCTGGTATTCCCTCTGTTGCTGGGTTAGCACGGCTAGCTCGCACATCTTAAAGGAGATAGATCTTACGTTCCCAAAAACGATGGATGAAAGGACAGGTACATGTCGTCACTTCTTAGCTCACACCTGAGAACCAGCACGTCCTCCTCACCTCCTTCTCCTCACCTTGTGGGAAGACATCAGGCCTTACACCAGTTAGCATTGACATGCCACAGGCTGCTAACAGCTGAGTTCACATGTAAACAATGCAGCCATGGTTACATGTAGGATCTCCAGACAAACACAGGAGAAAAGTAGTAAAAATATCACTTAAGACAAAATCAGTTTGGTGTCCATGACCAACAAATGAGTCATACAAAGTAATGATCCACGCCAAATACAAAGATGACGAAAAAGAGACAAAAAAAATTACAAGAAATGGACAAAGAAGAGAGAGCTGCTGCAAAAGGCAGCCATAGCCAACAGGGCGGCTCCTAGCAAGCCATGTCCAGAAAAACAATTTCGAGACATGAAGAGCTAACTCCTGAACTGCTTGAAGTGAAAAGAAAGAAATCTTTCAGTTGGGCAAGAAAAACAAAAACAAAAACATGTAAATGTTTCTTACCACGTTGGCAGATATTTTTTTTTTACTTGATACAAACAGATCATCCATCGTTTTTTTCATGTAATATCTCAAAGGTCCCATATTATGGAAAAATCACTTAATGAAGTCTTTTAGTTAAATTTGTGGGTCTTTGGTTTTCCTCCCAGCCTACAAAATGTGACATTTAATGACCAAACCTGTTCTTAGTAATGCTTGGGAATGTAAAATCCTGACCTAAAACAAGCTGTTTGGATTTTGGGGATTTGACGACGTCAGTGATTCCCTTTTTGGTCCTGAATCCAGGTGCATTACCAACCATCCACCAACAAACCTGGGACCCTGGAAATGTGAGTATTTTAAATGCTGTGTGCTGTGGAGCAGATGTAAGAGCTTTTCCTCAGTGTCCCCCTGTCTCTGTGTTAGCTTCAGGATGCTAACTTTAGCTGCGGTTATCCTGTTGTTTTAGCCTGTAATGTTACGGTAAATGAGTTTCGCTGTTTTCTAAACATTGTACACTCTGAGTTCCAGTTGGGCCAGTTGTTCAAAGGTAATCTGATTCGATTTTGGTTATTGGATCGGATTCAATTTCGGAAATGGGTTTTTTAAAAGAGAAGGTTTAGAAATAAGATTAGATCACGTAATCCAACCCAGGTTTTAATCTGGATCAAACCTTCAGTTTATGTTGTTCAGAACTTTTCAGTAAGATCTGGATCACTTTGATCCAAAAACCAGGATTATTATGATCCCAAAAGAGGGCTGGATTTCAGGGGGGATTTCAGGAGGAAAATGTGGTGAAACTTTGAGATTGGTCAAATAAAACAACAATTGTAGAATGTAATGTTGATACTTTGAAATGTATTTTGCACTGGACTTGTTTAACCGTTACAGTGACGAAGTAGATAAAGTAGACAGAGGCTACCAAGAAGCCTCTCAGTATAGTAAGATTAAAATAAAATGACTTTGTCCCCATGAAATAATCCCCAAACAGATTTTAATAACCAAAAAATGATTTATTTAATTTTTTCATCATTTGTCTCTGTATATCAATTTCAAAGAAACAGTCATCAGAGATGAACCTGTCAAAATAATTTCTAACAATTGGACCTGTTACAATAACAGAAGGCCAGAGGTTGGTCTGGTTCTTCAACAGGCTCAGGTGGATCAGAACCATTGACACAGGGAGGGACGTTGAGTCTGGTACAGAGGTTGGGACAAAACATGCTAGTATTACATGTATCATGTTTTTCCCTGAACACCCTTTATTTATTTAACTATTGGTCATTTAGCCTTTTTTATTAAAGATGTTTTAAAACATCCACAATGTGTTTGTTAGTTTACAGTTGTTTCTTATCTGTCGGGGTTGGACGAGGGGTCAAAGAAATGTTAAATGGAAGTGGATGTTTCTGTTTTAGTGTTTTGTCTCAAAATCAGAAACTCCTAAAGTGAGTCTTGGCTCATCTACCTGTTTTTCTTTTCAGAGCTGGTAGCCCACATTATTTCATTATTTGTTGATCCATTTCAAGCACTGGTAATCCTGATTTGGTAATCTTAAAAGCTGTGTATCAAGACCAGGGTGATCCAGTCCAATGTTGCTTAAAAAAAAACAGCATAAAACTGAGACTTATTCCCTGATCCTAGATAGCAAGAAATGGGATTTCCAATCCAGATCATTTTGATCCAGATTATTTGGACCACTGACCCCTCATAAAGCTCTGCAACAACCACATGCTTAAAATCCTCCTTTCAAACACACCAGGCCAGTTTGCAGAACGTACGACTGAAGGAAGAAGTTTGTCGCTTTCAATATGTTAGCCTGTGTGTGTGTGTGTGTGTGTGTGTGTGTGTGTGTGTGTGTGTGTGTGTGTGTGTGTGTGTGTGTGTGTGTGTGTTTGTGTGTGTGTGTGTGTGTGTGTGTGTGTGTGTGTGGTGTGTGTGTGTGTGTGTGTGTGTGTGTGCATGTGTGTGTGTGTGTGTGTGTGTGTGTATGTGTGTGTGTGTTTTTGTGTGTGTGTGTGTGTGTGTGTGTGTGTGTGTGTGTGTGTGTGTGTGTGCATGTGTGTGTGTGTGTGTGTGTGTGTGTGTGTGTGTGTGTGTTTTTGTGTGTGTGTGTGTGTGTGTGTGTGTGTGTGTGTGTGTGTGTGTGTGTGTGTGTCTGCACACACTTGCTAAGTGTGTTGCCTCACAGGGACCTGACTGGCATTTAGGCAGAATATTCCCACAGGCTGATGTGTAATTAATTAGCCTGCTGTTCACAGCCGCAGCATCACCAGCACCTCCACCCTGCTTCCTGCCCCCCACCCACTCACCCACACACACACACACACACACACACACACGTGTGCGCACACGCACGCACACACACACACACACACATACTCACACACACACACACACACACACACACACACACACACACACACACACACACACCTCCCTTCACATAAGTTAAGATAGGGATAATCAGATCCACTGGGAACTCTTCACAGCCACTACCCCCTCTACTCCTTACACACACACACACACACACACACACACACACACACACACACACACACACACACACACACACACACACACACACACCACTCAGTCATTAGCATCTCTAAATCTGCTAACTGACGCGGCATGTTATGACAGTCTTGCCCCACACCTCCACTCACCCACGACATCTCCATCTGGACCACAGCAGCAACACAAAACAGCTGATCCCACATTAAAACATCAGGGCCAGGCTCAGACCACGTCCTAACAGTTCAGATTGAAGCGGTTCACAGAAAAGAGCTTGATGTGGTCTCTGGAGGACTGAGAGGATGGAGGGACCACTTCTCATTAACCTTATCCTGTAATGCAGAGCGGAGAGGCCTCTTTTTTTCCTCAAGGTGATGTCAGAGGATTGCTGACTACAAATCCCAGCAGCCTGGGTAGGAATTAGTCCTGGTCTCATAGGACGGGGTTCTGACCTGGGCTTGTTCTGCAGAACAGATTAAAGTAGACGAGTGCAGAGACCAGAGGAGGATAAAGGCCAACGCTTTCTGCACATCCTGACAGCTGGCTGCTCCGCGCGCAGCGGGGAGGGATGCAGACTCAGCACAGCTGCTGGTTCACAGGCATCTCTGGATCTGTGACTTACGACTCATCTGAAGACAGAAAACTGAGGAACTGAACAGAGACATCAGAAAATAAGAGACGCTTCAAAGCATCGGTTTGATTTTCTTTTGTTCTGAGCTCAAAGAAGAGCTTGAAAAGGCCTTTGCAGAGCTCAGGTGCCCCCCTAAAGTCTGTGCTCCCTCTGGGGGGCACACACCTGTTTGCCCAGCGTGCATCCTCTTCCACTTGTGTTAGGGATTTCTTTTGAATAACAAGGTGAAGACTACATGGTTTTCTGTGTTCTCTCTGCACAACCTGAAGCTCCGTGCTCCTGCACAGCAGGGGTCGATGCACACTCAGACAGCAGCCGGTTCACAGGCGTTTCTGTCTCTGTGACTGGGACTGTTTGATATTTGGGATGAATGTGTTCTGCATGAAAAGTGACTGAAAAGAGAAAACCACAAACAAGAGATGCCTGAAAAATCTCAGTGTTTGTTCTCAGAACACTAACAGTGACAGCATGACTCCACTTTACATCTTCATACCGCTGTCAGATGCTTCAGAGCTTATCCACGTCAGAGGAGAGTTTATCTGTCTGAAGGGGAGAGACCTGAAGTCCAACAAGATTAGGTAAGGTTCTACAGATGGAGAAAAGATCTCTGTGTGAATGTGTTTTATCTCCCTTTTGTAAACTTTGCCCACAGATTACCAACAATCTGATACTGTGTATATGACTCAGTTCATACAGCATTACATTACTGTACCTCACTGCAAACAATGGTCAAGTGGTCAAGGTGATGTTCTTGTTCACTGAGTTCTATCTGAGGCTAAAACTCACCGTCAGGAGGAGACTCTGAACAAACGTTTGAAACAGCTGGGGGTAGCAGCCTCTCCTTTCTGTGTTTCAGCGGTGTGGGGGTGGATGTATCTTTCTCATAGCTCTGAAGACACACAGGAGACAACGTACAGGCTTCGTACAGAATCCCATTCTTGTTGATGAACAACTGGTGAGCGTTCAGCTAACAGACGGTGCAGATCTATGTAAACACAGTTACGGGCTATTAGATAGCCGCTAGCATTAGCCGTCTGTATCACTGGCTACCTGATGTATGAATAAAACAAGACAATAAAGTCAGATCAGACGATTACCTGTCCAGCAGAAACTCTGCAACATTGGCATCGCTCTTGAATCCTTACACGTCCTTAAGCTCTCGCCATCATGAAAAAGGAGCTCCAATGTTTACGCTAGTTTAGCTCTCTCAGCAACCAAACACCTTTTACTCGCCTTCTCAACAACCGTCTTCCTCCTCTTGCTCTGTGTTGCAGAACTTGAAGGAAGAAGTGGCTCTGAACCATAGACTATATTAAACTGAACTCTAGCTGAGCTTTCTCTGACATTGTTTACCGAATACAGACTGAATAGCGTCCAGCTGTTGTGTTCAACTCTCCCAGCAAACTCTCAAGCAGGGCGCAGCGGCACACCTCATCCGGTTCTCATCCAATCATTTATTTCAGAACGAAATGAATGATTAGGTTTACTTATCCCTGCCCAGCTGCTGATACAGACCACGGACATTTCTCATTACAGTGTCAGTACACTATGTGTATAACTTGCTACCAGTTTATAGATGACTTTTTGACAGTTATTTAAAATAATACTTAAAAATATGACCTACCATACCTTTAATACGACATCAACAGGCTCTGTTTGGAATAACCACCATACACGAAAGTCCCCACTGAGCGATCCTCCTGATGGAGAGCAGCCTGGGTTTGGTTTGACAGGACTAAGGAAGGGTTTTGTTGATTCATCCAGTGACTGGTGGATAAAGTTAACACAGGAACCTCCTGACAGAGAGCAGCTCTACAGGAACCAACTCGTACTGCATGACCTTAGGAGACCATCACAGAGTTAAAGATTCATAAATGAGACAGGAACCACGATTTTCCTCTCTGTAATGTCAGATATAACAGTCAACATTAACAGAGAGGCTTGGTGTGAGCTGCACAGCAAACTGAACGTTATACTTTCTGTAAAGTAGTCTGGTGTCAAAATACCTTTGACCACATTTGTCCATGAAAGTGCACCTGAACAGAAACAGGGTTTAAGAAAGGGCAGGAGGGCAGATTGTACCCTGTGTTTGCTTTTTGCGTCTCAGAGCCTCTGAATTCATGTCTGCTGTTAATCTGAGCGCAGTGAGCTCCCACCACAGGATCAATCCGTCTTTTCTGTCTAGAGATTAAACATACAGCAGATAAATACAGCACTGGCTGCCTCACTGTTTAAACAAACCCACAGTCTGCACAAGCATGAATTACCTGGTTTTACACTATGTTTACCAAGACCAAACATAGGGTCACCCCCACGGACAGCACACAGGCCCTTCCACCTCCCTGAGCTCCATTTCCTGTTGAACTCTGAGTTACCTGCCCCGGCTGGAGGCCCGAGCGGAGGCCCCGCTCAGCTTTGCCTCCGTTCTTCTCTGCTCCAGATGCTGTTCAGACAGAGAGGGCCTCTGTTCGCTGAGGAGAGGCAGCCTGGGTTTGGGGCCTTTTCCCCCTTCCAGCAGAAAATGAGGAACGTAAAACTCCGCACCTGGATGACCTAATTACAGCCAGACCCTTTAAAAAGTCAGCCGACCGGTTCCTCTGCTGGGCCAAACATAAACAGCACAGGTTGGTTACACAGACGCAAGACTGTACGCGGGAGAAAGGAGGAACCAGGACTCTTTTCAGTCTCCTCGGACTTCCACTCAAGTGTGTAATTTAACATGAATTGAGCTTAATCACTGGCTCTTTAAAATGATTCAGGGCTGATTCTGTGGCTGTGAGTATCGTCCTCCTGCTGTGCTGAGAGCTGCACATATAACATATCAAAGGAGCGCAGATGGTGCGAGGAAGTGGTCCGCCCTCACTGTCTCGCTCCACATTCCCCTTCATTTACTGACCTTGACTCACCCAATATTAGTGACATGAAATAGTGCAGTGCCCAGAGGTTGAAACACTCCAAATTGCAGTCTTCGGAGGAGACCCCCTGTGAGTCCCTGCGGGGCATCGGGGGCCTGGTGTTCATGTGCATGTATGTTCTTGTGCGCTTCAACGTTCCCCCCTCCTGCCGGGCACGGCTGCAATTTCCAATTCCCCGACCAGAGGCTTTTTAAGAGCACGACAGCCCCAGCAGGCCAGATGAAAGTAGTGATTTTTTTCCTCCCTCCATAATTCTAGCCTTTTTGTCCACTATATGTCATTACAGGGAGCTGCATCTAGTTATTTGTGTCCTGTGGCCGGATACATGTGCACAGAGGGAACCAATTTGTGTGGGAGGCGTATCAGGACAAAGGAGGTGGCTGATTTCAGATCAGTGAGCCTGCAGGCGTCTGGGGGCCCTGCATCTGTGAGGAATGTCGCTCCGAGCCGCTCTCCTCTCCGGCATTGCTTCACTCAGAGGTGCAGTCGCTCCGGTGAAACTGGCGGCCATCTTTAAACTGCGGCTGACATGAAGGACTCAATTTGAGATTAAGGAGGCTTGAAATGTTGATGGATGAAGTCGTGAAGCGGGGCAAAGAGCATCTGTCCTGAAGAGCAGAGCTGCCCTGAAGCAGTGGTTGTCAACATGTGGGTGGGAGAACCACAAAGGGCCATCAGATGTAGGGATGGGAACCTTTCACATTTGAAACGATACGGTACCGATGCCTGATAACTGGCAATCAGTGCCAGTACTCAGCGGTACCAACTTTCAGTACTTGTTTGTGTTAATGTGGTGAAAAATATCAATATGGTAGAAAATAGAATATCAAAAATTTTCAATTTAACATATTCTTCAATATATAACCTTGTAATGCTGTACTGACTACTCTTCCACTCCCTCACAGTCACAAGAATGCATTTAGGTACCTAAACATGGTATTTTGGTTTTACATAAATCTGTACCTGGTACTTTTGACAGAATTTGATCGGGACCAACAAAAGTACCTAAGTTACATCAGTTCCTCTGCCTGAACTTGCAGCTTTACAGAACCTGATTCTAAGACAATGACCTGCTGTTTGCCGAGGGAATACGAGGAAACCTTCATAAATAAACCACAGCTAAGAGGAAGTTTAAGTTTTATGAAACGTAAAGGTATCCTTGTGTTTTGGCCACTTGTTTACGTGGGTTTTAGTTGACCCAAAACTAAAACTTTTGGAAATGGAAGTGTAATTTTTCTAAAATGCTGCAGCCACTGTTCCCGTGTTGACAGCAAGTTGGAATTTCTAGTGGAGACGCTGACTTCGTGCTCCACTTTGTGTATGTGTCCATGTAAGTCTGTGATGATTGTAACCACAGTACTGTTGTTACAATTGTCAATGATTCCTCAATTAAAAAAAATGATGATGAGAACTATCAGATATGAATTATACATTTTAGCATGTCATAACAAAAGTGACTCAAATACAACTTGTTACATTAATTATGCAGTGCAATGATTATGCTTGTTGTGCAAAAAGAGAAAATATTTATTAAAAAAATAGACAAATAATAGAAAATATGAATAATGTTACTGACCCTGCTGTCTAGAGCTTTGTAAAAGAAAAATCACTGTCACAGCGTAACATACTTTAAAAATTAAACTGAAGAAGTGTTTTCATGATAACTTTCAAAACCATTTTTTTGCCACCTTTTTTTGGTAATCTGGTTTACCTGAGCTTGGACTTTTCTCCCAGGGTGCATGGATTTAAAGCGGATGCTCATTTTTGCGTAATCGGGGTCATGAAGCGAGAGAGCAGCAGAGAAGATCAGGGGTTGTGTCTTTGCCTCAGAAGGCCGACTTCACACGTCTAGTTTGATTTTATAGAGGCTGAAGCCTTGTTCTGCTGCTATGCTTCAGACTGGAAGGACCACTGCTGCTTCAGTTAGCATTTCAAAGTCTGGAAACATTTCACCCAGGGAAGTTATAAACAGTCTGCGTGACTCTCAGATACATGGGTTTCCTGATCCTGCTAGAACCCGCTAACCTTTCAGAGCAGATGGACCTGCCTGGTTCAGTTTCTTAAATCCTGCAGATCCATCTTTCCAGGCTCCATTGACCAACGATTTCACTTGGCTAAATTCTGACCGGCCCAATCGGGGAAGAGAGGCGGGAGCTGCTGGAGCTGCTGGAGCTGCTGGAGCTGCTGGAGCTGCTGGAGCTGAGGGAGCTGCAGAAGTGACAAGCAGACATGACGTCAGCAGACTTTTGTACTTGTCAGCATTCTTTGATTCTTAAGTTAACTTAACAAAAACAGCAGCAGTCGTCTAACGCCATTATCACAGCTGTTTCCCGTGTTCCTGTAGTTGTTCGTCTGTTGTTTCTCAGCAGCGGTGCATATAAGCTATGTCATACTGTGGCTTGATGTCAATCAGAGTGTGTCAATGAGAACAGTCATCCAATCATCAGCTTCTTATTTTTTGAAGGTCCCGCCTCTGAAAACAAATCTGAAGAGCTGCTACCCAGATGGACTAGTGAAACATTTCTGTGGCGGATATGAAACTGTCCGTCTGGTGTGTCAGGTTAAGAACCCGCTTCACTGGGATGACATCCTGGAGCATGGGGTCCTGATGTATGAGAGAGGCGGTCCCAGAGATGTAGCAGTCACCAATGCAGCCCAACACATCTACTCCATAGGTCTTAAACACGCTGTCAGCAACAACCCGTGACAACAACATGACAACGTAACACCTAATTAATCATGCACGCTCGCCACTAATGTAAGAGTTGGGGTAAGTGTGACGTCAGAGGGCGGCGACTGTGTTGTGGTTCAGGCTGTGGGAAGGCTAAAAAATAAACAATGTGTTTTTGTAGCTCCAGAGAAGTACCTGTTTGTGAATTTTCGTCAGCAGAAAGAGGGACTTTAAAAGCCATTTACCCTTCTGAACACTACACTAGCACTAGCAATGAAAGAGATGGAGTGGATCGCTCTCAGGGTTATTAACCCGTCAAAATGACAGGCAACCTTCAGATTATTCCATCATTTCTCTAAAATTCTGTCATAGATGGAGAATAATCAGTTAACACTACCTCTGATTGCCAACTACAGGCCTGGACAGCATACTACAGCATTTCCTTCCCTCATCATTTCTGCCAAAACACAGATTTTTTTCACTGCATTTTCTTTTGCGTTCTTAGGTGAAAGGTTGTGTAAACAGGGCCTGAATGTCAGAAAGACTTTACAGACTCCAGGTTGGAAACATGTTTGTGAGGGGGCAGCAGGAGACACATGGAGGATCAAGGTTATTCTCTGAGGTGGCTCCGCCCACAGCCAGGGCAGACCGTCTCTGTGTCACTATCGCCTCTCAGGCAGAGTCTACGTCTTATTGTCCGATCAGAGACAAAGAACTGCTGTTTGTGTTCGCCTCTGTTATTGAGAGAAGAATGTGAAACATTGAGTTTCCTGAGCTTCTTGTTTGATCAATTATGTGTAGGCAACGTGCTTCCTCTGTTTTCAATGAAAGAGTCATATTTACCCAAGGCTGAGCCCACCTTCTCTCTAAGAATAGAAGCTACACAGAGTGTGTGTGTGTGTGTGTGTGTGTGTGTGTGTGTGTGTGTGTGTGTGTGTGTGTGTGTGTGTGTGTAATCGTGCCTGACTAGAGTAGGAGTAGATGTTCATATAAAGTGTTAAAGATGCAGAGCTCAGAGGTGGCAGACCTCCTTACATTCATCTACACACAGCAGGGGGTGTTATACCTGATCACCAGTTATCACTCATCTCAGGTTTAGTTGTTAGTGTTGTGTTTAGCTGCAGTGATTGAGAAGTTTAGTGTGTCTGTGGGCATTAACACTGTTTTTCAAAGAGGAGAGAGCAGGAAACTGGGAGAGAGCAGGGAATGACATGCTGAAAAAGGTCTGATGAGTCTGGATTTCTGCTCCACATTCAGATGGTAGGGTCAGAATTTGGCATCAACAACATGAAAGCATGGATCCATCCTGCCTTGTATCAACAGTTCAGGCTGCTGCTGCTGGTGTGATGGTGTGGGGGATATTTTCTTGGCTCACTTTGGGCCCCTTAGTACCAACTGAGCATGGTTTAAAGTCCACAGCCTACCTGAGTATTGTTGCTGACCATGTCCATCCCTTTATGAGCACAGTGTACCCATCTTCTGATGGCTACTTCCAGCAGGATAACGCTCCATGTCATAAAGCTGGAATCATCTCAGACTGCTTTCTTCAACATGACGATGAGTTCCCTGTACTCAAATGTCCTCCATAGTCCCCAGATCTCAATCCAATAGAGAACCTTTGGGATGTGGTGGAACGGGAGATTCTCATCATGGATGTTCAGCCGACAAATCTGCAGCAACTGTGTGATGCTATCATGTCAATATGGACCAAACTCTCTGTGGAATGTTTCCAGAACCTTGTTGAATCTATGCCACCAAGGATTAAGGCAGTTCTGAAGGCAAAAGGGGGTCCAACCCGGTACTAGCAAGGTGGAACTAATAAAGTGAGTGGTATATATATATATATATATATATATATATATATATATATATATATATATATATATATATATATATATATATATATATATATATATATATATATGAATTCAACAGGTGTTGTTTTGCTTCTTAAACAGTCCTGAGACTTGCCCCGTGTGTGTCCTACTCCTCACTTGTTCCTCAGTCGTCTGGAGAGCATCAGCCTCTCTGCTTTCCACTTTATTTTTATGACGATTATCCAAGCATGTTTAGATTCTTTGCATTTAACCACATTATGTTTCATTATCTTGCTGCCATTTACTTTCTTTGTTCCATAACTTTACTGACGGTAAACTAACATTTAGCAAACCAGCAGAGTAACATCAAACACTTTTCAAATAAGATTCATAAACCTGAATCATCATCCGTTTTGTTATAGCTGCTGTTGTCATTCTGTAGCAGTTATTTTTGTTGGATAAACTTCCTAATATCTATGTTAACATAAGTCTTCTCTTGTGAGCAGTTCAAGCAGGCTGTTTGTAGGCCACTTTGCACAGCTGCTGCTGCTCTGTTGGACTCTGGTATTGCACATTACTTCAGAAAGTTATTTTTTCCCCCTGTAAAGGTAAAATTCAGATTTTCAGAAAACATTGGGGCTTGAGCCCAAGTAACCCACCCCCTAACCCCACCCCTGCCTAAGAGGAGGTAAGCCTTATTAAGTCATTGGATCCACCTGCAGAGAGGGAACCACAGCACAGGAGCTGAAAACTGTACTGCAACACGTATTGTTTCTGAAGGATGGTGACCTGCAGACAGACTTACCTGCAGAATCATTTCTAAGACTTTGTGCTCTGTGAGTTTGCACATCCTGTTCAGAGGTCACTTACACCGTGTGGAAACAGAAGTGGTTTCATTACTGTCACCCCCTTCAGGATCACACCCAGAATGGAAATGTGGGCCACCACAAACAGGAAGAGCCCCTGCAACACTATCCAGCACCACATGGGTCAGATTATTGCCCAACAACAACCTAATACTGGCCACATTCCTCTCAAAGACAAAGTGTCAGCGTGATGTGTCCTCAAGGAACAACCCTGAGCAGGTCAAAAATAACCCTGAAATGGTGCTAAGTTGTTTCCCAGGTCGACCCCAACAATAGCCCCGTTTGGAGGAAATCTTGACCCCCTGTTTTCTGTGGACAGGGCTCAAAATATCCCCACTCTCCCTCTTTATGAATCAAACCCTTATATGAGAATCCTATTGTTAGCAGCAGCTGAGCAACCATCCTTGCAGGCTGTATTTGGCATATCCTGTCCTGTTCCCCTGCCGGGCGGAGCCCTCCGTCGCCTCCTCTCCGTGAATAGATTGGCCCCGAGACACCAGAACATCCTGCCTGCACAGCAAGAATGTAAACAGCCCCACATGTTATGTCTACGCCGCCCAGCCTGATTTCATAATCTCAGTTATTCTTCAGCTGTGTGTGACACGCTGTACGGGTCTGAATGTGGTGGGAAAACTGTGCTGAGACTCACAGAATGAGTCTAAACCAGGATCCAGAGCATGGAGAGTATACGTTACAGTTTCCTCTGTTTCCATGTTTGAAAAAGAAGTGCCCTAAAGCAGACACAGCTAAATGTGTGAAGGAAAACATTATTTTGAGGTTCGAAAGATTTTTTTTTTTTTTTGCTCAAATTATTTTTGTGATTACCCAGCATGCTTTGTAGTGAACTCACTGACAAACATCATGTTGGTCATGTGTCTGTTTAGCTTTCTTTCTTTCATACAGTGCGTACCAATGTTTTAGCTGTTAGCTGTAAGCTAAGCTAGTTAATTGCTAATGCACTCAGGGACAGTTTAAAGATGTAAGATTATAAAAATGGGTAAAGTGCCAGTGAATTCCCCCGCCCCACATTCAGGCCTTTAACACCCATAGCCATGTATTTTCAAAAGCCAATATCTCCTTCTCATTGATTTTCATTCATTTTTTAAGGCCAATCTGCCAGTAGGTGCAGCTCAAAGCATAACAAACCCCAAGGTGGCAGTGTTTCTCAGACATGAAACCCATGCCAGCCAATCTGAGTTAATCCCCATCGTTCACCTGTGCACTTTCATTTTTGGCCCTTCACTTAAAATAATTTGGGCAGCTCTGGTACAAACATTTGTTTAATTTTGAGTGCTTATGTATCTGTTTTATTGTTCTACTGACTCTGATAAGTGCTATTGTAACACTACAATTTCCCAGTTTGGGATCAGTAAAGTAATTCTATTCTATTCTATTCTATTCTATTCTATTCTATTCTATTCAAATGGTAGACACCAAACATACACACACACACACACACACACACACACACACACACACACACACACACACACACACACACACACACACACACACACACACACACGCTCAGAGTTTGGCTGTTGGAGCTAGGGCACTAGGGATGGGTACTGAATTAGGTAATTTTGTAGGTACCGACCAAATTCTGTCAAAAGTACAGGGTACCAATTCACAAAAATCAAAGGGCACCATGTTTAGGTACCTGAATACATCCTTGTAACTTTGAAGGAGTGGAAGAGTAGGAAATTTTCTATGCTGGACATGAACACAGCATTATAAGGTTATATACTGGAGAATGAATATGTTCAACCGAAATAAAATTACATCTTATCATTGAACAAATTGATATTTATTATCACATAAACACAACAAAGTACCGAAAATTGGTACCGTTGAGTACTGGTACCAATTGCCAGGTACCGGGCATTGGTACCATATAGTTTCAGGTGTGAAGGGTACCCATCCCTATAGAGCACATTTGCCCTGTTGGTGCAGTTTTATTGTCACAAATGTCCAGATATTAGTGTAGTTTGTCCCTCTGAAGGCTGACTCATCAAAAAATAGCCAGAAAACCCTCTTGATAAAATCCACAAAAAATGTGTATCATTTTCTTTATTCATTTTTTGTGTCACATTGGATAATTAAAAAAGTGTGGTTTATCGTAAATGTGCATCCTTTAAATGCAGGAAATAATTACTTAAAAATAAAGAGTAACAGATGTTATTCTTACCACAACTTCTTGAAAATGATCAGTGACTTTCCTGAAAACAATTGTGTTGATGATTTCATGAAACGAGCCATTTTGAAAAGGTCAAAAACACGGTGTGCCAATGGCCTAGTGGTTTAGGTTGTGCTCCGTAGGGTTTGCCCTCATGCAGGTGGCCCAGGTTTGAATCCAGCTTGTGGCCTCTTTCCTGCATCTCACCCTCACTCTCACCCTCTTTCCTGCTCTATCCACTGTCTCCCTACTATCTAACTAAAGGCATAAACTCCCAAAAAATAACAAAAGAAAAAAAAGGAAAAGAAAGAAAAGGGCCCAATACAACTTCAGCTGCCTGAATGCTAATCTTCAAGGAAACAGATGACTGTTTTCTTCCTCCAACATTTAAACAGGTTTTTATGGAAACTGTTTATCATGTTGATGAAAAAGGACTTTGAAACTCATATATTAAATATGATATGTTTGGCTTTATAGGGTTCAGTCCTGTATTCTGCAGAAGCACAAACACTTGGTTTCAAAGTTTTGAAAAAAAATAAAAAGCTTTAAATATCTTCAGTCATTGTCTTGGTCTTTATTTCATCATGTTATGTTTGACCTTGTGGTTTGTTACAGCTGACCTGGACTTTGGGGTCAGGTGTAACATGTCACTCCTTGTATTTGGGATGAAGCCATGTATTTTCTGTTTGTGCTGCACAGACAGTTCCTATGTGATGTTTCTGCGAGCACTTGAAGCTAGTTTGTACAGCAGTTTGAGGAGGAGAGAATTAGCACAGAGAGGAAACACAAAGAGCAACCAAACTTCAAGTCCTGACAAACGCAGGAGGAATATCAGTGGGGATAATGAAGCATACATGAGTTTTCTAAAACCAAAGTTTTTATTTGACTGCATCATCGGTGACTCATCCTGCACCCAGTGTTTGTCTTCCTGATGATTTCTTTGAGGATCGTTCTCTGAGCCCAGGCCTCACCAGGTTTCTTCAGCAGGGAACAGCTCTTACATTTCTTTTAAAGCTCATCTTTTATCTCGTTGCCCGTGGAGGTAATTATCAGTGTTGTCACGGCATTGTGGTTCATTAATGAAGCTTTCATCCCGGGCTCTCCGCCGCCGTGGAGCTCCTCGCCATCTTCAGTGGCTTAATTAGTGCTCGCAGCATTCTCTCACGTTACGGCTTCTCGCTGCAGAAAGTGATCTGAGGAGGAAGAGGGAGCAGACAGCAGGGCAAGTCCTGAAAGTCTTTGATGGATCCCCCTCCTTCGCTCTGAACCCGTCTCCATGTTAACGCAGAACGACCTGGGATGAGGAATCACTGGAGCTGCTATCCATCAAGTGCTGAGGAAGATGAGTGATGATGAAGGAGAGGAGCTTCTCTGTAAAACCCGTCGAGCTCTTCAGCTTCATCTTGTCCTGTATCAGTTCCTCTCTCCTGGGGCTGTGAGGGGGGTTGGAACCACTACTTTAGGACTTTTCTCCACTGATAAAAACTGATCTGTAAGTTTGAGTTACAGCGCAGGTTTGTGATCCTCTGAGCTGCTGCTCTTGGATCTGATGGTTTTGTTTCAGTGTATCACAGAGACCTGCTGTATGTTACATGATTCTCTGCAGAGAGTTATTACAGCCTGATCTCACCCTGGGTATTATTGGAGTTCAATAAATCTCCAGGCTGAAGTCAAATCCTCTGCTTTTTCTTTATGACCTGGCGTCATCAAAACAACCAAACACGTGATCTTAATTTTTGCTTCATATTTTGCAGATTACTTGATTAGAAGAAGAAACTATCAAGCCATGCGTTGAACACACTTTTCATGGATTTTACTCATCTTCATCACAGTTAATCTTCAGTTGTCCTTTCATCTTAAAACTTTACACAAGAAGAAGAAAAGGTTTGACGTATTGAGCCTTTAATTAGCTAGCTTTAAGGAGCTAGGATTAGAGACACATCATGTAACATGTCCCAGAGATGGTACCACAGCAATAAACAATAAATCCTATAAAACACACGTTGCTAGTTTCATCTCTTCAGTCGGTGCTGAACTCCACACGCATGAAAACAAAAACAAAAACAAAAAACAAACAAACAAACAACAACAACAACAAAAAACCCACATCTCACAGCTTTAAGGTTTATGTCACTTTTCCTTCTCCAAACAACATGAAGCACACACTAACCTACTCACAGGCACCTCAGGCTGAACCTACAGCACATTTCACTGTAAGAAATTAGTGATATTACAGTTGACAGAAGGATTTGTTCTGGATAAAACATCTCTTTGCTAAAACACTCTAGGAGTTGGTACATACTTAAGTACTTTTACAGGTACTGACCAAGTTCCATCTGCAATACTTAGTACTGGTTCATGCAAAATCCAAATGGTACCATGTTTAGGTACTTACTACTTCCATGCTGAACACAGCATTGAATTCAATTCAGTTCAATTCAAAGAACTTTATTTATCCATTAGGAACTTCGTTTGTGCAGAGCATCAGTGCTTGTACAATACAACAGGCATTCAAAGTCAACCTAAAAATACTGATAACAGACAATTAATTAAAATGAATGAATGAGTGAATTAATAGAGATAATAAAAAAACTGTTGATTAAAATACAGAAGGTAAATAAATAGGTACTAAAAACTCATAGACATTGGCTCCCGCAAACATACGTGGAGCAGGCTTTCATGAGCTTATTCCAGAAGTGCGGAGTTACAGTGTGCAGGTACAGACAGGTCAGGCATTCATGAGCCGGATGGATGTGGGTATGAAGCTGGACATGGCTCTCTTGGTCTTGAATGTCAAGGATCTGTATCTCTTGCCTGAGATTATAAGGTTATGTATTGAGAAATAAACATGTTAAGTTAAAAAACTTTGAGATTTTATTCATAAATAAATAAATAAATATTTATTACCACATAAACACATGAAAGTACTGTATATTGGAACTGTCGAGTATTGATGCCAGTTGCCAGGTACAGGGCATTGTTACTGTACTTTCAAATGTCGTTCCAGATAGGTCGAAGGTACCCATCTAAAACACATTTTTATTAAGAAACTCAAAACTTAGAAACAACGGGCAGGCATCCCAACTGGTGGGTCTTGGGACCTCTCTTCAATAGGTCACAGGACTCTGGCTGGGAAAAAAGAAAAGAAAAACACAAGTATCAAAAAATGTTAAGAAAAATGACTGGCAATGGCTGTAATTTTGAAGGACTCCGTATCCCATCAATCCACACTCCCAAACAGGTGGTGACGATGATGCTGGGCCTGGCTGGGATACACAGCAGACACTGATGTAGTCTTTTGCAGTTTGTTGGAATAAATGAATGATTGAATTTGCTCTCTTCTGATCTGTGTCAGTGGCAAATTTGCTTAAATGTCAACCCCTGATAATTTAAAGGCCGTGTGAATTGTCTTGTTTGTTATGGGAAATAACGTGTACAAAAGTGCTAATGTTACACCTACCAAAGTTGTATGGCTGACATGGAATGGTATTAACTGGTTTAAGAACCTGCTCAGGTTTTTGGTTTTAAGTTTGATAATTTTGGGATGGAACCCGAAAACCTAAAAATACTGTTTCTGTTTGGAATGAACCAATTAGGAAAAAATCCTGCACTGTAAAAAGTGATTTTGCACATTTGTTGTTTTAACATTATTTTCAGTAAAATATTATGGAAGTTGTTGCAACAACACATTATTATAAGTTGGCATTATCTCAACTACAAATATGTTTTAACTTAAAAATCTATGTCCACATACATTTTTCTTCTTTTTGTTGAAATGGTGTTTGTAACCGTGAGTAAGGAGAAAACACAGTGGATATGAGACCCTGCTGTACATTGACATGTTTCACTACATGTTTCACTCCACATGGCATAGCCTATGTACACAATGATTTCTACAGTGCATTTAGTGTCACTAATAAATGCAATGTGTTAATGGGTTTGGGTTTTGACAGAAAAGAAAAAAAAATGCCTGGACAATAAACAGCTGGTCTGTGAAATTTTTAATGCACAGACAGCCTGTGTCCTCTGTGCAACACCTTAAAGAACAGCAGGGTCTCGTATACACTGTGTTCTTTCCTCGCTTATGGTTATGAAACATCATCACAACAAAAAATTACTTTGCTGTAAAAATTCCATGAACTATGTTCAACCAACATCTTTTGTAGTTCTCTTGACCTTTTTTTTCTAGCTCAGATTCTTTGACACTGCATGTTGAATTAACTTAACTCAGTTAAATCAAGATGACTTGAGTAACTTTTGTTGAATCAACAAATTGTTTTTTACAGGGTTGTTCAAAGCTTTGATCACAACTGATGGTGCTGCCTTTGTGACAGGAAGAAAAAAAAACTTGGGGTCATGAGATGAATAGTTTAGAAAAATCTGAAACATGAATGTTGTGTCTGTTGGTGAACTGTGGTGTTTTGTGATATGTCTGGTTCAAACTCAACATGTCTTCATTAAATCAACTTGAAAGTTGTCCTTGACTTAAGTCGATTCGTGGAATGAGTGTATCTTTACTAAACAGTGGTTCAGACAGACAAACACATACATGATGACACTTTCAGTTTCAGACAGAGCTAGAAGTTAAAGTTCAGACTCAGCTCTGTGATATCTGACTCCTCTGTCAGAGAATGACAGTAAATATGTGAGTCAGTGAAAGCCGCGGTGTGAAGCTGGAGCATGAAAACACTCTCAGGTTTCCTCCTTCAACGACCCAACCTTCATCAAACAGCTCCGGCCTCCATCTTTTTGTTGTGAGTCACTCAGAGTTCACTGGTGCAGGTTTACAATGCACCGGTTTTTAGTTTCCATTGTGTAATCTGCTACGGCCGCTTCCTCAGAGCACGGTCTCAGACAATGATTCATCGTATATGTCATGAGAAAGAGAACAGCAGGAACTATATTCACTCCAGGTGGACAGCTGAGGCTGCACCTGGTACTGCTGGGAGATCAGCTTCAACAGCAACACATGAGTGTGTGCACAAATATAGAGTTTGCATCAATTATCCCTGAAACTGAAGAAACTGTGAGGCCTTCCACCCTCACAGGTGCCTGAGTTACACCTGGCAGCGTCTGGGGCTGTGTGCATGAGCTGTCAGAGTCAAAACTTCTCTGCTGGGTGCAAGTGTCACTCTGTGCTGCACACACCATCGGGTGATTCTGATCAGCTGCTCAGGATGCCGTCTCCTCAAGGTCAACGCATCAGCAGTCTTCTTTCAGTCAGCTAGAAATGCCCCAGAATCTGCTCTTAAGCTCGTTATTACTGCTAGTGACCACGCAGCTGCCACATGTAGCGACAGAGTTTGAGTAAAGCGTGTTTATTGCTCTCTGATAGGCTGTGGGGGGGCACACATGGGAGCAGTTTTGCTAATAACATCATTTTTCAACACTTTATGGACAGAAAAGTGGGTCAGCCTTGAACTGGTTTCCTGGTCCATGCACACACACACACACACACACACACACACACACACACACACACACACACACACACACACACACACACACACACACACACACACACACGGTGGTATCCTCTTTCCATCTCTAACTTTTGCAGCGATGCTTCGTCTCCTTCAGCTCAAACAGCGAGCTGATAGAAAGCTTGAGGAAGAGCAGCTGAAGCTTCTTGAATGAAGCAGATCTTCAGACATGTTGGACAGTGAAAGCCGGTGAGTGCAGGTATATTTGTGGATGTGTGTGTATGCACAGAATGGCTGCACACCCTCTGCTTTGTGTGTCCATGTCTGTGTGTTTGGCTCTCCCTGTGTTTCTTCCCTCTTTGCTGCCCGGTGACTTCACCTCTGCAGTGTGTGCTGCCAGCAGTTGAAACACAACCCAGCACGTACCGAGGGGAAAATGAATCCCACATTTTCCATTCTATCTGCACACAACGTCTCCACCTCTCCTCCCTCTGAGCCACTTTGAGATAAATACGATGCCCACTTGGCAGAAACTCAGTGCCAGAAACAGAACCAGGGTCATTTCAAGCCAGCAGCAGAACAGACCCTGCATCTGATTTACAACTGAAAGTTTTTACAATGAGAGAGAGTGTGTGTGTGTGTGTGTGTGTGTGTGTGTGTGTGTGTGTGTGTGTGTGTGTGTGTGTGTGTGTGTGTGTTGAAGCATGGAGAGGGGTGGGGTGCTGCCATGAATTCCTTGCAGATGAATGGAGAGTGGAAGAATTGTCTTGAGCGACAGCACCAAGACAGAAACAGTCTGTATGGAGAGCAAAAGCTGGAGGAACACAATCTGGTATAACAGATTTTTGCATGCAGAGCAGCAAACAACCTGTTCAGATCAAACATTTAAGGGGGCTTCACATCGCGGCAACGCGCCGCCTCCAGTCATTTCAATGATGGACGGATGGCAGACGGCAAGCGGGTTTTAGCTGCAGCGGTAGGACCCAAAAGCGGTTGCTGCCTATGTGCACGCACACAAATTTTCCCCTGCCCGGAGTCCACTGTGTTGAACTTTCTGGTGGCAGCCGCCTGGGAATCACATCGAAAGAAGAAGAAAACCTGAAAATAGCAGGCTTCGCAGGGCAAAACGAGCAATAGAGGAGCTAATACTGCTGGTATCTAAATATCCAGAGCTCTACAATACTGCTATACCGTCCTACAAAGACAACCAGAAGAAAAACTTGGCATGGGACAACATTTCAACAAAGTTGAAACATTCAAAACATTCAAAAACATTAATTTTGATTTGATTTATTCACAGTAAAGGGGTTTGAATCGTATTTTCCCCTCCGTTTTATAGTCAGTAGTGATGTAGTATTCTGGAACCAAATAATGAACCGTTTTTCTTGAGGGAATTCTTTTGATGACGGAGCCTTACTTTCCCCTCTGTTTTTTAATCTGTAGTAATGTTAAATTCTTGAATCAACCATTCAAATTTATGCCCAGGGGGGATTCTCTTGATGACAGAATTGTGTCTTTCATAGTCTTTATGCACATTATACAGTAAACAGAAACCATAAGGTACTACTCAGGGTACGTGTTTTTAAGGAGGGAGTGTTGTGAAGGACTTTTGGGCGGGCTCTGCTGTGACATCTGCTGAATCACCTCTACGTCACTGCCACCTGTTACCCCATGCTCATGCCGCGGCGGTAGGAGACGCTTTGAAAAACGCTCTGCATTTCAGGGGCCTCCACCGGCAGAGAAGTGGTTATCGGGGCGGTTACCGCGCAGCGGTGTGAAGGGCGCTTTACACTCAGACAGTCAGTAAGGACAATCAGTGCTTAGGTTTCCTGACTTCCTGAATTCATCAGAGACAGTAGCTTAACTTTTGACTGATCTGCATTATGATTTTACCACAAAGTGAATGAGCACTCCTCTAAGGTTGTGTGCAGGGCTTGACATTAACTTTTTGTGCTCAACAGCCACTGAGGCAAGTGGTTTTCCAGAGTTACCAGCCACAGTTTTGTGGTTGCATACATGTGTTTAATATGATTAAAGCTGACTGTGACAAATGGTCCCTGTTCACACTCAAATCAAGACTAGCTACATACATGTTTAACGCCTCAGGTCTTTACCAGGTGTTCAGCCCTGGTCAGGCTGTGCTCTTTTTATATGAAAATATGCAGTCTATTAAGATTGATTAATAAAAGGAACAGTTTATTACTGCATATAACAAACATGGTGAAGATAGAAGATTAATTAAAAAATAAAAACTAAACCCCCAAAAAAGAAAGAGAGTGCCCAGAACCTGCCTAAACATTTATGGATATATTTATGTGAGGAGGAAACAATGAATGAATGAATGAATGAATGAAAGTTTATTTTGAAAATGTAGAAGAAAAAATAATGTTATGGAAACAGCCAACAAAAGAAAGAAGAAGAGAAAAGATAAATGAATATGTAGTAATAATAATAATAGTACTATTTTAAATCCCTAAGTTACAGTCTTTTACATTTTCAAAAAGGAGTGGAAAGAAGTTTAACTTATTTTTTCCACCCCCTCTCCAGTTTTAATTGAATACTAAATGGTTATTCAAGCTTGTGTCTATTTGAATATATACACACATAAATACACGTATACATACATACATATACACATACATATATACATATAAATATATATATATATATATATATATATATATATATATATATATATATATATATATATATATATATATATATATATATATATATATATATACATATATATAGTGAGGGAAGGATGGAGCGAGAGATCGGCAGGCGGATCGGTGCGGCGTCCGCAGTAATGCGGACTCTGCACAGGTCTGTTGTGGCGAAGAGGGAGCTGAGCCGGAAGGCGAAGCTCTCTGTTTACCGGTCGATCTTCGTTCCCACCCTCACCTATGGTCATGAGCTTTGGGTAGTGACCGAAAGAACAAGATCGCGGGTACAAGCGGCCGAAATGAGCCTCCATCCTGTATTTTGTGAGAATCACCTCCCTGTATTTCTTTTTGAAATTATCGACATTATTGCAATGTTGTAGCTCTATAGACAGATTGTTCCAAAGTTTGACCCCACTGATTGCTATTGAAAAGGATCTGGTTGTGGTGCGTACAGACGATGTTTTGAAATTCATTTCTCTCCTAAGATTTAACCCTCCCCCTCATCCCTTAAACAGTTTTTGAATATTGGCAGGTAATAAGTGGGATTTGGCCTTAAACACGACTATTGCAGTTTGGTATTTCACAATATCTGAAAATTTAAGTAGCCTTGACTGTAGAAATAGTGGGTTGGTGTGGTCCAGGTGTCCGACTTGATGAATAATTCTTATGGCTCGTTTTTGAAGTATGGATAATGAATGCAGTGAACATTTGTATGTGTTGCCCCAAACCTCAGCACAGTAACTTAAATATGGTAAAACCAGAGAACAGTACAGTATCCGGAGTGATGCATGATCCAGGACGTGTTTGGCTTTGTTTAGTATTGAAATGCTTTTTGATATTTTGCTCTGAACATGTTTAATGTGAGGTTTCCAGCTTAATTTGTCATCGATTGTTATTCCAAGAAATTTATTTTCATTAACTCTCTCAATTTGCACCCCATCTATTTCCAAGTGAACATTCATGCTAGTACTCCTCTTACCAAATGTCATTATTTTTGTTTTGGTTAAGTTTAATGATAACTTGTTTTCATTAAACCACATTTTTATTCTATCCATTTCCGAGGCAACAACTTTCATTAATGTTTCCAAGTTCTCACTGGAGAAAAAGATGTTTGTATCATCTGCAAATAATACCATTTTCATGACATATGAAACATTACATATATCACTGATATACAATATAAAGAATTTGGGTCCCAACACTGACCCCTGGGGGACACCACAGGATATGTCTAAAGACGAGGAGCAAAATTCACCCAACTTCACAAACTGCTTTCTGTTCCTAAAGTGACTCTTCACCCAATCATGTACCACACCCCTGACACCATACTTTTCCAGTTTCTTGAATAATATATTGTGATTAATAGTGTCAAATGCCTTCTTAAGGTCAATGAATACACCTACTGCATGCTTTTTATGATCTATTGAGTAAGTTATTTCCTCCAATGATTCTATTAACGCTTGAGAAGTTGATCTGTTTGCTCTAAAACCATACTGACAGTCGGATAGTAGTTTGTGTTTGTCTAAAAAGCTGTCCAGTCTACTGTTAAAGAGTTTTTCCAGAATTTTAGAGAATTGTGGTAGAATGGAGACAGGTCTGTAGTTTGTGAAGTGGTGTTTGCTCCCCGTTTTGTACAGCGGTATAACTTTTGCTATCTTCATTTTATTTGGAAATGTACCAGTTTGGAATGATAAGTTGAATATGTATGTCAATGGCTTAGAAATTCCCTCAATAACCCTTTTCACAACACTCATGTCAATGTCCTCACAATCGGTGGAAGTTTTATTTTTACATTGTTTGACAACATTCATAACTTCTTTCTCATCTACTGCAGTGAGAAACATAGAGTGTGGGTTTGTATCAATAAGTTTGTCATTCCAAACATCTGGTGGACCAGGAATTTCGTCAGCCAGTTCCGGACCAACACTTACAAAGAATTTGTTAAACCAATTAACAATGTCATCTTTATTATATATTTTGTTATCTTTATCGATGAAATGGTCAGGGTAATTTTTTTGTTTGGCTTGATTTTTTATGATACTATTTAGTATATTCCATATTTCTTTAACATTGCTCTTGTTAGTATCAATTAATTTCTTATAATAGTCTTTCTTGCTTGTTCTAATAATACTTGTTAACTTATTCTTGTATTTTTTTATACCTGTGTTCTGCTTCTTTGGTTCTAACAACATATGTAAGTGACATTTCTTTAGAACAGTTTGGTATGTTTTCAGTATTCCCAGAGCTTTACACATGTAAATTTGATAAGTTGGTATTTTTAGATAAGGAGGTTTAGATATTGAAGCACCTCATACCTGTGAACATAGTTAAGTTTCAGTTTCTCTTCTCAACATGTGCTCCTCTCACTCACTTTACTCATGGGGTGGGTCTCCAAGCAATAAACTGCAGTCTCCTCTCTCCTTTCTCCTCCGCAGCACTGGAAATACTTTCTCAGCCACCACATTGAAGGACGTCCCAAAGCGGTAATTGTTCTCTAAGGAGAGAGGAGGGAGGAGGGAGCGCAGAGAAAGGAGGAGCTACCAAACTACATACAAACTGTTAGTGTTAACTTGTTGTCACATTAGCCTACAGATACGTCTGAGCACCAGGCTGCCGATAGCGCTACATATAGCCGAACGACGAAATGCCAATTAAAACCCGAAACATACGTTCACCTGCATTTCTACAGGATTTACATCACAGGAAAGAGCGAAATACGAACAAAACTAACCCGTATCTCTACAACACAAGAACACAGGCCAGGCACCTCCGATATACTCTATCAAACGTCTGCACTAACAAACTATCGTAGGATCTCAAAGAGGGAGCGGTATTACAACCTGTGGAGGCAGAGAAGCGCTGTGCCTCATCGATGCCCATGTTAATCACCGTGAGACCTTAGTACGCATGCGTCAACCTGCAAAACGTTGTGATTTCAAGTAAACAGTCTCTGCCTCCGACGCACATTACAAGCATGAAGCCAGCTCAAAACGCTGTCCGTCCCCTCTGTTAGCCTCCTTCTTATTGACAAATCAGCAATTTCCTTTTTTTATTTTTTAATTATGACAAATTGTAGCTTTACCAACAACTGAAAAAAATATATTTTTAATTTTTTTTTTCTTGTTAGCCTAGGGGAGGCACTGCCTCCCCTGCCTCCCCTGACTGCACACCACTGGCACTACATCACTGTACTGAAAAATACCTTACCTCTGCGTGTTGTATCCAGTAAAAAGTTGTCTTTAACAAAGAAAATTTGTTTCAATCTGATCTCCATTTAATTCTAAAACAAACACACGCCTCACTAAAAGTAATTTATGACAGTGTGAGTGAGACTCCAGGCCAGAAGGTGGAGAGGGAGTCCAGTTAAAACAGATCCTCCTCACAGCATCTTGTATGTCTAACTTAAAAAATGTCTATCTTACAGGATTTCAATACTCATAAAAGGCAAAAATGCGAAATTGTTTGAAGCTATGCTGTAATGTACTTCCTTGACTTCCTGACACAGATTTTCATGTTTTGCACTGGATGAAGTGTTTTTTTTAAATTTCTTTATATTTTCTTTATATTTTCTTTTTATATTTTTTAGTAATTTTGGTATAGCTCAAGTCTGCTCTGAAAGCAGAATGTTGGATCATACAGATCTATAGGTCTAGTTTTCTCACCTCTCCATTAAATGGAAGCAGAATGTTTCCCGCCCTTGCACAGACAACAGAAATATTTAGAAGGCTGTGACTGTTTTTCTGAAGGCTTTGTCCACACTGAGTGATAGCTATGATGGCTGTGTTTTAGAGGATTGTGTGGCGCAGCAGCTTTGTAGATTTAGGTTTACATAGACATTTTCTCAAAAACATCACAGCAACATAACTCAGGTGTGCTGTCTTCTCAATAATGCTCTGTGTCTGAGCTCTAATAGTCTGAGCTGTCTCCTACCTCCAGCAGTCTGCTGTTGCAAAACACGGCACTCACTGTAACAAAGAGCAGCAGAAACACAAACACGCCGACAGGCAGCGTTCCCTTTCAACTCCCCCGACCTCAGCTCAGAGGAAACCCAGCCTCTTCTGACAACTCCTCTCGCTGCAGCGCCAGCCCCGCCTCCTCGCTCTGAAAATTCACCCTCCAAACAACAATGCTCACTGTACGGAGAGGAAGGAAGGAAGCTGTTACTGTACAGGAACTGAAAAACACCTCCACTTCCCATGATCTAAAGTTTCTGGAAGTCTGCAGAGCTGGGTTTAGCAGCCTCCTCATGGTTTCATCTCAGCACTGACAGACAGCGTCAGATTTAGGTATACCCAGTGATCTGATTGTTTTGTTCTGAGCAGCTTAATAAGATACATGCCTCACTGGCAGAATAGGAAGGAGCACCATCTCCTCATCCACACTGTAAACCCTTTGTCAATCCCAGAAACTGTCCACAGGAACCACTAGTTTATAGAGCTAAAAATGGGACACCAGTTCATGGCAGGAGACCCATCCCTTTAGTAGCCTTGAGTTTGGTACATTTGGTCAAGAGAGATGGGAGTTTGTTTTAACAAACACCCAGCTTTGTAAAACACACAGTGTGTGTCATTCATCAGCTAAGATCTGACCATCTTCTGTCCCAGAGAATGAGATTCTGGTCTTGCTGTGGTGTTTATTAAAACTGTGCTTGACTGGTTGTTCTTAGATCTGCAAAGTGTCACTTTAAACTCACACTGACCACCACAAATGAATCAATGCATGGGGAATATTTAACAAAGAGTCAGTAACCACAGATACAGAGGCCTGACAGTTAGTGCTGACACATTGATAAAAACTTTTAGCTGCCTCCTGTCAATCAGAGGTGGCGCCGCTTAACGTCCCCTAACATTTGGCCTTTATTGAATCTAAATGGGTGATTTGTTCCAGCTGTCATACTGAGAAAAATAAGTTAAAGAGAGAAACTGTGTCTGAACCAGGAAGTGAACATGTTTATTTAACATGGAGCTCTATGGGGACTGACTCACAGCTGGAGACAGACTCTAGTGGACAATCAGGGAACTGCAGTTTTAAACTGTACTTCATTCATAGTTCTAGCTCTTGTCTGTATGCACCAACAGAAATCAGGCACCAGTGTGTAGCTCAAGTCATCTCCACCATCCATGAGTAAGCAACAGATGTAGAAAAGCAGCTCATGAGGCTCGCTGTGCATCGTGGGTAAATGAGTACCAGAGGCGGTGCACGGTCAAAGCTCAGTGCTTTAGTTCTGAGTGACTGATGAGTAATAACCTCACGCTGTGTGGATGGTTTCAACCCCGCCCACTTCCTCTTTCATGAGGGTTCAGTCAGATGTAGAGCCGGAGCTGAAGGTTATCTCAGCCAGGCTTGTGAGCCAGTGTTTGCACAGGGGACCACACTCCACTGCTTTCTCAACACGCTGAGGAAACAGTTGGCGATTAAACACTATTGTTCTGAGGGGTGAGTCAGCGTCTGAACTGGCAGGTGATTACAGGAGTGTTCAAGCTTTGGCTCAGCCCCTCACACACCACATCCGCATGAAGTAAGAGCATGAACGGGCACTTCACCAACATGCCCTTTTGATTTCCTGATTTGACTGCTGCAGGTGTGCTCAGTCTGGGTCACAGCCACGTGTGTGTGTTACACACTTGTCCAACAATGTGAGCGATGCGAGCTGGACTTTCTGACCTGACTCCTGGAGACCAGAGGCCCTCAGGCTCTCTTCTGCGAAGCTCAGATGCTTTCCACCGAGCTGTGATGATGGGCTGTGAGTCAGCTTCACAGCTTTAACATGCTCTGTTTGAGATACACACACACACACACACACACACAAACACACAAACACACACACACACACACACACACACACACACACACACACACACAAACACACACACACACACACACACACAAACACACACACACACACACACACACACACACACACACACACAAACACACACACACACACACACACACACACACACACACACACACACACACACAAACACACACACACACACACACAAACACACACACACACACACACACACACACACACACACACACACACACACACACACACACACACACACACACACACACAGCTGTAATACTGGATAAAATATGTTGTAATGTGCGTCGGAGGCAGAGACTGTTTACTTGAAAATATGTTTACCTGATGCTTTCTTCAGACAAGGCTCTTCCTACTGTAAAGATGATTCTCCAGAAAACAAAAACAGGGACAAATCCAAGCTGGAGACAGAGTGAAGGAACACATCCACATTGCGTGAGTTGGAACCATCGGACACTCCATCATGTGAAGAGACTTAACCAACAGGACACACTTTGTTTAAAAAAAAAACAAACATAAAACAAAAAAAACCACTTTGTTCATGTTTGTAGATGTTTGATATTGTTGCATCTTTACTCTCACTTTAGTTTTTGCAAACCGGGCGTTCCTGAAAATGCTGCACCAAGCTTCTGATGGACATGACGCACTCATTAAGCTCTGATCGGTTGTTTATGAGCAATACGAAGTCTTTGAGAATGAAAGGAATGTTATGTAAGACTTCTTTTCCCATGTGTTTCTTTGTTTACAAGCAACTGGTGTCGGTGTGAAGGGGACAAGTCGTCTAACAGTAGATTGTTGGCGGCGCTTTGCATGCCGAAACCTGATTAAAAGACTTGAATTTAATTGAAATCACTGAAAAATGAGTGTTGATGTGCTCCAGGTTTGGATTGTGATGGATGGGCTCCATCTTTTCTGCTCCCTGCATCTGGTCATAGCCCCCTGAGAGGCCTGTGGACGACACGCCTCCATCTACAAACAAAATCAAGATCCTGATTTGGTGTATAATCCAACAACACTTCAGGTTAGAGTCTTATTTCTACCTTCTGGACATAAATGGTGTGATCAAAATGCTGCAGACGTCAGGTATGATCACTCTCTATTGTTGCTTGGTAAACTGGGAATTTATGATAAGAAACTGGAATATAGTTAGGGCATGTATACTGTGAATTATTTGGGATAAAACAACCAGATAAAAGTTCACCTAAGTATCAGTGCTGTCCTGGAGGCCATGCAGCACTGTGCAGACTGCAGAACTCTTAAGGCCACACTCCCTACATCAAGGGTCTTCAACCTGTGGCTCTGAAGCCTAACATGCGGCTCTTTGACTCCTTTGCAGTGGTTTCTTGTAGCTTTTAGTAGATGATATTGATGATTAAAGGCATTGACACGAAACTAAACCATGGTTTAGCATTTTGCTCTGACATTAGCACAAACAGTTTGTCCACTATCACTACAAAATTAGTCACAGAAATTGTTTTCAGCAGAGAAAAACACAGATCGCTCTTCTCTCTACTAAACTTCATCAGCCAGCGTGTTGTCATAGAGACCTAGACGTCCTGTAAATCAATCTGGTCCTGCTCGACCTGATCGGGGCGCTAAGAAGTAGCATTTTAAAATAACCTTTATTGGCGCTGATGATCTCTTTTTAAAGTGTGGACTTTTTCAAGACCATTTTGAATCTCCTCACAGCCCCTTTAAGTGGACGAGATACGCCAGTGTAAAATCCAGATCCTGCTTGCTTGTTCACACATGTCCCTGCAGTATGAAGTCTTCCTTGTCAGATAAGTAGGTCTTGGGAGGCTGGATGTTACGTCCTAAGCTCTGCAGACTTCTTTGTTATTGTCCTCTGGAGAACCAGTCTCTCTGTACCCTAGATGTTTTTATTCATCCTGTTGCATGTAACTCTTTCTAGTTTGCACATTGCGTTTAATCAACATCATCATCCCTCGTCCACTCACTGGCGGGGAATTTTCCAGAACATTTCCTGCTTCATTCATTGAGGTATGTCTGGGTTGAGTCAGGGTAAGAATCTCTGCCTACCTGTAAAGTTGAGGTTGGTTTTGGGACTTTATCTGTAAATGAAGCTTGACTAGAGTTTTTTTTATTTTTTTTTTTTTTTTTTTAATTACTTGAATGTGTGTGCTTTATGACACCCTCCGCTGGGTTAGAGGTCTGAAAGAGAGGATATTATTCCAGAGGAGACAAGTGAGCTGTGTGTCTTTGCCCAACAAGCTGGAAAGGACAGTTTGATAAACGTATTGAGTGATATTATTTGAGGAACACAGGGCAGGCTAAACTTAAATAGCCCAAATGAGCTGACAGCAGCTGAACATGATCCCAAACAAACCCTGAGGAGATGAAAGCTGGAGTAACCTGAGTCTAGACACACACACACACACACACACACACACACACACACACACACACACACACACACACACACACACACACACACACACAAACACACACACACACACACACACACACACACACACACAAATGATTGATTCTGTCACCATGAGCAGCTCTGGGCCAGGTAGGAAACTTCTGCTCTGCACTCGTCTGCTCCAGTTGTAGTCTAGCATTCCTCAGCCACAGCTACCTTTCTTTAACACCTTCAAGGCCAAAGCTGTGTCACTAAGTTTTAATCAAGAGATTAGTGTATTATCCTTCCTAAAGTTGAACTCAGACTATTCAGACTGTGCTAAGTACTGTCAGCATTGTAACCAGGCACTGAGCATCTTTGAAATCTGCTCTGTCAACTGGGTTGCATGTCTAACCCACAGTCAGCAGTTATTCTGCAGTGGTCTGTTCAAACTTGAGAGTCTATCAATAAAATGAAGAGCCAGGTTATGTTAGCTCTTCTTGGTGAGGTTGGAGTTGGCATTCACTAACGTTACACGTTACAGACATGTCTCAGAGCACCTGGCTGTGAGTAGAGATAAATATGGACAGCTACTAAACTATGGTACAAACTGATAAAGTTAGCTTGTTATCACGTTAGCCTACAGATCGCGCTGCTAGTAGCGTAACTTGTAGCTACGTATGGTACAAACTTGCATTTGCTTTTGTCATGTTTTAAACAACAGCGCTACATAACTGTACTGATAAATATTTTACCCCGGCATGTTGTATTCAGTAAGAAGTTGACTTGAACAAAGAAAATTTGTTTCAAAACAAACACACACCTGGTCCCTGGGCCAGAGGGTGGCAAGGCAGTCACATTTTAACAGATTCCTCTTCAAAGCATCTTAAAAAAAAATAAAAAAATCCTGTTTTAACAACATATCTCTCTTAAAACAAGGATTTTTAAGTTTATTTTTGGCTGTGTTGTTAAATGTATCTTCTTTGTCCAACCCAGTTAACCAGGTTAGAACACAAATAAGTCATATTAACGACTGATATTCAAAGTCCAAGTTTTACTTTGTGTATTAAATGAAAGAGGTGGTTTCAGGCAGAGCTTATGGGAGTTGTCTACCATCCATTTAAACTGCTGCCTTCTCCTAACTTCAATCTGGTCTTTCATCCTCTGATGTGTCTTTTTAACTCTCACATTTTTACATCCTGGAGCGTTTCTGCAGAATATTCAGAGCGTTAGTTTGAGACCAGCAGACAGTCCAGATGGAGTGAAGTCAGACCTTACTTTTATATTGCGGTTTGTGCTGATGACAAAAAATGTAAAGGTAAACATAATTCAGACCATGATTCGTCTCAGTGACATGATTTACACTCTGTATGATAAAAGCTGGGAGCCCCATGAAAACAGACCTCAGGCATGGGTTTGGACAGGCAATAAGGAAAAAAAAAGTTTTAGATTTTGTTTGAGGAGTCTTTGCTCACATGTTTTCAGGTTTTGATTTTAAAGACATGATGCATCTGAGCTCATAAATCTGTCTATGAATGTTAGTTTACTGTAACCTGGATAATGTAACATCATGTGCTGAATATTCACAACCAGGTCACCTGGAACATGAACGCTGTGTATATATGACTTTCTCTGTCTCCTCTTCACACACACAAACACACACACACACACACACACACACACACACACACACACACACACACACACACACACACACACACACACACACACACACACACACACTGCAAATACCAACACACTGCAAATACCAACGCATGTTTGCAGGAGCAGCCATGCAAAACAGCACAGGGCTGTTTAGACAGCAGGCCCAGGTGTGTCCCACACTGTGCAGCTGGATAGGGGTTTCTCACACACACACACCACACACACACACACACACACACACACACACACACACACACACACACACACACACACACACACACACACACACACACACACACACACACAGAACACATGCACAGACATATTTTCCAAACCACTTTCAAACACCCCCATCCCCTCATCAAACAGCTTACCCACTGCTCATACCATCATCACCGTGTCTGCCAGCTGCCAGACAGACCAACACTGTCTGTTTCACACACACACAAAGGCACACACAGACACACACTTGCACATAAAACACACACTCCTATGCTGAAGTGATGGTTCACACAGGCGCTGAAGTTGAAAAATGTGCTCCCTGAGCACCCATTCATCAGGTATGAGATGAAACGTTTAGAGTTTAGTTAATTTTAGCGTCTGATAATTCAAGGAAGACATCCATTTTAAACACAATCACCTTAAATCTGCCACAATTAAACCACAAACTCATATTTCCCACACATCCAAGTGGAAGCTTCTTGTTTGAATCCACAATGCTGAGTTATCAAAGTCAAACCTGGGCCGACATCAGACACATTAATGTGAGGAAACGGCTCTCAGTGTGTGAAGCAGACTCCAGCTTTCAGATCAGGTTTTCACTTTAATTAAAGCAACATTTCAGCAGACAGGCTGCTCTGCAGAAGCTTATTGTCATCAGATGCCCCTCCGCTGAAATGTTGCTTTAATTAAGCAGAAAGAATCTGTGAGGGAGCAACCCGCTTTCAACTTCAGGTTACATCCACCGTCAGACCAACTGTGCCGTCTGCACATCATATGTGTTTATCCTCAGCGTCAGACATCCATCAGGAAACAGAGTGGCCTCATTCAGACGGAGCTCTGTTTGTTAGATAACACAGCCTCAGAGTGAAACTACAAAACTACAGACGGGAAATCAGTTCACTCTTAATAAAACAGTGTGATGCATGTTCATAAACTACTTCATCTCTTTCATTCACTCTTTATTTGGACAGTAAACTAAGGGATGGAGCACTGAGAGGCTCATCTCATTTTTATTTCTTTTAAGATGTGCCGTCTTTATTTGGAAAGTTCAGTGTATGGGAGTCTGTGTACAGGCAGAGATTAATCAGAATCAGAATACCTTTATTGATCCCGAGGGGGAAATTTCATTTCAGTTATATCCCTTTCAAGATATATAAGAAAACAAACATGGGAAAAATACAGAAATGAGATAAGATCACGATCCAAACATCCCTGTTCGTCCTGTCATGATTCAGATACACGTGATCACCTGTTACCTGTAAACCACCCATTTACCAACTAAAGATTAGAGTAAAGGCAAAATATTCCCCTCTCCTAAAACCAGCCTCAGATAGATGCTGACCTTTGAACCCCACAGAGCCCAGCGTAGCGCCTGCTCTACGATTTCATTCATTCTTCTTGCATATAAAATCTGGGAAGTTGCACTAACATTTCACACATTCACACAGTCTCAGAGTACTGTTTCACTGCAGTGAATTTTTTTTGTAACAACACACGATAAAGCACAGGTATTTGCAGAACTTCCTGCGCTGAAATAAATGCCAATGTGTGTTTGAAGTTAATTTTGTTCCCCTAGCCTGAAGTTTCAACCCAATGCACTTTTTATAGATGAGCATGGTTTTGTACATTACAAAACCATGTACAGTAATTGAGGCATAATCAATGACATATAATTAAGATGAATTAATCACAGAGTCAACTGGCAGAAAAAGCTTGTCTCTGCTCATGGATTTGATGTGGTGTGTAGGTTAAAACACAAGCTAAGGCCTAAAGCACGAGCTAAAGGCTAACCCAGATTAACCTGTTTTTTCTAATGTTGACTCCAACCCACAGTCAGCAGTTATTCTGCAGTGGTCTGTTCAAACTTGAGAGTCTATCAATAAAATGAAGAGCCAGGTTATGTTAGCTCTGCTTGGTGAGGCTGGAGTTGGTAGATGAGCTCTGGTAGGACAGAACCAGGATTCACTAACGTTACACCTTACAGACACGTCTCAGAGCACCGGGCTGTGAGTAGAGATAAATATAGACAGCTACTAAACTACGGTACAAACTGACAAAGTTAGCTTGTTGTCATGTTTCAAAGGGTAGCTCTACCTAACTGTTGATAAATACCTTACCTCGTGGAGCTGGATCTGATAAAAAATTGTCTTGAACAAAGAAAAGTTGAGTTAAAAAGAAGATCTGATCTCCATGTTAAGAGCCACACCCTCACTCGGGCCCAAAGGTGTCGCTGCAATCCACTTCAAACAGGTCCTCATCACAGTCTCTCTTAGACCTAGCTGCTATCTGAGGAGGATCTGTTTTAATTGGACTCCCTTGCCACCTTGTGGCCTGGAGTCTCTGCACACTGTCGTAAATGACTTTTTGCGAGGTGTGTGTGTTTAAGGATTAAATGGAGACCAGATCAAAACAAATTTTCTTTGTTCTAGACAACTTTTTACTGAGCACAATGTGCCGAGGTGAGGTATTTATGAGTTCAGTTATGTAGGGACACGGTTTAAAATGTGACATCAAGCAAACTAGGTCATAGCCAGCTACACGTAGTGCTATCAGCAGCCCGGTGCTTTGACCAGACCTGCAGAATAACTGCCGACTTTGTGTTAGAATGAACATTCACACAAACAATTTAGCTCCTGTGTTTGTCTTTAGCTGGTGCTCTATCTCTCTCCTGTTTCTCTTTCTTCTGCTCTTCTGTCCTTTTTCTGTCTGACAGTCAGGCTCCAGTGTCCACCATCACTACAAAATTAATCACAGAAATTATTTTCAGCAGAGAAAAACACAGATCTCTCCTCTCATTACATAGAGACTTAGATGTGCCGTAAATCAATCCAGTCCAGCTTGACCAAATCAGGAAGCTAAGAAGTAGCAACTTGGAATAACCTGTAACCTGTAATATTGGTGCTGAAAATGTCATTTTAAAGTGTGGATTACACTCAGGCATATATGTAGAAGGAAGACTTTTGCTAAATAACTTTGAAACTCCTTACAAGAACTTTAACTTTCTTCTTCTTCTCTCATTTCCTCCCTCTCTTCAGCTGTATGCTCTGAGGCTGTCATTAGTTAATCAGCTGTACAACTCAAAGTGTCTCATCCAGTAGCAGGATGACACGCCCTAACCATCAGCCAATCACTTTCCTGCTCTCTGTTTGAATATGATTCTCTCTCTGTCTCCAGTTCCTTCCTCTTTGTTTAAATATATGTTCACCCAACCTCCACATCTCCACCTGGTCTCTGCAGAGTCTTCAGTCCCTGTACAGTCTGAGTGCCTCTGTGGAGGGATTTCCTTCTTCTGCACAGATCAGACATCCCATGCTCACAGAATGCCCCCACAGGGTCCTCTGACAGGTTAGATTATCCATAGAGTTGTTGTAAATAAAGTTTATTTTCTGACTTGTCTCTTCTGATTAGACTGTGGTAGTTTTTATTCTGATACTAATTTGATACTAACTTGGACTCGACTCGGACTTTAAGAAGAAGGAGATTGGCAGAACCTGTGGAGGAAGATGTGACCATGTTTGGGTCAGAGACACTGCTGTTGTTAAAGCAGGCTGATGTGGAAAGGACTATCACCCACAAGCATCTTCTGGTCTGTTTGACTGTAAAAAATGAACAACAGGCTGCCACGAAGAAAACCAGAGATGGAGACTGTAACTTATTACTGGAGAAATAAATCTACATACAGACCATTACCTGGAAGAAAAGGGGGACCTCAGGGTATCACAAAAACTCTAATACAACATCATTTAAGGAACAGCCTTGACGCTGTGACTGTATTTTTGGTGAGCGTGTTACAGACAGGCAGGAAAAGTCTCTTTGTTCTTTCTGTGTCCAGATGTTTCTGCAAGACATGTTAGCGCTCCTCTCACTCAACCTCAGTGCATCCATCTTTAAAATCTCACTTTTCATCCCCCAACAACCCAAAGGGGCCTTGAGGGCCAACCTGTGAGCTAATTGGCTTTAACCATGGACCCCCTGACTTATGAGGAGTTTGAGAGATACTGCAGAGACTAATCCACTTCAAAATGCAGCTCTCACGCTCCCTGTCTGAGGAGATCAAGGCCTGTGTGCCAGCTAAAGCTACGGGCTAAGCTGCTTTCTGCAGCGTTCATGGAGGGCGGGCGGAGGAGGAGAGGACGTGAGGAGGAGAGGAAGGAGGTGAAACACGAAGCATGCAAGCACAGCCGGGGCCCCCGGGGGGCCGAAGAGGCATATTTAACTGGAGCTGCACTTGAAAAAGTTTTGACACTGCGCTTCTATCATATCCACTCTTTTTCTCTTCTTCTCCTCCTTCTTCTCCATCCCTCCATCCCTGACTTCAAAGTGCTGTTTATGCAAAAAACGGTGGAGTTTTCCTGTCCTTGCTCTCTCCCCCCTGGGGCTACGGGTTCTTTTTTGGAAAATATCTACCAATTCTTTTTATGAGGGAAAAATAATATATCTAAGAAAGAAAAACTTCATCCCATCGCTGCCTGGTGTTTTTCCTGCGGTACTTCCCTTTTTTTCCCCTTTTCACTTCAGGGTTAGTTGTCTTTACTCATACTTAGAATAAACCTAGGAAAAGTCAGTTGTATACCTTCGCTTTTGAGGAACACTCAGTTTGAACTCAGTTCATCTTCGTAACAGGACTTCCATAGGTGTTACCATGATTGTGAACACCAGACAAAGTGCAATTAAAACAGGATAATCTGCATCTCTTTCCCTCTTGGTTGGGATTAACTGTCTCTTAGCTTTTATAATGTTCAGTTCAAATATGGTGTGTGTATGTTTCACACCTCTGACCTTTGTTTTAACTTTTATTTAAACAAGTGGGGAATGACATTCAGACATATACAAAACATAGATCAGCAACATCTAAGCAAATGCAAATTAGGTACAATAGAAGCAAAAAGAAACACTAACAACAAAAAACCCATGAAAATACACTTTCAATTATCTTAAATAGACATTGCTCTAAATATAATCCACTGTAAAGACAAATTATATCTCAAAAACAATAGTACTATATGACCACCACATGCACACACACACACACACACACGCACGCACGCACGCACGCACGCACGCACGCACACACACACACACACACACACACACACACACACACACACACACACACACACACACACACACACACACACACACACACACACACACACACACAAACTGTGCCTCACACTAAAGGGGTAGATGTCAATTAGATAAACGGTAAAAAGCTTAACTGTCGACACTGGAGCGCTCTGATTAATCAGACAGTACACAGTGCATGGTGTACTGTGCAATGAGATATGAAGGGCTGCCTTATAAGAAAAAAGTCACCCCTGGAGGCCTGGATGGTGTACTTCTACCTAATTCTCTCCAGTTTAAGAAAAAAACAGGACCTCCCTAAGCCAATGGAAAAAGACAGACTCTTAGGAGAGATCCAGGGTAGCAGTTTTGTACATAACACTATAATGCCACGGCCACACCGGACGCAAACTCGCAATTGCGTGTCACTCCTGTAACGTGCGGAATGAACGCGCAAGTCTGGACGCTGGACTATTTTGCCAAGCTGAGGTGCTGATGTGCGTCACTGCGCATTTGATGTAGAGAGCCCGTTCATTTAAAGACGGAAAGCCCAAAAGAGCATCTGAAAAACAATGAGCTGTGGTTTCAAAAACATGACAGGAGAGTGTGTGAAAGCTTTGGCGATCACAACCAAGGCCTGTTGCCTCTCCCTGGTAGTCCACCTCCACCAGCCCTGCCTGGCTGTTCCCTGCGACCTCATCCTCGACCGCCCGAACCCCAGACCCCCCGACCCATGTTCCTGGAGGGAGACCCCTGGGGATAATGATAATAAGGGGTGGAGGGAAGAGAGGAGTACAGAGAACTTCCATCTTATCCCTGGCTCTGCCCCTGCCCCACTCCTCCCTCCTCTCTATCAGGCTCAAAACTCCACTGAGGAAAACACAGTCAGACTCAGTGATGACCCGTTCAGGCAAATCCAGCTGGGAACGAATGTTTACAGAGCTTACCTTCAAAACCTGTCTCCTCAGAGACTTTTGCCCAAGCCTGCTGCTTTTATTCAGGTCTCTGAAGAGTTCACACGTCGTATCGTATAACTCTGGATAATGACACACCACACAGATTGTTTTCTCCTCCATCTTCCAGCGGGGTTGGAGTCGGAGCAGGTGGCGGTTCCCCCCATCGCCATCAAATCAATGATGTCATGGGGGAATGTCATCGCTGATTGGCTGCTGCGGCACAGCCTCACACGAATTTGTGTCAAAAGTTCAATATTTTCAACTCCAGTGTAGAGGCGTCTGACGCTCCAAACGTGCCGATGCCCCAAACTCCCTGCACAAACTTGTCCAACGCATTGTCTGGGGCGAGTTGGCGTCTAAATGTGTCTTTGCATTGACTTTGTATGTAATCTCGACGCAAATTTGCTTTCGATGTGGCCATACCATAAGAGATATGAATACAATTATTGGTTTCTGCTTTGCATTTAGAGCAATTGAAAGTATTTACTCCAAAGATGGCTACATGCTGTCTGTAAAAATAGCAGAAACCACATACACATTAATTTAAAGCACCAACTTTTACGGTAGAAAAAAACACATTTACTAGGGCTGTGTTAAAATGCTATATTTGTAATTCGAGTTTTGGAGTGCCAATTCATTTTAAATGCGATTTTTGCCATTTTCATTTTTTTTTTTTTTTAACATCAGACCATGTGAAAAAGTTAAATGATGATGATAATGCCTACAGACTATATCAGGAGCCATATTTTCTCATAAAATGCACATCAGGCATATCAGAGAGAAATTTTTCACCCTCTGCTGGAGAAAGGTGGTAGCTTTTTTCCAACCCAGTTTATAAACAAAGACTGAAATGAAGGATTTGAAAGATAATAATAATAATAATAAAAAAAAAGATTAAAATAACCTTGATTTTGATATGGTCAAACAAAAATCCTGATAGGTTTACAAGTTATCTAAAACAGTTTTTAAAATGAGAGTTTTGTCCATATAAGGCCAATTTAGCGCCTGTGTGTCAGAAACAGAAAGGTGTCATGGGTTTCCTTTGTGTTTCCTGTTTTGTTTTGTAGTTCCTGCTCCCCTTGTGCCTGGTCTAGCTTTACTTCCTTCCCGTGTGTTTCCTTCCGGTTGGATTGCTCTCATTAGTTTCACCTGTGTCTGTCTCCTCCTGCCCAGTCCTCATATCATGTTCTTCTTGTTCCCCAGTGGGTGCCCCGTCAGTGTTTTTGGAGCTTTTTAAGTTCGATTTTGTCATGCAGAGCAATCTGCACCACCCTAGAAATGAAACCTCAAGGCTGAGAGCTCTTCTTTAAAGAAAGGCACAGGGTAGTCACTGAAAACTACAGTGTGATTGCTCCTATATGCTGTTTCTGTCTGTCATCTAATTTGGCTGAATAGCCCACATACGCCCTACTTTCCTCTATACTGAGCCGTGTTTTCTGACGACTCCATGAAACTCAGGGAGGAGTATGAGGAGTCAGACTTGTTGGACTGACACACGGTGGGTGGGAGAGTATAAAGAACGTACAGAGGGAGCTTTGCACCAAAGACAAACCGAGTGGAGCATAAATTCAGCGTCCTCTGAACGTAGAATTCATTTGTAAGTCTGCTGGTGGTTTGCATTATGGCGATCAAAGCCTGAAGGTCACGCAGCTTACCATCCTTTCATTCAGCTGCATCATTGGCTCCCAGTCCCTCTCTTATTATCTGACTCTGTCTGTCTCAATGCAGCTGCAGTCCTCTCAGCTCTAATCCCTCTGCTCTCCCCTGTGTGCCGCAACGCCAGCCAACTATTTAACCACAGCCCTGAAACAAACCAACATCTGTTTGGAGGCCGGCCCAGACCGGGCCACTGCCTTCCTGCTGTGAACACACCAACCGCCGCCAGATTAACCCCTCGCTGCCCAGACCAGACGCAGGCTAGCCGTGCTGCTTTCTGCCGCCAAGAGAATTGCACGTTCACTCTGAGACGGCGGCTCGGCCTGCGTCCAGGGTTTTTTTAAGATTCAGTGTCTGCGGTCTGCGAGCTGTTATTTGTGTGATTTGTGTTTTTATAGATTTCCTCTCAGTCCTTGGTGACTGCTGCTCCATGCTCTGCCGGCTCTGCCCCGGAGACACTCGTCAGTCACACTGAGCTCGCTCTGCCCTGACATCTGCTCAGATAAGATTTATTCAAGTCAACCCGTGCTTTAAACTCTCACTGTGCAGCCATGTGAGCCAGCTTTGCTCCTGCTAACTGTGCAGCTTTTGCATTTCATTGTGGGATGTTCTGCAAACTGTTTCTGCTGAGGTCGTTCACAGAAACTCACCACACACATCATGGAGTCTGAGCATGTCTCTGCATTACAGTTTGATGATTTTGGGTGTAAAAAGAGCTTCAAGTCAGGAATGCAATTACTTTTGTTTTCATGGACGCTCATCTCTCTTTTATTACCTGCTGAATATAAAGTTGATTACATGATTATTTTTTGAGAAATGTGTGAAAAAGCAAAGACACAGGGAGAGTTTCTGGGATGGCTGATATCAGCTGATACTTATCCTGCTGAAGGATTTAAGCTAATCTGCAAAGTATGACATTCACTGACTGCAACTGACGTGTTTTCATTTTTAGGGTCCATTTATTAGGGGTGAGTATCTTATACTGATGACTACGGTGGCTGGTGGGTGTCAGACGATTTGCAAAGGCAACAACAGGAATGCAAAAACAAAAGCCACAACACAACAGAAGTACAGCTACAACGTAAGTTTAAAGAGGTTAGTTATCCTAACAGACACAGAAAAGTTGCAAAGGAATAAATGATTATCTCTTCGAACTTCATCTATGATAAATAAAACTTTGTAAGAGTGTTGTAATATCCTTCATAGTACTTATATTTCTTGATTTACTGGAAAAATACGTCATCTTATATTTAGCTTTATGAATCGGTAACATTAGCATTAGAGCTATATTAATCATAGCTGAAAGTTAAAGAGAAAACATTCATGTACTTTAACAACTTTCCTGTGTCTGTTAGGATAACTGTTCTCTTAACTGCTGCACTTCAGTTGTGTTGTGGCTTTTGTATTTGTGTTTTTGCAAATTGGCAGACACCTACCAGCCACCGTAGAAGACAGCCATCTGATAGAGGTATTACATACACTGCAGTTTAGAACCACCTGAATCTGATTGTTATTTGGCTCGGATGTGAGTCAAACTGCTTTGTTTTTGACAGTGTGAACAGCACAAGTCACAGTCAATCTGACATGTCACAGTCATCTGGACAGTTAAGGTTCAATTTTTTCTCATCAGAGAATCAAACTTTTTTCCACCTTTCAATGTCCCATGTTTGATGCTCCCTGGCAAAGTCTAAACAGGCAGTTTTGTGGCGTTGAAGGAGACGAGGTCTTTGAATTTGTGTTTCATTTTTGAAACCCTTTTCCCGCAGATGCCCTCTGATGGTTATTGCACTGCAGTTGGCACCAGTAAGGGCTATAATTTGGGTCAAGGACCGCCCTGTGTCTTAACAGACAGCCAATCAGATCCTCTGGCTCGGTTCAGGTGTAATATTTTGGGGTCTACCACTTGACTTTTTTGTTCCATAATGCTCAGGATCTTACAAAAATGTAGAATGACTGTCACTGCGTCCAACCTCAGCAGCAATGGCACGCTGCAAGAGGCCTCGCTTATGCAGTTTGACCATCCAATTACGTTCAAGAAGAGACAGCTTCTTAGCTTTAGCCATCAGGAGGGCATGGCTGTGTGAATGCCTGACAGAAAATGAACATTTTGAGCAGATTTTGGCTTTAATAGCCTGTGGTCTTAAACTTGATAAACAACCTATTTCAGTTTTTTTTTTCAATCACAAGGTCCAAATAATTTTTGTCACACTCCCCCTTCTTGTTTTTGCATATTGTAGCTCTACGTAAAACCTCATTTAGGTCCAAATGTGCAAAATGAAGGCCAATGCAGTCTGAGCTGCCAGGTCGCATTTAATGTGGCTCTTACCCCTGCTTTTTTAAATGGTGCTGGTGCTGGTTCCAGACCAGTGCCTGACTAAGCACTGGTTTTTTAGTCGCCACAGACAAAGCTGTTGCTCCAGATGCTCAAAACTGGAGCTTAGCAAGCACCAACACTTTGCTGGGCCAGAGGGAAGCACCAACTATGTCAGGGGTTGGGGGCGGTGCTACAGTGACCAATGATCAGCAGTGACAAACTGTCAGTCTTTAAAAGGAAAGCTGCAGAGCGAGTCATCCTTTTTTTGTTTGTTTGCGTTTAATCATTTAAAACTTGAAGTGTGAAGTGCTGGTTAAAATGAAATCCCTGCATATTTTTAAGTGCTCCTACAACACCTTTATTGCTGCCCCCACTCCAGGGGTCTGAAGCACATTAGCTATCGTGGCCATATTTGAAGTGGCGGGGGCTTCACATACAGCTATAGGGTGTCCATCAGACTTATGGCCTGAGCTGTGCCCCTGATTGGGTGAGCTTGCAATCTTAATCTCCTCTGAACAGCCGAGAAAAAAATTCAGTGCAGTGTGTGTAGATAGTAAAATTAGCGACATAGACAGGGACCGTTTTTTGATCCAGGCTGTAAATAGGTTAATTTCTGCTTTGAAACTGGCTTTTTTTTTTTTTTTTGGCTTGGCATGTGTGTAACTTCCTGAACTTCCGGAGCCTGCTTCAAGACATTGGAGTAGCAGCAGATTTTAGCACTTCAGTGTTCTCTCATGTTTTTAGACTGGAGGTTGCTGCTTGCTGAATAAGCTTTAGGCCAGTAAAGGTTTCAAAATGAGAGTCTTATATTTTTGACGAGACTGTCCTCTAGTGCTACTGACACAAGTGTCCACAAACTCAGGCTGCGATGCCTCAAAGCATTCAGGACTGATAATTTTTTGTTTTGTTTTATTTTGTTTTGCCCAGTGTCTTTAAGACTTTGAAGCTCAAATGTTTGGAAAATCAATCATTAAAAACAATCGGAAAGCCATGTTGCAGAGGGATTCTGCTGCAAATCTGGTCCTGATTGTGTTAGTCAGCTGGAACAAAGGATGTTAAAGTACATGAGAGGAATGACACATCCAAAGAGTATCTCAGAAGCTGAGCTCACCAGCGTTTGCACTGACTCCAGCATCAAACCAAAAACAAAGGATGGAATGAGTTAACGCTTTAGAAATGTCAGCCTGGAGAAGACATGATGAACCACCAAAGAGTTTCAGGATACATCTTTTTATTTTCAACTCCTGAAAACTTAAAGCATGAAGGAAAATAGGTTGTTTGGAGTCTATAAGAGAATACAAGCATCTCCAAAAGTCCAGAGTCCATATTTAGATGGAAAGAGCTACAAACACACAGGGCCAGCTCGTGTCTGGTGTGTGTGTGTGTACAGGGAGGTATAAAAAGTCTGTGCAGTGTTGGAGGTATACAGAGCAGCCATAAGCAGTAAACTTGCGTTTGGCGGTCTTCTGCAAATGTTTATGGAGATATAAAAGGAAACACGCTGAGGAACTAATAATACACACTAAATTACAGTGTGTGTGTGTGTGTGTGTGTGTGTGTGTGTGTGTGTGTGTGTGTGTGTGTGTGTGTGTGTGTGTGTGTGTGTGTGTGTGTGTTGGGGTGAGGGGTGGGGGTTCTGAAATAGAAATGCCCTATACACACTTTCCTGGACATGGACTGAACTCCATCCAGCAGGTTTTTTTCAGGAGGGAAGTCTCCAGGGACATTTCCAGGGCCACAGTTTGTGTTTCCACTTTTAGGTGAAATCCTGGAAGTCCTTGCATCTGCTCCCAAAGTTTAAACATATTCAGTCTCTATTTACAGTTTCTATATAAAAACATTTTGATGAAAAGTGAGTTGTGTTCACTTGATATTGTTAATTTCAGTCATTGTTAAGTTTTACAGAGCATTCAAACATCTGACCAGGCTGCAAGTGGTTAGCCTTTCGGCTAACTCTGGCACATTCACAGAACTGTTGATTCATATCCCTGAAAATGAAATCAATGACTAAATTATGCTTCTGATGCTTGCTTATGCTAGTATCTTTGCACAGGTTTTGCCTTGAAGTCAGGTGACATTGGTCCTGCAGGAAATGTGTGTCATCACTTTTCATCAATGTGAACAAAAGTTCAGTTTTCCTTTCTCAATATTAATCCAACAAGAATTGATCCCTGTGGCGCAGACTCTGAAACCCTTCACTGACTCTGGATGCTGAATTTTTTTTTCAGTAAAAGCACGCGCAAGTGCCCTGTTTGGAGCCCCAACATGGCTTCAGTGATGACTTAGGTGCCAATACATGTGTTGAAGTGCTCTCTTTGTAGCCAAAAAGCACTGAAATGCCGAGCAAAATGTGTGCTTAAGGGCCCACTTGGAGAAAAAAAAACACACTCTTCCCAGGTTCAAATATAATAAACACCCCTCTTGGGAGGAAACGGATGCTAAAGTTCCCCTCCGAAACACGTAGAACTCTGTGTCCTCTTCAGTGGCGAGAACATGCTGCCTTTTTTTCTTGTCTGATCGCTGTCTTTCAGAACACTGGTGCACGCCTCTGATGTGAACTTATCCAGGGTGTCAGAGAGAGGTCCACTAAGGTTTCAAGGATCAGTTACCACTTTGCATCAATACGTCTCTTATCTGGATGCAAACCCATCTCCACTCAGGTCCAGTGAAGCTAAGGTGAGATAAGCTTTCTTTTTCGAGATTAAGATCTGTTTGAAACCTGACTCAGACATTACGTCACTCCTTAAATCAAGCAGACAACTTCAACAAAATCTGGGACTTCTGCAGTTTTAAAATCAACACATATTCAAGTTTCATTACTTAGACAAAAGTTTTTCTTCAATGAGAGCTCAGTAACATTTAGTTGGTGCTGTTTGGGAGAAAGTTTTCATAGTTTTCACAGAATGATGAGGAAAGTGAATGAATGCTCCCAGCTCCTGACATCCATCAGGTTTCGGAAGGTGTGGGGGAGAAATAAAGGTGTGTTGGCTCTGTCAAGTAGAAAGGTGGTCTGCAAATATTTAGTGAGAGCAAATAAAGACGGTGAGAAGGAAGAGACACCATCTCACTTTGTTTGTCAAAGAAGAAGTTCAAAGGCTTTTCAACGGACACCTTCAGGCTACACACACACACACACACACACACACACACACACACACACACACACACACACACACACACACACACACACACACACACACACACACACACACACCTGTTGACTGAGAGGGGAGTTATTTATGTCCACCTGCATGTACACACTTGCAGTTACACACTCACACAGTGTTAACTGTGGTTGGACCAGTTTTGTGAATGGAGTTCAAGTTCACAGGTACAGTGGAGGGCCTGGAGCTAAACGAGCCCTCTCTCTGACAGACCGGTGTCAAACCCGGGTCAGCAGAGGGGCAGGGGAGGGGACCCATCACCCATCACTGCAGCACCCGCAGGACAGGCTCCAGACTGAAGGTGCAGAGTGATCCCCCGCTCTGAGTGACAGGCCCCGGGAGTCTGTTCACGCTCATTCAGGAGGAACTCTGACAGGGACTCAGTCAGAGCCACGGTCAGGAGATCAGAGCTGGAGTTTATCTTCCTACATCGTCTCAGATACAACCCCACTCGACAGCTTGCATCAACGTTAGTTTGAAAGCAAGCAGTCCAGTTTGGATCTTTACGTTTGGTACAGGTTGGATCGTTAAGCCTGATCTTGTTTGTGTTTCCACAGACAACTGTGAGCCCTCATGGTAGGAGGATGATGAAAGCTATGTTAGTTACATAATAGCGTGACGCCATAACAGCGCGTCACAGTGTACCCCGCTAATAAATCCAACAAAGAAGACAAATATGACACGGTAAATAAAGAACAACAATGAAGACATCCAGCAATTCATCCTTTCTGTGATTGGCATGTAGCTCTTTGTTACTAAGAACAATCAAACTTTGTTTCAGAGAAGGCTGTGAGCTGCCAGGAGAAATACAGCAGCTGCTGTCACACAGGAAGTGACCATTCCTTCCACCAATCAACGGTCTGCAGTATTGTAGCTCCACTTTCTGGGGGTTGGATTGGTTTAGTCTGGCACCCCAACTGAAGGGTCGCAAAAAGTGGGAAAACTTGTCTCGATTATTTGGGGACTAGTCCTGGGATTGGTCAGTGGAAACGCCACAAAATGAGTGCACTACTGAGACAAACTGAACAGAACTGCTTGGTGGAAACGGGACTTAAAGGGATAGTTCAGTTTTTTTGAAGTGGGGTTGTATGAGCTCTATGTGACCATTAAGGACATTAGATACAGTAGAAAGTTGTCTCCTCTCCCTCAGTAAGAGACAAACTGTAATCGATGGTGACGAGGAAATAGACGCTAACAGGGAGAGACCGTACCAAATTCAAAGGCTATTTTCTCTGCCTACAAGAACTCAAATCAAAAAGTAATACCACACTTTAAGAGTACGCTACATAAAATGTTTTTTAGGTGCATTAAGTCTTCGGAAATATAAACATTTATCCGGACCTAACTAACTGGTCATGTGTCCTTCCGTGCAGCGCTAGTGCGCTCCGTCCCCCCTCCTCCTTCCAGTTGTAGGGAATGTAAACAAGCTATGCTTCGGCGCCGGTTGTAGCCTTGTGTAAGTTTGATCAAGTATCGTAATTCCTTTGTTTGTACTCTAAGGATTGTGAGGCAGCGTAGGAAATTCAGAATGAGTGACTATGACAGCGACGATGAAGTTTAATCCACTTTGGAACCAAAAGGATACCTGCATGAACCGGAGCACACAGAAGAAGAGCTGCTACAGATGGCGACTGAAAGGAATACAGAGGAAACATCCACGGACACTGGACATCAAGATGCTGAGCGTTACTGCTGCCGCGACTGTTGTTGTTGTTGTTGTTGCTGTTACAGGACACTCCAGAATTCAGAAGAGCAGGGAAATCTGTGTGATGAGTTATACAGACGGCTTGAGAGCCAGCAGTGTCCTCTAACTCAGACAAATCCTGAAGGGTGTCTGTAACCAAGTTCCACTCGTGACAGCAGTAACACTCAGCATCCATGGGTATTGAGTCACAGCTCAGACATTTACACCACTGAGTATTTCCTACTCTATTTTGATGTCCAGTGTCCACGGATGTTTCCTCTGTATTCCTTTCAGTCGCCATCTGTAGCAGCTCCTCTTCTGTGTAGCTACTCCGGTTCATACAGGTATCCTTTTGGTTCCAAAGTGAATGGAACTTCTTCATCGCTGTCATAGTCACTCATTTTGAATTTCCCACGCTGCCTATTTAGCGTCTATTTCCTCGTCACCATCGATTACAGTTTGTGTCTTACTGAGGGAGAGGAGACAACTTTCTACTGTATCTAATGTCCTTAGTGGTCACATAGAGCTCATACAACCCTACTTCAAAAAAACTGAACTATCCCTCTAAGTCACCTAAACCAGACCACAGGTTTCATAACCTGTAAATAAAACAGCGCTCTGTTTTCTTCTCACTGCTGAGCAGCAGGTCAAAGGTTATTTAAACTCTGACAGTCCGACAAACTCATTTGATCACTTCTATCAAATGTCCATCCTACCATCACAACTACGAGGACAAGAGACGGTCAAAAACTGGAGACACTGCACCATAATGTATGTGACAGAGTGGCACTAACAGTGGGTAGCACGCACACACATACACACACACACACACACACACACACACACACACACACACACACACACACACACACACACACACACACACACACACACACACACACACACACAAACACACACACACACTTTCCCCGTTCCAAACAGAGGTTCATTCACCTGGTTGAAACGCCATTATCCCTCTTTCCCTCTCCATTTACAGATTTTAAAGTCCCATTTATGCTCACCCTTATGTATGGATCCAAACACAGATGGAGCTCTCCGTCCATGCTCTGTGCTCATTTCATCCATATTTCTGCAGGTTTCCATAAAGCTTACAGATTTGGACCAAACGAAGCCGTACCACCAGAAACCATGGGGGCAGTGTTGTTGTTCCTACCTGATATGTGGCCTTAGTGAGACACAAAGACGAAATTACAATGGAGGAACCGTTACAATGTATTTAACTGCCTCTCCAACCACCACCTCTGTTTTTGTTTTATGCAAGATCTACATCAGCAACACCTCCTTCACAGTGACCATGTTTGATTTTGAGTTTGTTGTTGTCAGGGCTGCCCCCCCTGGTGGTTGTACTGGTTAACAACGCCAACGTAAACGGGGCACGGAAGTATGAGAGCAGTGACGTCGTTTGAAAAGGACAGAGACATTTTCATCCATAAAAGGGGAATAAATGGGCCTTAAGGGTGCACACTTTGAAGCTCTAACACACTCCTTAACACACATTTTCTCCGTTCGGTTCAGTTACTGACCCGAGCCCAACCAGGTCGTGTCTGACCAAATGTCTTTCATGTTTTTTTTTTTTGTTTAAAGTTATCTAAGTGCTTCATTTGGTGTTATGAAATATACAATTTAATCTTATATTCAATATTTTTGTTCAAAGCAACTTAGTCATATTCATCCCTGCAAACACATATAGATTACATTCTGATGTGTGGATCATTTCTTATGGAGGGCATATCAACTTAAGAGGTGACAACCACTGCTGGACTACCATTCTGATAAGGCTCATACATAAATGGAGGCTGGGACATAAAGTAAGTGAAGAAATACCATTAGAATTACTCACCCCATGTTGCACAGATACAGAAATGTTGTGGTCTGGGCTCAGGAACTAAACCTCCAGCTGCAGCTGAGGGATTTGTGCGTTAACCAGCTGCAAGCACTCGATTGACATATCTGAGTGTTTGAATCTTTCATAGCGTCATGGAAACCTCAAAGGTTAGAGGTTAGATAGACCAACAGTCAGTCACACTTCACACAGGAAGACTGAACACCTGTAAATCTGCATAAACAAACCTCACACCTCTGATTCTATTTTGGGTTTTAGAAAAAAAGATGGAGACATTTTTCGTTGTCTAGAACTTGTTTATTGAAGCTAAACTGTAGAAGCATCCCCCGTCCGACTGACGCAGTCCTCTTCACAGGCCTGATCTCTTTCATCCCAACTCCAGAGGACATTTTTTACCTTGAACATTAAAGCCATTGTTCTAAAGAAACTCTCCTGCTGTATATGAAATATTAAATAAAATACTAAATATTTAATTCACAGATCAAAGTTTCATTTTCTGCAGGGGAAGCTATCCAATAACGCTTCCCTCAGCAGAAGTTCAAGCAACTCCGAACTGAATTAATGTTGAAACTCAGGTCAGGATCCTGTTTTTAAGTCTCTTTGGATCAACACTGGGAACAGAAATAAAAGCTGATCTCATTTTCTTCACAGAAACTTGATTTAGGAGAGAGTTCAGGGTTTCAAGGGGAATGAACGGAAATGTCACGGCTGCTAGTTTTGACATTTTTGCTAAAGCGTTGACTCCAGAAATACACCGATTTTTCCTTTCTCTCTCTCTCTCTCTCTCTCTCTCTTCACACACACACACACACACACACACACACACACACACACACACACACACCGAGGTACATGTATTCACGCACACATGTTGAAGGTGCGCATGTTTCCAGAGTTTAAGAGGAAAAGAACATCCTTTAAATGACCATAATTGAAACTAAACTGTTATGTATACACCGTCTGTACAGCTCCACAGGCAGTGCTGCTTTCCTCTGTGTGTGTGTGTGTGTGTGTGTGTGTGTGTGTGTGTGTGTGTGTGTGTGTGTGTGTGTGTGTGTGTGTGTGTGTGTGTGCGTGTGTGTGTGAGAGACACAGAGTAGTGAGGAATGTTAACAGCGTCCAGATGTGGGGAGGTGAGAGAGGGCGGCACGCCGCTTATTGGTGACTCACAGGAATTTGACACAGAGCGACCATTTCCATTCACAGCTCCGTCGTCTCCTCGCCGTGCAGAGTGTGAGAGCTGCAGAGTGACTCACCAACCGCTACGGCCTGCTGCAGCAGAGACCAGCATACAACCAAAACACTACAGGAGCAGAGTGTCAGCCGCTTCCATGCAGGTGTGGACGGCTGGAAATCTCTGGTGTGAGAGGATCTCTGACTCTCTGCACACTGAGTTAAAAACTGAGCTCAGTTCTGAGGTTAGAGGACTCTGAGGGCTGAGGTCTTATTGCTGATACTGTTGCTTGGGTGCAGCTCTGATCACAGACTCTGGTTGTTCTCGTATTAATCCACCGAAGGAGCCATTAAAGTTTGATGTTTCTCTGTTTACTCCCATCAAATTGTTGTTTTAAATGTCTGACAGTGTTAGAGAAAAGAGCCCTCCAGATCCAGACTCTCCAGGGACCTTTGGAGGAGGATGATCATAAGAAAAGCAGAATCAGGGTTGCACTACCGCTCCTTTGCGTCATTGCTCTCGTGGCTGTGTTAGGATGTGATATTTGGCTTTAAAGGTGTATTATAAAAGTGAGTGGAGTTTATTTGAACCAGAATTTTCCTCAAAGGTTTCCAAAATGGCCCAACACTGGACTTAACACCAGCCCAAATCTTCTACACCTACGTACCTCAGAGCGTGGAGGCTGCCTCACAGCTCCTGCAGGATTTGCATGCTGGTAATTAATCCAAGACGTTATTAAACCTGACTCAATCTGGAAACCAGATACACACCAAACCAAGCCCTCAGCAACGAGGCCAGCTTGTGTAACTGTAGGGTAAAGTTTACGAGAGCAGAGGAACTCCCAGCTGGGCTATTCTTCTTTAAAACACAGCTCTCACTCCTTCATTTCAGCTTTTTTTTTGAAGAGGGGGTATTAGGTTTTTTTTTCAGTCTTTTTCTGTCCCTTTTGGTGCCCCGTAGTATCTTTACATGATTTACAGCTCAAATAAACCTCTGTTTTTTTCTCTCTCTGCTGTTTTAGGAAACCCTTACTTCAGCCTCTGTCTGAAATGCTTCATTTAAGCTGCTGCCTCTTCAAGACTTCCTGCTGCACAAAACCCCATCCCCTCTGATTGGCCAGCCAGGGGGCGGAGCTATGGGCTGCTCAGAATGCAGCATTTTAATCAATTTAGAGACAGATTCATGGATTCCAACAAAATAAGAACATGCACAGGTTTTATCCAGCAATGTTCTTCTATGAATATGTTCACAGCAGAATACACACTCTTTAATTCTTTACAAAAGTAGCTCATTGGTTTTTGCCGCTGAAGTTTCTATTCAGTTGCTTTTGCAGGTTATTTTAAAAGTACATATCTGAATTGTGTATTATGTTATGGGTCGGTGCATGCCCCATGTTTATATGTGCTGCAGCAGGATGAGGGGCCCTGAAGACAAAGCCTGGAAACCGCTGTTATCTCCTTGTGGTTCCATGCTGAATGATTACAGGACTAAGCAGCTCAAATACTGTCAGGAACACGGTCAACCAGCCTAGAACAAGTCAAAAGTGACCTTTACTATTCACATGGCTAACAGAGCTAACTCTGGGTACAAACGGCACAATGGAGGGGTTTCACCTGCTGTAAGCGGACAGGATACAGAACCCTGTGAAGGTGGAGGCTGGAGAACAAGCTGTCGTCTCTGATGGGCTTTTTTTCTGGTTGACACTTAAATTATTTTATATTCTTGAATTTTTGCAGATAATATTTTCTTGCTTTGCTGCTGTTACTTCAAATTTTTCTTTGGGAATCAATACAGTTCATTCTATTCTAATCTATTCTATCCTATTCTATTCTGTTCTATTCTATTCTATCACTCTTACCTTTTATCTTCTGTGAGTCAATCCCAGGTGTCGCTCAGTGAGGATGCACCCTGGATAGATTGATAGTCTTTAGGGCTGGCCTACAGAGACACACATCCAGCCGGCTCACGCCTAACAGAAACTTTAAGGACTCTGGTCAGAGTTCATCTTTGGACTGAGAGAAGAAGTCAGAGCACCTGAAGAGGACTACAAACAGGAAGACGTCAGCTTGGATCTGAAACCAGGAACCTTCTTGTTATGAATCTGTGCTGATTTCAATCTTTTTCAACTATTTCATTGTTTTTAATAAACCTGTCTTTCAGTTTAAACTGACACCTTGTATGATCCAGGTGTTCATGTCTGTTGCAAGAATACAACCTCAACAGGCCAGCTCCCAACTCCAGACACTGAAGCCTCTACGCAACACACGCTGCTTGATGGCTCAGTCTCCTGACCAGACATAAGGACTCACTGTGAACTTGAGTTTGGTCTTACATAAATGCAAACCTGTATTTTAACCCATGATGCCGGACCGGTTTGGGTTGAGGACTCGGGGTGTGGTGCAGCAGAGAGGAGCTGGATGGATCAGATGATGCAGATGATGAATCTTTGGCTTGGAGAAACAGAGGTACTCGGTGTTTAAGTGAGTCAGAGTTCATGGAGCTGCATCTGTGTTTTAAACAAAGGATCTAACCTCACTTTGTTTTAAGGAGTAGATTTATGATTCATGAAGACCAGAAACCAAAGTGGCTCTCCTTCCACTGAGGGAACTTTGTGCGAGAATATGTTCAAACGGCGACCGCACTGCTGTCCTGCTGCTGCTGACTCACTGCAGCTTGATGTTCTGCTCGAGCCAAACTCGATTTAACTTTGTGTGGGAGGTTTTGTGGTTTCACTCTACATCTGCGTCTAGGAGGGAAAATCCCCCCTCGGAGGAATTCATGCTAACTGGATGGTAAAAGTCAGGTCTGTTGTGAGTTGTGAGCACGCAAAAAGCTCTCACAGAGCTGCAAACAAAAGAGCTTCTTCAGGCCGTGGATCTGCAGACATGAGACCAGGTGGGCTGTGTGACGGAGGTGCGGCTCCTGTAGCTGTGCATTAAAAAGGCTCGCATAAACACCTAAGTCACAGCTAATCACAGTCATCTTCCAAATCAGAGTCTACAGAGGCAGCTAAATGAGCCATACTCACAGCAACTTTAAGGCGTGTTTACTCCAGGATGTGAAAACGTGTTTGGTTGGACATGAAGAAGCCATGTGAGGCTACAAAAACAGCTTCAGGTGTTTCCTTTCCTGAGTAAATGACTCAAGAGCAGGACGTGCAGGACATGGATTTCTCTGGCTCCGCTGACAGGTTTGATGGACGCATGTTAAAGCTCATTACGGCCAGCTGAGGGGCTTGTTTCCCGTCAAGATTTTGTTCCTTCTTGGATGCATGGTTCAAAATCCAGAAACTGAAGAGGTGTCATCAAATCTTAAAGTGTATTTGTTGAAAGTGGACCAATCACTCCTGCACTCAGAAAACTGATTCCAAGTAATCCAGTTGCTGCGGCCGTCCCTCCTGACTCACAGAGCTGTTTTTGTGCAGAGGTTGATAAATAAGTTTGCCTGTTATGGCTTATATTTTCGGAGCTGGCTGTCAGTGAATATTTCCTCCAACAGGCCTCACAGGTTCTGAGCAGAAACTGTTGTTCACCATGCTAATGTCCCACAAGAACACAGCTCAGATTGGAAACACATTTCTGGGAGCACGGACTCCTCAATGTAAGTGAGAGGGAAGAGGAGGAGCAGGAGGAAGAACGAGAATGTGGATTAATATGACCGTGGTTTGTGGTAATTTTGGAGTGATTGTGACATTAGAGGAGAGTTTCTGAAGATGGACAAACATTAGGCTTCATCATGAAGTGACCATGTGCTCACATATCCCCCTGGATAAACCTGCTCCTCCTGTTTAACACTCTCACTTGAACAGCATCCCTCTCCTACCTCGTCTCAACACGAGAACCATCAAGATGAGCATGTTGAGCTCAAGATTTCCCCTTCAACCACTTCTTGATCCTTCGAAGTCCAGCGTTGGATTGTTCACCCACTAACAGGGAACGTGAGCTGGGTTTAGATGGTTGTAAGACAGGTTATTTCTGCCCCTTTGATAATGTGTCACTGTGTTGGTAATCCTGCTCATTTTCCTGTCAATCCTATCCAGACTGTTCATAGGCTGCTGGTCTAAAGCTAAAGCTCTATCCATTCTGCAGAAATGAACAACTCTCACAGCTGACGTCTTTAAATGAACAGATTTATCAGGACGTGAAAATGTGAGGGTTCAAAAACCACATCAGAGGCTACAAAACAAGATTAAAGAGATGGAAGCCAAACCAGACCAAACAGAACAAGAAACAACAACATCAACAACAACAACAACAACAACAACAACAACAACAACAACAACAACAACAACGACTAAATAAACAGCTCATGAGAAAAAAGAAATCAGAAATATTTGGGTTCTGAGGTTTTCAACAGTGATTCGTATTGAAATGGAAAATTAAATAAAAAAATAAAAACGCAAAAATTACTTCAAGACTGTTTCTTCGACGGTTCTGTCAAACAAAATATTTTAAACCCCAAAACTATAAATAGGCTTCTTCGATGAGTCTGTCAGTTAGGATTTTCTTTACAATTAAAAGTCCATCAGATCAAAACCTTCTCTTTAGAATCATAGAACTCCACCAGGCTAGAACAAAAAGTGGTTTTCCAGAGTTTATATCTGTGTAGAGTCGTTGGTGTGGGAGTAGATTCCAGTATGTTGATGCAATCACGTTTCAGCTCGTCACCCTTTCACATCAGAAGAAAAGGAAAACCAAAACACTGGTCTGCATAAGAATAAGGCCCAAACATAACTAGTTATGAGCAAAATAAATTAACAAGTAAATTAAAACAAGTTGGAAAAATAATCAGATAAATAACAGTTAAACTGAAGGGGCTGTGAGGAGTCTGAAAGTTATCTTTAAAAAGTCTCCCTTCTAGATATCTGCCTGATCCTGATCTACACTTTGAAATGAGATTATCAGCACCAATAGAGGTTGTTTCAAAATACTACTCCATTGCTTAGTAGCTTTCTGATCAGGTCGAGCAAGACTGGATTAATTTATGGCACGTCCAAGTCTCTATGACAACACCACAGAGGACTGATCTGTGTTTTTCTCTGCTGAAAACAGTTTCTGTGATTAATTTTGTAGTGATGGTGGACACTGGAGCCTAACTGTCAGACAGGAAAAGGACAGAAGAGCAGAAGAAAGAGAAACAGGAGAGAGGTAGAGCAAAAGCTTAACGCCAGAAAGACTAACCTGTTTGTGCTAGTGTTGACTTCAACCCACAGTCAGCAGTTATTCTGCAGTGGTCTGTTCAAACTTGAGAGTATCAATAAAATGAAGAGTGAGGTTAAGTTAGCTCTGCTTGGTAGATGACTGGCAGGACATGACCAGGATTCATTATCGTTACATGTTACAGACATGTCTCAGAGATTGAGCTGTTAGTAGCGCTACATATGGACAGCTACTCAACTACGGTACAAACTGATAAAGTTTGATTGTTGTCATGCTTCAAACAACAGCACTACGTAACTGTTCTGATAAATAGGCTACTTTACCTCGCAGCATTGTATCCAGTGAAAAATTGCCTAGATCAAAGAAAATTTGTTCCAAAAGAAACACACACATGGTTAAGGGTCGCATCTTTTCAGGGTGCATGTGACTCCGGGCCAGAAGGTGGCGAGGCAGACCAACTAAACAGAGCCTCCTCACAGCAACATTAGTAACATTACGTCTGTGCTGACTGTACTAGGGCTGCTCCCGCTGTGAACAGCACTGTCTCATAAAAATAACACTTCCTGGTTAACACCAAATCCAGGCCACTGATTGGCTGTAGTACCCCGAGACTTACCAAACAATGTAAGATTCACAGAAACACTACTTATTTATAACAAATAGTAATTAACCTTTTTTTTTGCATAAATCTATCTTTACATGTAAATGAAAACAGTTCCTATAAGTCTGTGACCCGGGGTATGGAATGACGTGGCTCCTTTGTGGCCCTTGAATTTGGCTCTTAGACATTTTTCAAGTTGAACCATCTCTGGGCTACCACCAGGATCACCTGAGAGGCAAAGAGGTGTCACAGTCTGTGTTTTAACTCAAACACCATCACTGACTGTACAGTCAGAGCTCTGCAGGTAACAGGGAAATGTCCACCATGTGTCTGAGCACAGCTTCAACTTTTCCTTCCACCTCCCGTGGCTTGGCGTTTACCTCGTACATACATCATCTGGATGAATAAAAGTTAAATGCAACTCGACGTGTTTGCAGGGTAAGCTTCCAAATCTTACATCAGGACACAATTGAATAACTATGAAAGTGAAACTGTATATTCTGAGTGCCTTTCTGCTTTCAAAGACTCATTAAAGCAAGTTTTACAAATCAAACAGGACAGGGTGAAAGTCTGTAAAGACACTAAAACATTTTTAACATTCCTCCTGTGAACGCAGCACAGCAGAGGAATGTCTCTGCAGGTCCAGCTGGACGGCCGCGGTGCCAACTATTTACCAGTGAAGGATGGAGTAATAATCTCTGCGACCCCAGAGGTTGTGGGATGCCACTGAAGTCAGGGGAAGAACCTGTTTTTATGGCCTCAGTCTGCAGATTTATAGCGTACAGTTTGCAGAGCTTTCACTCGCCTACATCTGGAGCTGGTTGTGGGACCAGCGTCTCCTCCCCGCTCCATCCTCTCCTCCAGTCAGAGCGATGAGAGAAGTCCCTGGTCGGTAAACAGCAGCAAACGTTTTGACTCCAGGGGAGGTGTAGGAGAAGAATCGTGTCTCGATTGTGTTTCCTGAACAGGTCAATAGATGTGTTTGACGTGTGTGTGACAGTAGTACCCACACGGCTCCTCCAAATACAGCTTTATGTAAATCCCCACAGAAAGCCTTTACATTGCATCCATGCAGCTATTTTAAACAAGGTTAATCTGCTGGTAGAGGGATTTAATAGGGATATTAATCTGTCAGCAGAGGCCCACACATACACCCATAATTCTGCTGTTTGGAGCCTGTTTATCACCTGCTATTGAACCAACACTGAGCATCCTCAATAGAGTTTAAGATGATGAAATCCTTTAGCTCCATGGACCAGGAGGCTGTTTGTGACAAATAATAGAGCAGATAATAAATACAACAAGAATCAAATAATACTATTCTGTAAAATCCTCCCACACGATTAAACCATCAGAGCTTTCTCCAGGGAGATCAGCCCCAAGTTTCCACTGCACCCTCTGTTAACCACTCTCTGATGCCGTCACATTCACCTGTTTGTCTAAACATGACCTTAAACTTCTCTACAAAGCTGTTCTGTTTGGTTTTATGTCACTGAAGTAGGAGACAAAGTTACTGCACAGCTTAAGACATTGTGGGTAGATGCATGACTACTTTAAAGCTTTCAGTTTGCAGCTCTTCCTGCAGCCACAGGAGACAATTCCTTGGAGAAAAGTTTGCTCCCCAGTGATTTTCAATAAGTGAGATATTTATCTCATATCTGACTTTAAGACACTAGGCTTTAACCAAACATGCTCCTCATGTGTCTTAGGTGACATGGATTAGGCCTTGTTGGTCACTGGTGGATTTGCCCCAAAGCACTCCTGATTCTCAGCATCCATTTGTCTCAAAAAGGCGCCGTAACTTATCAAATGAACACCCTGTGTGCTTGAAGGGGACCCACAAACTAAAGAGTGAGACCCTAAAGTCATCAGGGAGAGGTCTGTCTGCTCTTCTTGCCGAGTCCTTTCACACCTGGTCTGTGTTTCCCTTTTTGGTCATAAACAGAGCGTTCACACTCTGATGCAGAACAAACCCAGATCTCAGAGCAGAGGTGGACTCACTTTGATCCATTTAAAACCTTGAGAAGTTCATTTCAATGACCCCACATCAGTTGACTGTGGAAAACCAGCTGCTTGGTCAGGAGACAGCAATGCAAAAAATCTGGAGGTAAAGTGAGGGTTTATGTCTCATTTCTAACAAAAAACATCTTATAAGATCCAACATCTACAAAACTCATCTGACGAGTCCGGAAAAAAAAAGAGGCCTGCCTTTCTTGAAGTGAGTAACACAAATCTACCATATGGTAAGAATGATGAGTAAGACTGTTCAACTCTCTTTGCAGTAAACTAAACAAGATTCAGATTCCGGTTTCTTTCTTTCTTTCTTTCTTTCTTTCTTTCTTTCTTTCTTTCTTTCTTTCTTTCTTACTTTCCGGTTGCTAGGCGCTACCCAAGTAGCTGCCTGTTGCAGCAGCTCTCTCGTCTTTGTCCGTTTCTTGTAATTTCTTCGTCTCTTTTTCGTAATCTTTGTATTTGGAGTGGATCATCACTTTGTATGGTTCATTGTCGGTCACGGACACCAAACTTTTTGTGGCTTCAGCAATATTTTTTACTACTTTTCTCCTGTGTTTGTCTGGAGATCCTACATGTAACCATGGCTGCATTGTTTACATGCGAAATTAGCTGTTAGCAGCCTGTAGCATGTCAATGCTAACTGGTGTAAGGCCTGATGATTTCCCTGGAGCTGAGGAGGAGGAGGTGAGGACGACGTGCTGGTTCTCGGATGTGAGCTGGGAGGTGACAACGTGGACCTGTCCTTCCATCCATCGTTGTTGGGAACGTGGGATCTAGCCCCGGGGGGATGGATGAGCTAGCTGTGCTAACCCAGCGGCATCGTGCTGTTCACGGACGTGGCTGACGGAGCTGACATCGGACGCCGGCGACACATCGGAGGAGCTTCGCCTGCTGTGAGCAGACAGGATCCAGGAGACAGAGACTGAACAGACTGCTGGGGAGGCTCAGTCCTGGACCCTGTGGAGGTGGAGACTGGCTGGGCTGGAGAGTGGTGGACGAGTGGTGGACGGGATGTCGTCATCTAATTTCTTATGGACATTTTTGCACTTTCTATACTCTTTCTTACTTCTGTTTTCTTAAATGCTGCGGTGACTCCTGAATTTCCCCTTGGGGATAAATAAAGTATTTTCTATTCTATTCTATTCTATTCTATTCTATTCTATTCTATTCTATTCAGACAACCTAATCTCTTAATCCCTAAGCAACAAATGACTAAAACAGGGAGTTCAAAAGTTTAAAGAATAAAATAGACTCAAAGGAAACAACCAAAGTGGACATGGTCAAAATGTATCTACCTCCACGGGTCAAGACCTGTTGATATTTTTGGAAAGTGTCTTGAGGTAAGATTTGTTATGATTTGGCACTATATAAAACAAGACTAGTTGATTGGTTAGTTGGTTGATTGATAGATTGATTGGTTGGTTGGTTGGTTGGTTGATTAAATGGTTGGTTGGTTGGTTGGTTGGTTGGTTGGTTGGTTGGTTAGTTGGTTGATTGATTGATTGATTGATTGGTTGATTGATTGGTTGATTGGTTGGTTGGTTGTTTAGTTGATTGATTGGTTGGTTGTTTAGTTGATTGATTGATAGATTGATTGGTTGATTGGTTGGTTGATCGGTTGGTTGGTTGATTGATTGGTAGGTTGATTGATTGATTGGTAGGTTGGTTGGTTGATTGATTGATTGAATGACTGATTGATTGATTGATTGATTGATTGATTGATTGATTGATTGATTGATTGATTGATTGATTGATTGATTGACTGAGTGGTTGGTTGGTTGGTTGGTTGGTTGGTTGGTTGGTTGGTTGGTTGATTGGTTGATGATTAAAAGTCATCCAGGCTGAATACAAAATTCAAATAATGGTGGCACCAAAAGATGCAGAGGTAATTAGGGAGGCCTTTAATAATCTGATAGCAGAGGGGATGAATGGTAGTTTTACTGGAAGGTAAAACATACCCGGGACATGAAGGCAGCATGCAGAATTAACCGAGAGGTCTGTGACCAGAGGACGCTGAAACACCCTCAGCCTTTCTTCCTTTTTTTTTTTTTTTTTCCTTTTTTTTAAAAAGAAAATTCAAGTGTCATCTCTATGCCTTTTACTATTTTGATGTAAGACTTTTTCTGGTCTTGTTAGGTAAATGTGGCTAGTATTAACTCTAATAAGAGAATTTCATTAAAATTAGAAATAAAACAAAAACACTTGATTAGATTTTTTTTTTCCAGCCTAAAAAAAACTTACTTAAATCTGCAAATGTCAGCAAAAAAAGCTGCATGAACCAGATGTTGGCATGATTATGAGAGATTTGCCAAAAGTATCCACAGCAGACCAAATATAAACCGTGAAATCAAGCTGTTTGAGCACTTTGATATTTGTGTGTCAAGTCTAGATGTGGGTGTGTAACTTATTTCAGCCATGATTTGTCCTTAGTGATTTGAGGTTTTGCAGTGAGGCACTTAATGTAAAAACAGCAAAAGCAAGAATGCATTGTTAAAGAATGATTGTTCATTTTGGCCATCAGCCCTTATTCTTTTTCACCTGACAGAGTCTTTTAATCTGCGCGTTATTCTGCACAGAGTTTCTCGTTGATGTCACTTTGGATAAACTTTGAACTGTCTTTGTAAATGATTGTAGCTCTTGATGCAGTTTAAATGTTCTGAGTTGTTCTTCTCGGTTCCATGTGTTCTGCTCGTACATTGTGTTTCAGTTGGCCGGCTCACGTTGTTCCACACTTTGTGTTTTTGCTTACTTTGCTTGGTCACAAAACACACCCAGCTTTTTCTACTTGCAGTGAGCTGGCATGGGGCTCTATGGTTGCACAAGGATCTGCATGAATCGATGACCAGCATGTTGCTCTCTAACACACAGGCATGAGGGGCTGAACTGAGTCCTGGAAGCCAGTGGAAGTGGGCCCGCAACTTTAATAGTGCCATCCTTCTCTGCTTCAGAACAAATCTATAAAACTTTGGATTCCCAGTCTTCTACAGAGGGGCGGCAAACTGCTTCCACATGTGCTTTTTCCATATCCCGCTGCTATTCTGGAATTTCGTTTATGTACATTGTCAAACTTCTCACACTGTGAGAATAAAGGCATAAAAGCAATTAGGGGCCGGGGGGAAGCAGAGACGAGGGGGAGGGCTGGATGTGTGGTGCCAGGGCCTGCTGGGGATTTGCTGGTTAAGTATGTTTATGCGTGTGTGTGTGTGTGTGTGTGTGTGTGTGTGTGTGTGTGTGTGTGTGTGTGTGTGTGTGTGTGTGTGTGTGTACATGTGTTAGGGGGAACCCCAGGACTGAGCTGAGGCCGGGTTTCCATTCACACGGGAAGCAGGATGATATCAGGACAGCATCCTGCTTCTGGACTAACAGCTCCAGGTTTGGATCTGGCACTCCTTTATTCCCTAAGTATCATTTCCATTAATCACTCTGACGTTACACCGGGGTCCTGAGAACAAGCAGAGACAGGAAAAGGTCACATGGTCCCAGTGTTCTCTCTCTGTTTCCTACATTTCACTGCAATTCTCTGCACTCGTAAGAAATGTTCAGCTTCTGGTTCTAAGACAGTCTGTAGAGGTCCCAGGTCGGACCTCTGCTGTTAAAAGAAGCTAATGTTGGATTGTGAAAATATAATATAATTTATAAAATATAATTTGAATCCTTCCTTTAAATAGGGAGTGATCGTAACTGATGTCTGCATAATTTGTTGACTTTCCTAGTTTAGATCAGCTAATATAACTTTCTGGTGATGAAAGTAATAAAACTCATCAGGTTAAAGTAGCCTTCACTTAAATGCTGTGGATGAAGATTTACAATCATCAAACCCCAGAGATACAGGAAGGAAATCATCAGCTTTAAGGTCAGTAAGAGTTGGCAGGTTAAAGTTAACGTCATGTCTTCAATTTGGCACCGGCCGTCCATAAAAATTACTCTGTAAAATACTGGCAAACCTGCTACCAGTAATTTACCGTTGTTTTACAGCAAAGAAATTGTTTGTTGTGATGGCATTTTGTAAGGGCGAGTGAGGAGAAAACACAGTGGATATGAGACCCTGCTGTGCAGTGAGACTTACACTGTTGGGGACACAGGCTGTCTGTGCTCATCTGCACAGACCGGCTATCTGTGCTCCACAGGGCATGGGCCCATCTACTCAATGATTTTTACAGTGGCTTTAGTGTTTATGCTAATAAATGAGATGTGTTGATGGGTTAGGACAGACAAGACAGGATTGTTGTTGTTGTTGTTTTTATTATTATTATTTTTGGTTTTTATTATTAATGATGTGTCTATACAGCAGAAACCCTCCCAAGCAAAGACCAGCACACAAACCGTTGAGTCAAGTACCTAAGTCATAATAAAGGATCCAGAAATCCACAATCAGACAGGGACCTGCTCCAAATCCATCAGAATAATGATGATTGAGTTTTTTAGGAATAATAATGATCGCAGTTCTATCCATCCATCTATCTTCCTCTGCTTATGCAAGTTTGTGTCGCATGTCAGCAATACTGTCAGCGGAGACCGGTGGTACTAGTATCATAGTTAATAGTTTGATTATATACCCCATTTTGACTGTAAACATAAAATTATTTGTTTATCATCATTTCCTCTCCATATTGAGTCCTTGGTGTCTTATTTGGTCATAACCAAGGCTCCAAACCAACTTTCTCATGAACTGCACAAAGTCAAACCTGGATTCAGAGTTAAATCAGTTAATCTGACTGGTTTACGGTCAGACCTTTTCTTTTCTAAGGCTGAAACACAAACCCATTAATAACTCATAGACTGACGGCTCTGGTGTTGCCATATAAAGTGTGACCCCGTTAGCTGCTGACCGTAAGCCAACAACCACAGACATGTTGACCTGAGGGTCTCCAGTTAGCACAGTCACTCTTTACTCCAGATTACCAGTTGCCCTGTAACATTGGTGATCGAATCAGAATTCAAGAGAACTTGGGTCCACGGTGGAATGTTTCTGACATTCACACCCAGACCAACCAGACACTCTCTATGCTGCTGACAGTTTGAGTTCAGAGTTTGAAGAATGCTGCTTCGGTTGCCTAAATGCAAACATATCTTTATGATGACCTATGTTGTAAAGGGATCTACCAGGCCGATGTTAACATATCACGCTACTGCAAAAACAAACGTAACTACAGCCTGGTGCAGCCACAGATTTGGTTGCGTCTTTTTTCTGTATCAGTGAAAACTTTGACATATTACAGATTATTTTTTTTCCATTGCCAATACACGGACCACCATCGTTTAGCACTTCAGAAACCCACACAAAGACTACACCCATGCTTCAAACCAAGACATCCTTTTCCAAGGAGTTTCAGTCTTTGTGAGATTACTTTCAAAGCGTTCCAGGACTGCTTTATGGTGGACTTGGTTTTGCTTGTACCGCTTTCCAAATGGATCTGATGGTTCAGAGACTCAGACAATAAAAGGAAGAGTTTAAGTATTTCAAGATGAACAGGAATGTTGATGGTTTGTGTCCATTCATGGGAGCCATGGACGGTAATCAAACAGTGGAATAACCTACACTCTCTATAGTTTCCACTGGTGAAACCTGTGAATATTAGATTGTTCTTTTCATTTCCAGTTCACCTTTGGAGCTAAGGCTTCTATTGTCTCTGGATTGTCTGGAGGACTTACAGCCCTGCCTCCTCCTGAGAAACTGTAACAAAGCAAACATATTCTCATGATGTGAAATCAAAACGAGAGACAGCACATGCAGTGAGAGGAGGCAGCGCTCTGGGCTTTGGGGGTGCTGAATAGGACCAGATGCAGAGAGCATGCAGGATGAGCACACACAGCCCGGGAAGAGGACAGGGCGGAAGCCTGCAGAAAGAAGCCGCCACCCACCTCCCATCAGCCCCCCGCCAACAGCTCCTTCTTCTGCTCTACCCAAAGAGAGCCAATGACGAGCAAAAATGCAAAACTTCCCCCGGGCTATAATTAGCAACCCTCAATTTGACTCATCACAGTTTCAGTGCACCGTGTGTGTGTGTCTGTGTGTGTGTGCGTGTGTGTCAGTGTGTTTAACCCTGACGGAGCGATCAAATCTGTGGGAGCTCTGGGAGGAAGTCAACTTCTCAAACAGATGTGACTGTAGGAGCCATGAAGTGTCTCCCATTAAATGAGCTGCGTGTCAGAAAAATCATGTGTGTGTGTGTGTGCATGTGTGTGTGTGTGTGTGTGTGTGCCTGCAGAGGAAGGCATAAAGGGAAAAAAATGTACTTTCCCTCAAAAAACCTACCCATAACAACAAACTACTGATGGTCTCTATCTCTAGTGTACGACTCTGTACCACTAAAAATACATAAACAGGTTTGTGCGTGTGTGTGCGTGTGTGTATCCATTTTTCTACATGTGAAAATTCTGTCTCAGGATTTTAGCGGTCTTCTTGTTCTTCCCTCTTCTTCTCATCACATTTTGAATCACCTTCCAATCCTCCATCCATCTGTGAGTGTCTGTCCAGTCACAGTCATCAGCACAGCGCTCTACCTCAAAGACCTTTAAACTGTTGTGATGGAGGAATGTGAAACATAAAGATTCAGGATGGTTGCAGTGTAGAGCTCACCTCCTTAAAGAGGGAGCTCACTGAACAACCCATTCCTTCATCCATCCATTTTCTGAACCACTTATCCTGTTCAGGGTTGGTGACCAGCTAACCTGGTGAGCATGTTTTTGGACTGTGGGCTCAGAAAAACCACACATATTTACTGTGTTCAAGAAACTTTCTCTTTGTTCACCTGATTGCTTGCTAATAACAGCTGTTTGTGTTTTCTTGTAATAAAATCTCCATTTCTTCCTCTGAAAAAAGTTACCACTTGCTAGGCTTATTTCTGTTCAAGAATGGTAGACGTGCGCAGTTCGAATTTGTTTGATAGGGTTGCCCCGCGTCTCTTTCATGATGTAATTGGTAAACTGTCCGATTATTTGCAGTCGTACATGTGGCTAACGCTGCAGCCAAACGGGCCGTTCCATAACAAGATGTTAGGACTAATGGTCTGTTTGTTTAATGACTGAACGTGCATATGGGCCCTAGATATATAAATATTTTTAAGTATGAAGCCAATGATGACATACTATGTCCATTTCTCATTTTTTAATGGAAGAAATCCTGTTTTATCTTCTCTGTTCTCTTTAATCACAGTAAAACTGATGTAAAATGACAAAAAAAAATTATAACTAAATTTGTAGCTTGTTTTACAAGGGTTTATAGCCATACTAATAATGTAATGTTTTAATTGTAATTTGCAGGTAAATCTTAGTGTATGCAGCTGCACTCTGTTCCCTCCTCACTTATGGTTGCAATAATGGTTACACTTTAAAAATGAACTGTTCTTTGATCAATGTCATACAGTGGGGAAAATAAGTATTTAATGCGTCAACTTTTTTTTCTCATCACATTTATTTCCAAATATGCAATTCAAATGAAATTTCTTACATACATTGGTATTATCTCAAATAATCCACACATGAAAAGGTATCACAGCGTTCAATAATAGTAATGAAAACAGCACCAACAACCAAAACAAAACAAAAACAAAACAATCAAACAAAAAAAAAAAGATTATTAAATTAAAAAAAGAAAAAATAGTAATAATAATTAAAAAAAAAAAAAAAAAAAACACTCAGGAGGAATTATACATATACATACATATACATACATAAACATACATAAACTCATTTGATAGATCGGCTTAATTACTGTATTCATCTGTTTTAGTCTTAGTCCTTTAGTAGTTCATTGTTTTTCATTAATTGGTTATTTCTTTATTGAAGAAAAAGAGAAACAACAAAAAGGCTATTTATTTTAAACTGAAATTTATTAGCAAGGACTATGACTAAAACTATTCTTTTTTATTTGTTTTTTTCCTTCTTCCTTTCTTTTTTTTCTTTCTTCTTCTGCCTTTTTTCTTTCCCTTTTATTTGATTTTTATGTTAAATTAGTTCGCAGCCAATTTCTTTTACATACCAGCGTTTATGAAAAACATTTTCCATGTTCCTTATTTTGTGTGTTATCTTTTCATTCATCTTTACTTCTTGTATTATAGTTATCCATTTTTTGATATCTGGTGAATAATTTTTTTTCCCAGTTCTTAGTAATCATTTTTATTGCTGTTACTCTCAAAATTTGAAATAAATATTTTTTATCTGGACTTAATGTTACTGGTATCTTCCCTAGTAATACATTTATTGGTTTTAATTCCAATGTCTTCCCAAAAATATTTTTGAAAATTCTGATAACTTCTTTCCAATATGTCTGAATTATTGTACATGTATAAAAGATATGTAAGTAATCTGCATTGTCCTCCCCACAATTCCCCCAGCACTTTGAGTTCATGCCCTTGTATTTCTTCATGATTTCTGGCATCAAGAAGTATCTTACTATCATTTTCCAAGTGAATTCTCTCCAAAATAAGGAACTAGTTGTTTTATGTGCTCCAGTTCACATTTCTTCCCAGTCCTTGTCTGTTATTTGGATTTGCAGATCTTCTTCCCATTTTACCTTAATATTTGTTGCTATTTTCTCTTTTTGATTTACCAAAATTTTGTATATGTGGCTCATGACATTCTTAGGTTTCTTATTACAATTATTGGCCATATAAATCACCAGAGGATGCAAGTTGTGGTCATTCTTTCCCAGTTTGCTATGCAAGTAGCTTCTTATTTGTAAATATTTGTAGAAATGATTTCTTGGTATATTAGAATAGAATAGAATAGAATAGAATAGCAAATACTTTATTTATCCCCAAGGGGAAATTCAGGAGTCACCGCAGCATTTAAGAAAACAGAAGTAAGAAAGAGTATAGAAAGTGCAAAAAGATCCAGAAGTAGTTAGATGACGACATCCCGTCCACCACTCGTCCACCACTCTCCAGTCCAGCCAGTCTCCACCTCCACAGGGTCCAGGACTGAGCCTCCCCAGAAGTCTGTTCAGTCTCTGTCTCCTGGATCCTGTCTGCCCACAGCAGGTGAAGCTCCTCCAATGTGGGGCCGGCGTCCGATGTCAGCTCCGTCAGCCGCTTCCGTGAACAGCATGATGCCGCTGGGTTAGCACAGCTAGCTCATCCATCCCCCCGGGGCTAGATCCCACGTTCCCAACAAGGATGGATGGAAGGACAGGTCCACGTCGTCACCTCCCAGCTCACATCCGAGAACCAGCACATCGTCCTCACCTCCTCCTCCTCAGCTTGAGGGAAATCATCAAGCCCTACACTAGTTAGCATTGACATGCTACAGGCTGCTAACAGCTAATTTCGCATGTAAACAATGCAGCCATGGTTACATGTAGGATCTCCAGACAAACACAGGAGAAAAGTAGTAAAAAATACCGTCGAAGCCACAAAAAGTTTGGTGTCCGTGACCAACAATGAACCATACAAAGTGATGATCCACTCCAAATACAAAGATTACGAAAAAGAGACGAAATAATTACAAGAAACGGACAAAGACGAGAGAGCTGCTGCAACAGGCAGCTACTTGGGTAGCGCCTAGCAACGGAAAAAGAATATTAAATTGTTTAGACAAATTCTCAAAAGATTGCAATTCATTATTTTGAATAATTTGATAGAATCTTACAAGTCCCTTTTCTGCCCACTTACTGAAAATGTCCATTTTATTTGCCCTAAATTCCGGGTCTCTATGTATTTCCCTCAAGTAAACCATATCATTATTATGAATCTTCATATCTTTCACAATTCTTCTCCATGCCTTTAACGTATTTTCTATACAGTAGTTACTTTTGATTTCTCCCCTGTCAGGAATTTTAAAAATTGCAGATTTTATTAATTGCATCTCAGACTCTATTTCTTTCCATCTGGGGTTATTCGTGTCGCTTATCCAAACTATTATTGATTTTATTTGGGCAACTTTAAAATAAGTTTCTAAATCTGGCAGTGCTAGCCCGCCCCCTGATTTCGGCAGTTTCAGATTTTTAAGTTTAACCCGTGGTTTTTTCGCATCCCAAATAAATTTCCTAATCAAATTATCCCATTCCCTAAAGTATCTGGGTGATATATAACTTGGCAAGTTCTGAAACAAAAATAAATTTTTTGGCAAAACTATCATTTTTATAGATTGGACCTTCTCGAAAATTGATAAGTTCAAAACCTTCCACCTGTTAAAGTCAATTTTTACCTGATTAATTAGTCTGAAATAATTTATTTCAAATAATTTCTCCATACGTTTTGGTATATTTACCCCCAGGTACTTTAGGTTATCACAATCCCATTTAAAGTTAAATTTACTCTTGATTTTTTGATCTATGTCACCCATCATCATGGCCTCTGTTTTATACATATTTAGTTTGTACCCTGAATGTTTACTGTACCGTTGTATTTCTTCCATCAAGTTTTCTAAGGATTTACCAACATTTGTCATCGTTACCACAACATCATCTGCATACAATGCTAACTTTTACTCATATCCTCCCAACCTAATCCCAGTTATATTCGGGTTTTGCCTAATACTCTCTGCAAAAGGTTCCATACACAAAACAAAAACCAGAGGAGAGAGACAATCACCCTGTCTTACACCGCGGTGTAGGCTTAATGTTCTTGACAATGCTCCATTCACTTTAACAACTGCTTGAGGGTTCCTGTACATAACTTTCAAAACATTAATGAACTGGTCATGGAACCCAAAGGCTTTACATGTATTAAAAATAAACTCCCATGACAACCAATCAAAGGCTTTTTCAGCATCTAATGTTAACAGTAAAGTCTGTTCTTTAGACCTCTCTGCCCAATCTACTAAATTTAAGACCCTCCTCACATTATCCAACAAAAGTCTTCCTGTTATAAAACCAGTCTGATCTTTATTTATTAAGTGTGGAACTATTATTGACAGTCTGTTGGCCAAAATAGCTGTAAATAGCTTCTGATCCACATTTAATAAAGATACAGGTCTATAAGAACCACACTTGGTGAGGTCTTTACCCTCTTTTGGAAGAACACTAATTATGGAGTCATTCCATGTGACAGGCCAAACAGCCTCTTCCAAAATATAATTAAATAATTTGCACAACCTTGGAATCAACAACTCTTTAAAAGTTTTATAGAATTCATTAGTGTATCCGTCGCTTCCTGGACTTTTATGCACCTTACTATTCTGTATAACGGCTAGGACTTCCTGTTCAGTCACTGGTTTAACAAGCTGTGCGTTTTGTTCTAAAGTCACCTGCTGTAGATTAAGTGAATTCAAATATTGTGTGCTTTCACCATTTCTGCTTTCCGTTTCTTCATAGAGATTTTCATAAAATGCCCGGAAGCAGTCAATAATTTCATTTTTCATTGTATAGTACTTGGAGTCGTTTCCTTCAATTTTTGAAATTATTGCTTGCTTTTTTTGTTTTTTCAATTGGTATGCTAGAGATTTTAATGCTTTGGCGCTGCTATCGTAGAATTGTTGCCTGGTAAAAGCAAGAGATTTTTCAATTTCTTCTGTCAAAAGTTTCATTCAGTTTATTTTGTTTTTCTTTCAACTTTTTCCCAACTTCCTCATGTCCCGTCTCTTCATGCTTTCTTTGTAATTGTTCTATTTCTTTTGTTATTGTATTTATCTCTTGCATATATCTATGCTTTTTCCAGGACGCGAAAGAAATTATTTCGCCACGTACACTGTAAGAAACAAGTTCAGTTTACTTTAAAAAAATATGGAAACTCGGTGCCTTACAAATATTAAGTAAACTTAACTTGAACTCGTTATGTTAAAACAAGCTGTTAATATTGAGTGCACAGTACTACCACCAACTTAATTATTTTGAGTATCTAATCCTAACGCTAACTTGATTGTTTTAAGTCTGCAATACTAATTCTTAATTGATTATTTTGAGTATGTAATTGTAGTGCTAACTTATTTGTTTTAAGTCTGCAATACTAACTTTGAATTAATTACTTTGAGTGTTCAATACCAAGCTCACTTCGCAGTCTGAGTGTGCAGTACTTGATCTTTATTTCTTTTAGTGAAAAATATGTTTTTTGCCTTTACACCTGTTAAGTAGATCTTATTTAATTGCCATGCAGTAAAAATCTATAAGGAACAAGCAAGACTTCAAAATATTATTCACACCTGCAAACACACTTAAAAGAAGATAATGAGAACAATCTTCCATTAATCAATCAATCAATCGATCAATTGATGTCTGTGGAAAGCTGCTGCAGATGTTTTATCAGTCCGTGGTAGCCAGTGCTTTGTTTTATGGTGCAGTCTGCTGGGGAAATAGTTTAAAGCAGAAGGACAAGAGGCGACTGGAAAAACTGGTGAAGAGAGCTAGCTCTGTGGTTGGATCCAGTTTGGACTCACTGGAGGCTGTGGTGGAAAGGTATACACAGAAGAAAGTGGAGGCCATCATCCGTCACTCTGATCACCCACTTCACAACATCATAGTCCAGAGGATCAGCAGCAGGGGACGCCTTACCTCTGTGCGCTGCAGGACCGAGAGGTTCCGAAGATCATTCCTCCCTGCAGCCATCAGAGTGTACAATTCTCTGCTTGGAAGAGTGCCCAAACAACTTGAATTTCCCTCCGGGGATTAATAAAGTATGACTTATCTTATCTTATCTTAATGCAGCTGCCATGAAACATTTATTTCCACAAATGGAATAACATAGAGCCGCTGCTGGACAGTGAAATGTTTCTCAACCTGGGAAAGTCAACCTTTCCTTATAAGAACTTTTCAAAGAGTTACTACAGTTAAGTACTTTGGATGAGATAATAACTGAGTAACTGAACATTTTCAGAGGCACCCAAAACAGGCCAGTGATCTTCAGTTTCCAAAGTGCACAATACAAATAGCTTAATCAAATATACAAAATGTAGTAAAACACAAATTTGACTGTGCGTAATTTCCTTTCTAAATGGAAAACTTTACAACAACAGATAAATTACAACATTGCATAAATTTAGAAGTAAACTGAAAAATTTCAATCAGTTCCCCAACCAAACAGGATGACTGACTTAGCAATGAAGATAGTTTTTCAGTGTGAGAAGTTTTGGAGATCAGGCCTCGGAGCCCAACCCAAGCATCACTTTTTGAATAAAGTTGAGAGTGTTTGTCATGCATTTTGGGTAGTGTAGTGCATAGGTCTGACCAAAGACGAGGCAAACTGCCTGAGGTAAGTCCTTAATGTCCTCCATTACAATGCATCCCCCAAGAACAATGGCAGTTGAAATTGGCTGAAGGTGAGTTGAGCTGTGATCCAGTGGAAATCATCTTGACTGACAACAGTCACAACACCTACTGATAGAGATGCCAGGTTCAGGTCAGTTGTGTCCTGTGAAAAAAAAAAGAAGTTTATTAGATGTGATATAAGGAACAATCAAGAGCTTAAGAAGTTTAACACTAGGAACAAGGCAATGACCAGGATACGCAGAGGAGAGCGCACCCTTCTGTCACATCTGTCTCCCCCTTTCTGTTCCTGTCTTTATCCCTCTCTCCTGTTTACATCTGTCTCCCCCTTTCTGTCCCTCTACCCTACTCTCCATCCTTCTTTCTCGTATACCTCTTCCCCGCTCGACTTTCAGCTTACTTTTAACTTGTGTAATGTCCATGAGATTAAGTGTGGATGGGTCTTGGTCAACTTTGTTCGGTGTTTCATAAAAGTGATTAAAATTCATCATTAGATTGTCTGTTATATTTTTTATTTGTTTTTATCGAAGCCAAAAGATTAAAAAAAGGTACATTTGCATCACCTTTGCAAAATGTCTCATTCTACAGCAGTTTGTGATTGCAGCTGCAGCTAGAGAGATAAATGCTCAGAAATCTTAAGTGCTTCATTAGACAACCTTATAACCTAAGAAAAAAAACAACATATTTTTAAGAAAAGACAAGACACAAAGAGCTTATAAATTCGATTCTATAATAAAAAATGTCCTGTTAAATTTTTAATTTAAATGTTGGTTTTTAGTTATCAGTATGTGTGAAGTAACTTTATGCACAAATTACTTTGTTAACAACTTAGTGATGATCAAGAGTCATGATCTAGATATCCAAGAAAAAACCTTCACATGATGACCATGCAACTAAGAAATTAGTGCTAAGGCATTCAAGAAGATTAACTTGTAATTTTCAGTACCTATCACATTTTGAAACTGCAACAAAACAACTTATTTGATAAAAATACTTACAGCTTGGCTCGTCTTGAAGAAATCACAGGGATTATCACCGACTGCAATGGGTATCCCTTGGAGCACGATGGAGCGCAGCACAGTCACATCTTGGTGCTATGACAAAGGGATCAATTATCACTTATTAGCTGAGGACCTCCACACATGGCTTTAACTTAGTACTTAGACTGAGAAAAAAAACTTACCATCAAGTTTGTGCCCTGCATTAACTCTGTCAGTTTTCTCCCAATGGCTCCTTTTTTCGACTTGAAGAGTTCAAAAAAGCGAGGGGTGTACTGGTCCAAAGCCTCAAAGAACTGTACTTCAAGATTCTTGCTGGCAATCCTAGAGAACTTCGCAAATACCTGCACAAAACAAGGAGGAGATTTAGGGGTGGGGGGAGGAAGAAGGCCAATCAGTAAAGTATGAAGACTTCCTTTCAAATAAAACGTTTTGAAAACTGTAAGGGATACGAACAGTAAAGTGTACCTTCAGCATTTTGTGTGAAAAAAGATATATTATAGAGTTCTACTGGAACTAACATATCTGGCCTCAATTTAACAATTGGCATAAGTGGGTACAAAGTTTTGAAAACAGGGAAATTATGAAATTGAGATTTTTCAAAATTTAGAGAAACAAATCTGAAAGACAACAGTATGCCGCAACTAAAGGGCTATGCTGGAAGGCAAAGCTGTTATTTAATTAAATAAGCGTTTAAACAAATCTGAAAAAAAATCTCCATATAATTTGTCCCTTTGAAATTTAAGTACCAGGAGATTCACAAAACTATATGAGAGAGGAAGAGAGAAAGAGATGCATTGAAACAGATAAATGAAGTTAAATAAGTACTGAGACATTAACTATTAAGTGTGTTGATGTGAAATGAAAATACCTTTTTATCACTGGAATTCTGACAGGCCAACTGAGCATCAGTTTCTGCCTAAATGATGGGAGGAAGAAAAAACATCAAGAAACAAATTGTTTTCAATAAATCGTGATTAGCCTACCTTAGATTTACTCTGATTAAATGACTGTATTGTGATTAAAGTGCACAAGAAATGTATGACATGAGAACTTCATATTTAGAATAGCTCTTGTTCCAATAAAAAAAAAAAAAAACAAGTGAAAGTAAGCCATGAAAAATTGTTATAACATTGATATACTGGCTTTTATACTTGCTTACCCATCGTTGTGCCTTTTGTAAGGCCCTGCTAGCACGTAACACAAATTAATTTTTCAAACATTCATTAAACAAGTAGTAGAAAAGCACACTGACTTGGCAAATTTTCTCTCATTACACAGAATATCAATTATGTTAGTGTTAAAATGATAAAGAAAAAAGGCATATTCTTATATTCACCTCCGTTTATTATATTCTCCTGTCGATTTAGATGCTACTTACGCATTGTTGAGAAAGCCACTCACTCTTAAGTAAGGACTTACTAAACCGATCGTCAACTCGTCAATAATGGGGCTGCTCGAGTAGCTGTTTGCTAATGCTAGCACCACAGTTCAGGAGTTATCATGGAATCTATCAGGTGAAATTATTCCACAGCCGAGGCACATAATCACTTTTCTACAAAGCGTACATGCGGACAGACTACCTCGTAGTTTCTAATTTAGTCCCAATAACTTACTTTCTGAAAACGTGAAAACATGTCGCCGTTTACCCCGAACACTGAAGCTAGTGGTACCTGCATGGCTACCTGTCCTTGCACCGACAGCTCAGGACCGTGTTGTCCTAGGTGAAAGGTCAGCGTCCGAGTCTTGCGAGATAATACACTGCGTAAACCGTGCAGTCAAAACAGCCGATTTAAAATTAAATTAAATTTTAATCAGCAAGAATGCCGCGGACCAGCACAAGACTCTAACAATGACACCTGGTTAGGATAGGTCAATCTTTATACCCCTCACAACTATGATATTAAAATATGAATGAATTGGCGCCAGATATTTTCCAGTTGCATACAAAACTGAAATTTCCCAAAATGATTTACATTTTTAATGGTTTGTATCATCACACGTACAACTGCAGAAAAATATTTTAGAAAAGGCTTTAAATATAGAGCTCTGCAGTTGTTTTACCCACACAAACGATGTATGTCGTCATCTAATTTCTTATGGACATTTTTGCACTTTCTATACTCTTTCTTACTTTTGTTTTCTTTAATGCTGCGGTGACTCCTGAATTTCCCTTCGGGGATAAATAAAGTATTTTCTATTCTATTCTATTCTACAAACATCAGTGGTGCATGCCTGTCTGCGCGCCTGTTTTGGTGGATGTGTTCGCGGGTTGGAGGATTATTTCAGCGGGATTATTTTAACTGTGTGAGGAATTCACAGTCCAAAGAGGTGAAAAAAGTGCAGGAATTACAACAAATAATGATGCCTATGGAGGTGAAGTTGCAAAAATAACTAAACGTCGGGTAGCTAATGTGACGGTTAAGCTAAGCTAAGTATGCACAGACAGCCTGCCTTTTGAATGCCAAACCACAAGCCGATACAAGATTTGAGAATATTTCTTACTTACCAAAAAGCTGCCGCGATAAAGACAATTACAGCAAAACTGACGAGGAGCACCGCCGGGAAACGTTTGCCAGCTGCACATGACCCTCAGCCTGTCCCTTCATGAGGCAGAAAGTTCAAGATAGGCGGAGTGATATGCGCATGATAGAGAGTTCTAGCAGAAGCCGACGTTACACCCCATTTGAAAATAGTGCCAAACACTGGCGGAGTGATGTGTATGTTCAAATAATGAAAGAAAGTGATGGCGGAGGTTGGTGGAGAAAATCTTTAAAGAAGCTATGGAAATGTTTCAATGGCCAAAAAGGAAAGAAAAAAAAGCTGAGAATGTAATGTAATAAAACTAGTATTTTGGGATGCTTTTTATTTATGATAAACTGCACTACTTTATGTATAAATTATAAAATGTATGAAATTTTATTTTATTTTTGAAAACTTTTTTGCTAATAAGGATATATTGGTTATTGTACGCAAAAAATGTTTTTGTAGTAACAGGAAAACAACAAGAAATGTGAAGTTCAAATGGAATATACAGTATTTAATTACCAAAAAATCCACAAGTTCTAAATACTTAATTTGTTTAACACATGTAAACTTAAGACAACTGAGTAAGTTAATTTTTTCATCAAGAATTACTAACAACTTGTTTACAATGAGTGATTATAACAAGTTGCCAAAAAGTGAGTTGGTTCAACACAATACTTCTGAGTAATGTGAATGTTTGTGTTTACAGTGTATGGTTACTTTTGCAGCTTCCCACAGTGTGATCAGTGTTATGTTGTCTTTATCATTATTTTCGAAATAAGTTTCTATAATTTGTTTCATTTTAATTTTAAAGTGCTCATCTTGAAGTAAAGAGCTGTTCAATCTCCATAGTGTTCTTCCTTTTTCGTTTTTTAGAGTAATTGTTAAAGTAACTGGAGCATGATCACCTAGAGTTATAGGTCTTATTTCACACTTTCTAATTCTTGTGATGTCTTCCTTAAACATAAAAAAATAATCCAACCTTGAATAGACCTTGTGTGCATCTGAGTAAAATGTATATTTTTTCTCATGAGGATTCAAATGTCTCCATACATCAACCAGACCCAGTTCTTTCTCTGTCTTTTTAAATAGTGCTGCTGTTTTTTCTGCTTTATGTTTCCCCTTACTTTGGGTGTCTTTTGCGCACATTGCCATATTAAAATCCCCTCCCATGATCGTAATCCCCTTTGTCTCTGTGGTTAGTAACGAGACCATTCGCCTCATGAACTCTGGGTCTTGTCCGGGTGGATTATAGATATTCAAGAAAGACACCACCTTACCCTCAATCTTTCCCAGTACTAACACATATCTACCCTCCTTGTCTTTAACACATTTTTCAAGTTCAAAAGAAATTCCTTTTGTTATAATAATAGCAACTCCTCTTCTGGATGTACTATATGAAGATGCAAAAGCATGGGCTGATGCCAATTTGCCAAGTTTTTCATGTTCTGTCCTGTTCAAATGTGTTTCTTGCAAAAATAATATATCCCCCTCTTTTTTTAAATTTTGCAAAATCCTTTTCCTTTTAATACAGTTATTAAGGCCATTTACGTTTTGTGACACAATTCTTATCTCACTCATATATGTGTATCTTATATTTTCCTTTTCTACAGAACATAAACAAATACATAATAATTGACAAAACCAAACTCAGTTTATATTCCTCCTCATAGTAAAAAAAAAACAAAAAAAAAAAACGAAAATGGTCTCCAATAGGTCCATCACTCTCAATGATGGTTGTTCCAGAAGTTCATGCATTAATTTTTGCAAGATTTCCATGTTCAAACTCCTGAACACTTCTCTCCTGAAGTACTAGCAGCTTATGTGTTCCTCTCAACTTCTAAGCCATTCACTACCCTTAAGTTCTTATTTGGACAAAATCTTCCTTGGATAAATCCTAAATTAAAATAGGAGAGTAGTTTTACCTTTCTTTCTGCTTTAATGATTGTTTCCACAACGTACAAACTTAAAATTGTGCGTCCTCCGGCACACCAATCTGCCCTTCAAGTCCGCTTTCATACCGTTTAAACCTAGACTACATTCCCGTTCCCCTAATTTATTAAACATGTCCATGTCTCCTTTTCTGTTCGTCATTTACCTTCTTTAATGTAAGTTAAGTTTTAGGTCTGTTTTTCACCTTTTCCCATCCTAGGCGCTGTAGCTGTTGCACCCACTCTTCCCTCTCCGCTGGCGCAGCGCCGGTGGAGATGCCGTATGCTCGCTCTGCATCTTGTGGAGTGTTGTAAACCCTTGGGCCATGTTCCTCCATCACGAACAGCTTTGCTGGGAATCGGACTTGTGACTTAATACCTTTCTCCTTTAGATGATTTTGAATGCGCATGAAGCCTTTCCTTTGCCATTGAAGCTTCGGTGTAAAATCTTGGTCCAGATAGATGCGCTCCCCGCAGTAATGAATCTCCTTCCTTCCCCATGCCGCCCGCAGGACCTGTTGCTTGGTCTCCCAAGTCGAAAAACGAGCAATAATACTTCGTGGCTTGCGGGTCTCTTGTTTTCTTTCTGCCGCTGAGCGGTGCGCTGTTACAATGTTCAAATCCTCTTTTGGAATCTGCAATGTTTCATGCAGCAGCGCGCCCACAAAGTCGATCATATTGGCAGGATCTTTGTTGTCCTTCACATTATAAATACAAATGTTCATTTGCCTCGATTTGTTTTCCAAGTATTCAACCCGTTTCTCCATATCTTTTACATTGTGCGTCAGTGTTTTAATCACTTCTACAAGAACAGTTTCTCTCTCTTCAGTGCAGTTCACCCTTTCCTCCGCTGCAGTCATGCGTTCGCCCATGCCCTGCATTTCGGACTTGTATTGTCCCATTTCTCTCCTTAATTCAGCCATTTCATTCTTCGTTTCTTCTCGGAATGCTCTAAAATCTCTGCGAAACTCCCGCAGCTCTGTTGCTATTTCAGCTGCGGCCTCTTTAAACATTTCCTTCAGACGCTGCTCATCCAGGCTCGCCATACCTTGATCTTTTTTCTTTCTCTTATTCTCTTTTCTCGTTGTTTCTGGTACTTTTCCGGAGCGAAGATGCATTCCTTATAACATTTAAGCATAAGTTTCTTTCATGATTTTATCTCTAAGTCATTATTTCTCGATTTTGGCTCAGAGTTTGAGAGGAGCTGCACGCTCACGCGTCCATGCTCTCGTCGCCCTTTTTTGAAACCATTTTAGAGTCAACTTTGCCGTGTGCTTTGGATCGTTGTCGTGCTGGAAGGTCCAGCCACGTCTCATCTTCATCATCCTGGTGGATGGCAGCAGATTCATATCAAGAATTTCCCCATACATGGCTCCATTCATTGCCCCGTCAATTATATGAAGTTTGCTAACACCATGAGATGAGAAACAACCCCATGCCGTGATGCTTCCACCTCCAAGCTTCACTGTTGGTATAGTGTTTTTTGGGTGATGTGCAGAGACATTTCTCCTCCAAACATGATATGTAGTATGCCAGCCGAAGAGTTCAATTTTGGTCTCATCTGACCGGACAATATTCTCCAATATTCTCCAGACTTGTCAAGATGCTGTTTAGCAACTTTGAATGAGCTTAAACATGCCTTTTCTTGAGACATAGAGTCTTGTGGGCAGAGTGTCCATAGAGGCCATGGCGGTGGAATGCATTGCCTATTGTTTTGTCTGTAACAATTGTACCTGCTGCCTCCAAGTCTTTCTGGAGCACTAACAGGGTGGTCCTTGGCTCGTTGAGTACTCTTCTGACTATCTTTCTGACTCCCTGGTCAGAAATCTTCAAGGAGCTCCTGTGCATGCCCTGTTGATGGTAAGGTGGTGCTTCTTCCACTTGCGAATAATGGCCCCATCAGTGCTGACTGGAATATTCATCTGCTTTGATAGAAGTCTGTAACCAGTTCCATTCTGATGCTGAGCAACAATCAGGTTGCGAATGTCTTCAGAGAGCTCTTTGCCTTTACCCATCATGAGGTGTGTGGTATTTAACTGCTTGGTGAAAAAAGGACGTTTTTTATAGGATCATCAATTTGCCCTAGCCCAGCTGATGTTGGTTTGCACTAATTGGAAGTTCAAGTAATGATTACTGACAGATTTCAGGTGGTATGGTGCATTTCCTTGTCAAAGTATACAGCCTTTCTATGGTGTGTTCATTACTTTTTTCCTGTGTTGTTGTAATTCCATATAATCATTATTTATGGACTCGAATGTCATGACTTCTTTTCATGTGTGGATTATTTGAGTTAATACCAATGTCTGGTAGAAATTCCATTTGAATTGCAGCTTTGAAAATAAATGTAATGAGAAGAAAGTTGACGCGTTCAATACTTATTTTTCATTCAAACATTTTTGTTGAGTAGGATAAACCCCTTGAGAGGAAGCCTCTTGTTTTCAAGGGGGTCCTAGATGAACTGAGACAAAATACAGTCAACAATCTGCAACAACAACACAAAAGAAAAGAAAAAAAAAACCCACAAACACAGACATCAGCACAATCCAAGAGAAAAAAATAAAATAAAAAATGAGTAATGAGTAGTAAAATGACTACAACAAGAGCACATCACTATGACCACAAATGGCCATGGCAGTAGTAAAATGAAATAAAATAAAATGAAATAAGCCTAGCAAAACTGTGAAATATGTATGATAATAGCAACAATTGAAATTATAGTGTACTATAGATGCTATTGCTGAAGTATCATTGGAAACAGATGCGCTTTAACTCAAAATAAGAAGACAGGGCACATTTAAACCTATGAAAAGAAGTCAATGATCAAATGTTCAAGGGGAGATTATTCCAGTCTGACGGTGCTTTAAACATGAATGCTCTTCTACCAATTGATTTGTTCACTGAGTTCCTTAATTGATATGTTGAGGAATACGGAATCAGAAACTGTTAAAATGAAGCGGGATAACTACAATGTATACATTCCAAAATAAACTGTAACCAGTCAATATGTCTTCTTATATTGAGTGTGGGCCAACTAAGTGAGATATACATGATGCAGCGATAGGTGTAAAATGAACAACATAGAACAAATCTAGAAAGACGGATATAGACAGTGTTCAGGGGCTGAAGGTATGTTTAGGAAGTGTTAAAATATACCATATCAGCATGATCAAAAACCGGTAAAATAAGTTGTAAGGCAAGTTTTTTTCTTCTAACACTGAGTGTGAAACAGTTATTGGATATGAACAAAACACTGATACCAAAACTGATTTTGCGATGGATGTAATCAATGTGGGGTTTGAAAGTGAGTTCTGGGTCAAGCCATAATCCAAGGTATTTGAATTGCTCAACTCTATGTAGATTTGTACTGTTGTTACATGATATTATTAAGTTATTAGATTTAGTCTAATGTGCTATGTTTAGTCTATGTTACTCCGCGGAGTAACACCACTCCGCTGCGCGTCGTGGTGTTCCCACTCCACGTCATGCCTTAAAAGGTCTGATGCACGCTTCCTCGTTGTTTAATCCTTACTTATATCACTCCGCTGTGCGCGTTACCATAGCAACATGTCACACATTTCAACGGGCGAGGATAAAACAAGAGCGCTGAAACATGGATTTTGAGATCAATTTCAACATTTTTGGACCAAACAAAACATATGATGAATGGGAAGAAGAGGAAACAAAAATAGAACAAGCTAGGCAACGTTACAAGCAGGTAACATCAGAAGAACTCAACAAGATTAAAAACGAAAAAGATGAAGAGAACACAAAAAAAGTGACACAATGGGATGTTACAATTTTAAGAGAGTATTTAATGTCGAAAGGAAGAGATGCTGAGTTGAATTTGTCAGCTGCTGAACTGAATAATATTCTAAGAGAGTTTTACGCATCAGTGCAGACTCAAACTGGGAAGCACTACAGTGTGAAGAGTTGGATCGCTATGAGTGCAAGTTTTAAGCGCTTTTTCACAAGATTCAACACTCTGGAAGACCCTGAATTTAAATCAAGCAACGCTTTATGTCTGTGATAAAACGGTTCAGAAAAGACAAAAATGACACGAGCTGCCACCATCCCAGAATTAGTGAAGCAGACATCAAAATCGTATCTTCATCTGACGTTCTCTCCTGTGACTCACCTGCTGGCCTGGTGCTGAAAGTTTGGTGGGACATGGGGATGTGGGACTGGAGCGTCGGTGGCGCAGTTGGAGAATGCACTTGGCCGGTGATCGGAAGGTTGCAGGTTCAAGCCCAGCTCTGGGTGACACATGGCGATGTGTCCTTGGGCAAGACACTTAACCCCGAGTTGCTCCCTGCTGCGTCAGTGGTTTGTGAATGGGCATGGACGGGCGTGACTGTATTAGACATACTGATGGATAGCTAACAGTATAAATTGAATCCAGTGAATATGATAGCGAATGGGTGTGGATGGGTAAGTGTGACCTGTGGTGTAAAGCAGCTTTGAGTGGTCCATGACTAGAAAAGCGCTATATAAGCTCAAGTCCATGACATTTATATACAGCTGTGTTTCGCCAGAAGAGGCCGAGAAGGAAGCAGGGATCTGTCCAGGTCCTCGTTTGTCCTTCTGCAAGACGATGACGGAGTAGAACACGTGTCTTTGGCTCATAATCCGCATACAAAAAAACACTTGAACCCAAATGAAATCCAGAAGGAAAGCCTCCGTGGGTTTATGTTTGCCATGCCAGGAGATCCCCGATGCCCGTGGCAAGCGTCAAAAAATATTTATCCAAATGTCCAGAAGACGCCACGGCCTTTTACCTACATCCAAAGCGCTCCCGAGATGTCCAATCCCAGCCCATCTGGTACTCAAGGGAACCAATGGGAGTGAATACTTTGGGTAACATGTTAAAGAGGATTTGTGAAGAGGTGAAAATAATATGTTAATTGCCAAATGGATTTAGTAAAATATACAGGTTAAAATGTCCATTATTTTGGTCTAGGTCCGCGTCTCTGCACCTCTATCCAGGATCTACATGAACCACAGCCTCAGAAGCACCGCTGTGGGCAGACTTTCTGCTGCTGGGTTAGAGGCGCGCCGGATCATGGCAGTGACGGGCCATCGATACGAGAGCGGCCTGCACTCCTACTGGGCCCCGTCTCTAAATGACAGAAGGAATTGGAACGAAATTCTGTCTACGGGCTCAGCAAATGACTCAGCAGCATCCCTGCCACAGAAGGAAGGAAAACGCGCCAGTGTCTTTCAGTAATTGCACAATCAACGGGAACATTCAGTTAAATTTTGCTTGAAGCCTGCGCAATGTGTAATTAAGCATGACGCAGTTCCACTCTCTGTATTGGCATTGTTTTGTTGGCCTAATACATTGTTATTATTATTATTATTATTATTTATATATATATATATATATTTTTTTTTAAAATTGTTCTTTGGTTTGTTGAAGTAGTGCGTAATTTGTAATGAATCAAATTCAACTTAATTTTAATTTACTATAAAGACCTATGAAGATTAACCCATTTTTAATCAGTATAATATAGCCTGTATATATATATATATATATATATATATATATATATATATATATATATATATATATATATATATATATATATATATATATATATAGGCCTACTACCTATTTCTATGGTTGTTCTTTGGAGTGTGTGGTGTGAATAAACATTATTTATGGCGCATGGCATTCAATTTATCTTGATAACGATTGCTAAGACAAAAAAAACTTTTTTGGTGGACTAACAAAAAATAGTTCCTATATTTGAGCACATTTAGCAAGTTTACAGCAATTATTCATTATTTCTTTTCAAGTTTTCAGTTTGTGGGACCATCGTATAAGCGGATTAAACAACTCGGAAGCGTGCATTACCCCTAAATTCCACCGCAAGCACCGCACAGCGCAGCGCCCTTGAAACGTACAGTGGAGCACTTTAGCTTTGATTGTAATCTATCAGGCAAATTCCACTGCCCACGCTTCAGGTCTATATTCGGCTGCTTCCAAACCTCGTAAATTCACTGTTAATAAGAAAGCACTAGACAGGAAGTCACTGTGTGAAGGACCCGGAAGATTCCAAATAAAACACCATGCAAGAACTCTCAAACGTAAATTTCCTCCATATGTTATAACATATGCCACATCTGAAGGCACGTGCATCAGGCTTGGAGGGTCCTAGATGCAACACAAAGGCATGGATGAAGAGAAGCTGATCTTGGAAGTGGATAAGTTCAACATTCTGTATGATCCCAAACATTTTATAAGGATACAGGCAGAAAGGACAAGGTGTGGACTGACATATCAAAAGTTATGGGAGCGTGTCGTGTGATATTGCTATTCATACGAGAGCCTGTGACTCTCCGAGGACCAGCGCTCCCCCTCCAGATTGAGCGGAGCAGCACTGCGCAGCGCGCTGCTTCCAGTGAGGTTTGACAATTGGAGCAAGACCGCGGCGCTTGCGGTGGAATTTAGGGGTTAGACCGTTCTAAGGCACTCTGCGGAGTAACACCACTCCGTTGCGCGTCGTGGTGTTCCCTCTCCACGTCGTGCCTTAGAACGGTCTATTGCACGCTTCCTCGTTGTTTAATCCTTACTTAATTTTGGAGGTAATTTGGGGATTTTAATTTTCCAAATGCAGTATATAACTGAGTGATCACTGAGACAGTTTGACAAAATGCCAGCTTCAACAAATCTTTCAGGGTGAGTGACAAGTATCCAGTCAAGTAGGGACTGGGACTTAGAAGTAATACGAGTTAAATTCATATTTTTGAAGTTATTTTTGTCTTTAGCTGAAGACTTGTGTTACCAATTTTTGTTGAAGTCACCTAAGATAATCATTTAATTCTTAGAAAAAATCAAATCAATGGTACACATTCAACACTTACGAGATTCTACTGGGGAAGAGGGTGGTCGATACACATTACCAACTGTGATATATTTATTCTGATGAAGTACAATTTTAACAAAAAGACATTCAAAATAAGTTGGTTTAATCGAAGGTGTAATTAGCTCAGCAACTAAAAAAAGAGACATAAGTAGCGGCACAACCTCCCCTGGGGCCTCTATCAGCTCTATATAGTACATAATTCTCAAGTTTGATGACACTGTCAGATAAATTGCAATCAAGCCACGTTTCAGATAATATGATAACAGTGGGATTATGTTAAACAACCCATGCATGAAGTAAATCAAATATTTGGAGAAGACTTTGGATATTCAAATGGATAATTTTTTAGACCTTTAATATTATTCAGTTGCAAGATGGGGAAACATCTATGCTTGCCACTCGTCCCTTAAAATACGGAATCGTTCCGTAATTGGGAATTAAAAGTTGCGTTCCGTATTGAACCAATACGGAACGCAGTTTATTCCGTATTTCACATTTGTCCCATGCACGTCTATTACACACACGCCTGCGCACATACGTGAACACTGAACTAACAAAATAAAGGGCAGGAAATATTAAAGACAGCAAAATATGTTGCCTGCCTGCTGCCTGCCCTGCACTGCACAGCCCAGCTCCACTTCCTGGTCACCGTTCGTTGCCTAGTTACCTCGCTCGCTCTGCTCAGTGCACCGCCGCGCGTTTTAAAAACAACAAAGATGTCTTCGACTTCTACAGCAGACGCTCAGGACACCCCACTTCATCCTCAAAAGAGGAAACGTTTATTTTACTATTTATTTTATTTTTTTTATATGATTTATTTTCGAAACGTAATTTAAATTGTACAAAACAAACCATGAATAGCCAACATGTTGACATTTCAGTTATTAATCTGCAAAAATATTGCCAGAAGCAGCATTGTATATGAAACAGTCAGAATACTTATTATTTCTGAGAGGAATTACTTATCATTTTGTGACGGTGTACAACGGCCTATTAGGGACACTTAAAAGAAAAAAACACATCAAGGATTAACATTTCACACACACAATACAGTATTAAGAATGAGGAGAAGCAGGAAAATTTAAGGTGGTGGAAATATAAGGGTGAAATACAAAATGTAACGCTAAAATGTCATACTTTTCTTTGCAGTGGTTTACACTAATTATGCCACAGTCCGGCCGTTACAAATGGTTTACGGAATAACAACAGACCGTTTTCAATTTATTACACACTATTGCGTGTTGAAAAGGTTAAGATAACCAGTAGAGACTCTTATATTTGTATTTGTCTGCTGCTTCATTTGTTGAAGCTTCGCTCTCAGTTGTTTTCAATTCAGCCGCTTTGCATTGTGGGCAACAATAAGCGAAGCAGACTGGTCCGATGCATACTGTGAATTTTTTCCTGAATCAGTATGTCATCTGGGTATTTTTTGCATACTGCAACTTTGTTTTTGATTGCATGCTGTATACTACATGCTACATTTTGAGAAACTGCACTGCTAGTATAGTGGGCGAATTCGAAAACGGCTGCAGTGTTATGATGAGTGGATAAAGGGACATTCCTTTTCCTTGTGATATCATTTCTCCAAGCAAAGTTATATAAGGCTCAGAATTTCAACATTCAGCATATGCAGCAAGGAAATGCAGGTTCTAGTTTCATACTTATCTCATTCACTCTTAATGTGTTAAAAACACTCCCATTAGCAGCTAGGCAAGTTGTTTTCCCTCCTATTGAAAGACAAACTACACAATGTCCTGTGAATGTATTCTAAAATGTGGTAAGCCTTGTAAGTCCACAGATGTTATAAACCAAGGCAAATGGGACAACTTACAAATACAGGCCAAAAACTGGTTCGGCTTTGATAAATTTGGTGATGTCTACACTACCACCTCCTGTAAGGACAGGCCTTAAGTGTAGTAGGCAGTATGCAGTGCATACTCCATACTACCTTCATACACAGTATGTAGTAGAGAAATTCAAAAACAGCCTGTGTTTCCTTGTGACATCACACTTGTGTCTTTACTCCAGCGGTTTCCATGGTGATGGTAAATCTTCAGTCATTTAAATGGTAGCAAAAAAAATCCCCCCAAAAAACAATAAGTGGCAGCCATCTTGAATTTGAAGGTTAGAATAAGGTCAAACCATTATGTAACCCTTAAATATGTATTTCTTAACAAAAATAAGGTCTGAAAACATGAATTGTCCATCATTGTAGGTCGAGCTTCTAAAAAGACCATTGCATGACAGCCATTTTGAATTTTGGACTCCAAAAATTTTTCCCCGCCATTTCAAAAAATACACCCCGGTTAAATTTGTCTTTTAGCCCTCCTAAATGACAAATCAATTGAGAAACGGACCTTCGCTCACCGCGGTCATGTTTCGCTCCAAAATGACCCAACTAAAAGTCAGACATAGTGGTAAACAGAATGCCACGCCATTGACGAAGTCCCAAACAAGGTTCATGAAGTAATATAATAATGGAAACTGCAACGGCATTAATTAAACACTGTGTTTTTTTTCTTATATGGGAGAGCCCTCATTAGTAGCCATAGGAGAGTTTAAAGGAGTCATAAAGGCAGCTTCAGCTACTTCGTGGCAGGTAAACATTTGTGGCTTCCATTCAACAATGACACTCAAAATGCATGGATACCAGAAACTATTTCAGATTTAACTCACGGAGTCTCCGCTTCACTGGATCAAAGGAGCGACGTTTCTTCACCAGGTCAGCATTGAAGACAGGATATATGTATATACCTTGAAACACCAGTGTTTCTTCTCTCTGGCAAGACGGAGGATTTTCACCTGGCCCTGGAAATTGAGGAGTTTAATCAGGATAGGTTTGGACTTGTTCTGTCCGTGTGGCAGAATGTAGGCATCCTGTGAGCCCCTTCAATGGCCAGAGGCATCGGAAAGTTTTCTGGCCTGAATAGTTGTGCAATCAACTTGGACATGAAGCCAAGGATGTCTCATCTCTCCGCAGATTCAGGGATCCTAACAAAGCGAAGATTAGAGGCTCTGCTTCGATTGGCAAGGTCCTGGATCTTGTCCAACAGGTAGGCATTGTCCTTAGTTGGCTCTTTGGTCAGCGTGAGGAGGCTATTAATATCATCTCCATTTGCTCTGACCCGTTGCTCAAGTGAGGAGACATGTTCTCTAAGGGTGTCCAGAGACACCTGAATGCTACACAGTTTTGTTTGGATTGGATCTACTTTCGAATCAAATTGAGCCAGCATTTCAGTCTTGATCTATTGTATGCCTTCCCACAAAGTTTGTAGGGAAATCAGGCTGTGTTGATCAGCTTCCATTAATTGGAATTTAGTGTTGTCCAAAACAAAAATAGGCAGAGGAAAGGCAGACTTTAAACACTTCAGTATGTCAGATGTGAAAGAGAAAACAAACAACATGCAGGATAGTTTGTTGGGCTATATTTTTATACTTTTAGAAAGCAGACGCGCCTGTGTTGCATTCCCACCTCACGCTGTGGCCATCTTCCCTCATTGTATTAAAATAAAATACAAAAAATACATAAATAAATACAAAAACCTTTGACAGAACACACTGCTCTTTTGGCATAGCAATAAAAAGTGTTATGCTGTAAAATAACCATATTTTTCCGGAGAGCTCTTTGCATCTAAACTTGTGTAACAAGTATGTATTTTTTTGTATGACGTTTGTCAGAATTCTTTATAATGTTCCCTCGTTATTGTTTTTCTAATCTATTTTCATTTTTGGAAAATGTTCACGTTCTGTATTTACATGCAAGACTCTACTTTATTTGTTTATAATAGGAGACTTTTATTTTGAAGAATCGTGCTTTGCTTTGTGACGGAAGCCAGCATCTCATTCTCTCTGCTGTCTGGATTCCATGAACGGTACACGTTGTATGCACAGCTCTGCTGCATTTTTTGGTTTAACATAATACTTAAGTTTTAAAGGTCCCATATTATGCAAAATTCACTTTAGACTGGTTTTGTAAGAGTAATATGCGTCCCTAGCCTGTCTACAAACACCCCTGATATGAGAAAATTCTATTGTCTCCTTCTCTTGCTTGCTCCTGACAAAGTTTGTTTTCAGAAAATGTGTGCTCAACAAGCGGCAACCTCTGGTCTGGGAATATGAGACTATGCGGAAGTGCTAAAATCTGCTGTTTCTCGAGTGTCTGCTTGGGGCTGGCTCCGGAAGTACAGGAAGTCACAAAAACACCAAGCCAAAAAAAAGCCATTTTCAAAGCAGAAATTAACCTATTTACAGCCTGGTTCAAATAACGTCTCCTGTCTGAGTCGCTAATTTTACTACCGGCTCCCACTGTAAGGGGGGTGAATGTTTTTCAAACTCGGCCGTTCAGAGGATATTAAGATCGTGAGCTCTCCCAATAAGAGGCACAGCTGAGGGTCACATGACCGACAGGCACCCTATGGCTGTAGGCAAAGCCCTTGCCACTACAATATGGTCGCTGTGTGCCGAGGTCGATGTGCTTCATTTTCTGTTCTAGAAACAGACGGGTGACATTGGTGAGACTACGTCCATGTGTTGTACAGTCTATGGTGCTCAAACACAAGGATTTGAGATCTGCCCTGCATGACGTCATGCAGGGCAGAGGTAAAAAAAAAAAAGTAACTCTTTCAGACCCCTTGTACTGCCTCTTCTGTCGGTAAAATAAACATGGCGAAGGTACGAGCAAAGCACGGTGGTTGCTCTGGTGTTGGCTGCACAAAAGAGCACATTAGTTTTTTTTTTAACTCCATCTCATGAGGTTTTGAAGACGCAGTGGATTGATTTTATTTTTGACAGAGATGCACCCACAACATCTCCTAAAACTCCTGTTGTATGTGTGTGCTCACCATTTCACTTAAGACTGCTTTCTCAACGAGGGCCAGTACAAAGCAGGATTCACCAAGAACCTGAAGTTGAAGCATGGATCTGTACCAACTGTCCGTGACCCAGCCACATACGTGGGAGCTGTAAGTTTTTCTAATTTATGTTGCTTTACTATATGCTCTACCTAGCGCGATAGCCTGATGAATGTGGTTTTAGCACAGCAGCTAACGTAAGTTACGGTTTGTAACTTAGTTTCCTTACACTACGTTAACACACATGAGTTAATACTATCAGGGGACATTAAAGAGAAGATAAATGGACAAATAGTATTTTACGTGAAGCTAGCTTTACATACATCATGTTATCTTTTGTTTGGATGGATGTGACTACTTGTCGTGGTAGCCCTCGGCGGAGCTAATAATGTGCTACAGGGTAGCGAACGCACTCTCAGCTGTTATTATGGATGCTAAGACCACAGTCACCACTAATGTGTGTGTTACTGCTGCAGTTTAGTTTGCTTGATAGATGTCCCTCATGGTATTGTCTGGAAAAACTATCAGTCCAGGCTGCACACAGTTCTTTCTGCTCGGTATGGTCATAAAACTCTGGTTAGCACCAAGCTGCTAATAATAGCTTTATTTACCTGATGGTAACTGCAGCAGGATATCAAGACACATAATATTTGTTACTAACCACTCAGAAATGTCCTGCAGCAGCCGTAGAGTTTGGATTTCTTCAGGCGCCTCTTCTTCTGGGTCAGACTCTGGATCAAACTGGTATGACTGAACCACAGTACTTCTATGAGCTATATCTACGCACTCTCTGTAAACAACACAGCATGGTACAGGAGCGAAAGCCACACCCTCGTCCAAAGAAGTCGTGAAGGAGGCGTGGACAGGGCAGCTAATTTTCATTTAGAGCCACACCCACAGAAACAGCTTGTTCTCAGGGGCGCTCTGGAGAGAGGATTTACAGAGTGGCTAAAGTCCAGAAAATAACTGGATTTTGAGGCAAAAAACTTTAAATTGACTGTACTGGGACCTCTGAGACCTATTTGAACTTGTGGAAAGGTTGCATAATAAGGGACCTTTAAGTTGAGCTCTGTGATGTGTAATAACATTTATTTATTCAACCTTTATTTAACCAGGTAAGACCCATTGAGGGCGAGACTTCTTTCACAAGGATAACCTGGCCAAGGGAGGCAGCAGCACATGTCACAGTAGACAGAGTACAGCAACAGACATTAAAGTACAAGCAATAAAATGCAGAAGTTATTTTAAGAAACAATTTAAGAACACAGGCACTGTTTGATGGATTCATGTTGTCGGTTTCTCAAGGTAGAGTGGAAGGCTTCCAAAGAAACAAATTCAGCCAGTTTCAGTTCAGATTGAAGGGCATTCCAAGTAGAGGGGGCAGAGTAACTGAAAGCTTTTTCCCTGCTTCAGTTTGAACACGAGGAACAGAGAGTTACATAATGTTATTTGATCGTAAAGCGTACTGCCTTCCATTTCTCCTAAGAAAAGTGCTTAAATAGCAAGGACCTAGGCCAAGAAGAGCTTTATAAACCAGAGTCATCCAGTGGGTATTTTGCTGTATATCCAGGCATGCCAGCTTTAGAATACACTTCACAGTGATGGGTGAGGTGACTACAACCTGTGATAAACCTTAGAGCCCAGTGGTAGACAGGAGTCAAGGACTGAAGGCAGGTGGTTGAAGCAGACATATATACAACATCACCATAATCAAGAACAGGCAAAAAAAAGTAGACGACACCAAAAGTTTCAGAGCTCTGAGAGAAAAACACGACCTATTCTTGTAAAGGAAACTGAGCTTCGCCCTCAGTTAAGAAAGTAGATTTTTGACTTGGACTTTGAAAGAAAGATCACCATCAATAGTTGATCCAAGGTAACCAAGGTGCTTATAACTGGTGACAAGCTCTAGAGTTTTACCTTGGAAAGTTCTAATTAAGAGGATTTCCTCCAGAGGAACAGATGCCTTTGAAAAAAGCATTATTTTAGATTTATCAGCATTTAAAACCATTTTCAAGTTTGCCAGACAAGTCTGTGCTACATCAAAAGCAGATTGCAAGAATTCAAATGCTTTGGCAATTGAATGTGAACAGCAGTAAATAACAGAGTCATCAGCATTAAGGTGGTAGGACGCATTTGGTAGGTTTGCACACAATCATTTACGTCAATTGTGAACAAAATGGGTCCTAAGACTGAACCTTGTGGCACACCTTTTGTGACCTCAAGAAAGGAAGAACTAACTCCAGCTATCTGAACACATTGCAGCCTATTTGCAGCCTATTTACTAAATTTACTAAATAGTAAATAGGCAAAACAAGCAACAGCTTGTTTAGAAATTCCAATCTTAAAGAGGATTTTTACAAAAGACTCTGATCCACAGTGTCAAACACTTTCGGTAGGTCAAGAAACACAACAGGACATGAAAGGGACAAACTATTCTGACACAAATAGTCTGCGAATACTTTCATGTATGTTTTTGTTATGTCTGTGATAAAATCGCTAAATCATCAGAGATGCAAGCGCCGCATCAGCCATGTGGAGATGCATACTTGTGTGTGTGTGTGTGTGTTTTAACTTATAGTATCAGGAGCTGTGTCTGATGTCTGTGTCTAAGAGCACATACCCTATGTCTCATCCTGTGTATTCCTCTGTATGCAGGTATGGATCTTGTGTTAAAAATGTTATTTATTAATCTTGTTAGCCTTTGCATGAATTTTGTATTGTATTTTGTAGTTATTTATTGTATATATTGATGTGTATAAATAAAAGAAAAGCAGGTTCCCAGCTAAAAACACTGTATAATGAGTAGATAATGAAAAAAACTATACAATCACCTCATGAGTCTTGGACATTTTGCGTTCTCTTTGCTGTCTGGATTCCATAAATGGAGCAGGATCTGTGTCTGATGTCTGTGTCTAAGAGCACGCACACTACGTCTCATCCTGTGTATTTCTGTGTATGCAGTAAGTGCTGAGACCCTGAACTCTGATTCGTCTCATCATTCTGTCAGAAGTGTGACAGAACAGGAGGGGTTACACTTGCATGCTAAACTTTTTCTGAATCTCACTGTTTCCTTTGCCATCTAATGTTTCTGCACATAGGAGCATGATGTTTTCATCTTTTCACTTCAACAATGAAGTTTTCTGACCTGTATCATCATTTGTATTCCTGACATGTATCTACATTACTGGAGGAGAGCATGATGAATGCAGCCCTGGAGATCACTGTGCAACTGCAAATGTATCAAATATTGGTAATAAGGTTTGTTCATAAAGTCATCCAGGAGGTGTCATTCCTACAAACACTCGTGATAGAAGGTAGAGAGTGCATCAGCCCTGGAGTGTTTCCAGCAGCATCAGGGTTGTGAAACAACTTTCAGGCTTCACTTCATCTCCTCTGCTGAACCTGGAGGGTGGAAAGGTTTCAGTGTGGCCCTGTGTTGCTTTAAGGTGCTCTAGATTTGGACCAGCTCACAAAACTTGATCCAGCTCATCCGTTAAACATTTGTATTTTCTGGATCCTCTTTCTGCATCTTAAAAAGCACATTTTATCTGCCGAGCCCTGAAGTGAAGGCATTAATTCTTTGAGATAAGTCTGTGTTTCTCCCTCAGAGCTCATTAGGAAGTTGATATAACGGTCAAACCTTCATTACAGCCATAGACGTGTTGTTCCCTGTAGGGACGCTTCAAGTAATCGGTTCACTCAGCGTTCACTCAGTGGCCAGAGAACGTCTGCTTCTCAAACTTCTCAGACTTCATCCACTCATCCAGAAAAGAGCTCTGACAGAAAATTTGCTGAGTTAACAGAAAATGATGGATTTGGTGTGTTTCTTGTGCTTATCTTGGCAGGATGTTTGTCCTCTGGGCACTGAGAAAAAACCAGGAAGCAGAGCTGAGAGGTTTGTGTTTGTGTTGTGTTCAGTCTGTGATAAGGAAGACAGAGTCATGGAGTCATGTGGGAACCAAAAACACAGACTCTCACTATCGATGAAAGGCAGTAACAGGCTGTGTGCATGCATAATGTCACACACATGGGTTCAAGTCCAGAACAAATCCACTAAGGGTTTGTAAAAGCAGACTTGAAGTTGAACGAATGAAGGACTTAATTTCATTCATGTAGATGACAGCTCAATCAGTGAGTAATACAAATAAATGATTATCAGAAGAAAATATGAAAACAGTGATACAGAAATGTTTTGATGTAGTGCGCACACTTCCAACCTTTATGTTTGAATTTTCCCTTAAATTACAACCACGCTCTCTGTCATGAAACATTTTCTGAACTGTTTTTGGCCGCTAATTCTTCTTTGCCGTTGAGATGTTTTTTGCTCCACTAAGTAACAAAATGTTAGGGCTTTGGATTTAAAAAAGAAGTCAGTTGTGTGCCTGAAAATTAGTATTATAAATAAATCTGATTGTTCTTTTTTTGAAGAATGAAAAGTGGTGGACGGGAAGTTTTTACGTGTTCCCCCATACCTCTGAGCAGTAATCTAAACGAGGAAGAATTGGTGAATTATACAAACTGTGGAGTGATTTCTGGTCCAGAACATGATTTGACTTAGCCAGGACTGAAATGCTACGTGCTACGTTTGGATTTGATGTGTTTAGTGTGAGGTTTCCAGCAGGTTTTGTCATCTATTATCACTACCAGAAATGTATTTTTATTTGCTATTTCAATGTCTATGCCCTCTGTTTGACCTGTACGGGATTGTGTCATTTATCATTTCCAAATACCATTTTTTTATCAGATTTGGTGCACTGTAATAAGAAAATAACTGAGACAACTTAAAATTTTAAGGCAACGTTTTGCAGTTAAATTTTTGAATTGTGTCAACGATTTGCTATGTCATTGTCCTTAGCGATATTTAATTATTGTACCAATTACATTTACACTGTTCTGTTAATGGATACTACTATTAATTCTTCGTTTTGCCAATTATAACATGTTTATTTGCTCAATAAGTCATTCAAATAACTAGCAAAAAACGTATTAACTGCACGATCATTATTTAATTACCTGCATTTCAATAAACACACAATCCTAAATAGTGTTTCCACCTTTTATTTTAATTAACTGTGCAACACATTGGTGATAACACTGTCAAGAATGAAAACTGCACGGAATACCACATTAGGTATGTAAAAACAGGAAGATCTGGCACATTGTCCAGGACAACAGCCCTTCAAAAATCACAGCATTTTCTGCATAAAAGCTGATGATCCTGTAGAACAAAGTGTATGCCCACAGCTACTCCCTTGGTAGCAACATTATTACTGTGCAACACTGTCAAGAATGACACATCTACTCAGAGGTACACCACACAGGTATCCATTACATAAAAACACTTAAAAGTAGAAAGATGTGCCAATGTAAACATGCTCAAATGACTGAGACCAACAGTGGAACATTTAAACATTTTTGTTTACAATAACAGAAACATTGAGCAGTTGTTGAAATGTCTCAAAATTATTAATTCTAATTAAAATTTAGGGAAGAACTTACAGGAGGAAAAAAAGAGTAAACAAATGTCAAATCTTTCTAAAACACGATCTGTGTTTACAAGACAAGAACAGTCAGTGAAATTGAGAAACAACAGTGAAAAAATATTTTTAAACTAATACAAGGTTGCTTTTTATAGCTATTTTTTTAATTGTTTTAGTCACATTAAGTCACACAGGATCCATCCTTCTCTAGAAATGTTATGAACAGCCCTTATTGAAAGGGACAGCAATGAAACTCAAAGATTAAGACTACAATACAGCAGCTGAGTTAATCTCTGTTTTTAGGATGGTATCTCAAATAATGTTCCATGCTTTAATGCAGATTTATTGTTTCAAAAGCAAAATCTGTACAAAAAGGAAACTGGTAACAGTCTTAAGTAATAACTTGTTTGACCTTTTCCATGTTCAGCCCAGGATAGTATGGTACACAGTGTTCCGTTTCCATGATGAAAGATGCCAGAACTGACTAATCAAAGCATAACATTGAAATAATGATGGGTAGGTTGACCTTTGCTGTGAAATCTGGGCAGATGGAATTTCAGAGCCCCTCGAGTCTTGAAGACGCAAACACAGGTGGAATGGACACAAGGCCGATGATGAGGTTTTCTGTGATGCAATTCGTAGTGTCGGATGAGGTTTTCCTCATTTGCAGTGAACCTCCAGAACCTGTATTGCATGTGGTCCTTATTTTCCTTCCTAAAATTAAAAAAAAAAAAAAATAGGCAACATAGTAAGTTAACAACACATTATTATGCAAACTACATTGGTCTCTAGTGCTTCCATGTGTGCTTTGCTTCATGATGGCATAATGGCAGGGAGAGCCAAGGAGCAAATTTGCTGCATGCAGATACACCTAACATTGTTTCCCACTTAGGGCTGCCAACTTTTCAAAAAAAAACATAGAGTGAGATTTGGTGAAGTGAACCAAATTTTGATGCAAACATGGCAGGGAAACATTCAACACAGAATGTCTCATTGCTGTGAATGCAGCAATGCATGTAGTCATTCTTGTTCAGAATTCTGCTTTAACAGTTCAGTGCAAGCATTTTAAGACTTCATTCAGCCATTTTCAGACAAACCTTCAGTCATTCATGTTCAGCATTCTGCATTAGCAGTTGAGCGCAAGCTTTTCAAGACTTTTTCAACCATTTTCAGACATATCTTCAGTCATTCAGGTTCAGCTTTTGTTGCATTAGCAGTTCAGCGCAAGCTGCTTCAGCATTCTGCATTCACAGCGCAATTTCTTCAGAAATTGCTTTTCTAGTTTTATTTAGGTATACCCACTATATAAAGCACTCAGAAGCAACAGAATGGTGCAACTGTAATCAACTCAGGTAAGAGATAAAACATAAACTAAAATAAAATGATAGTTTTTTTGCTTCAGGTTTGTTGATGCTCAACCAGCAATTTCAAAACTGGTGTTTTGAAAAATCACAGTTTTGAATACCACTTCAGCAGCTCTACAAAAATTTAAACTCAATACAAATTCTAAAACTCAAATAAATAGTCCAAGGAATAACCAAATAACATCAAACTATATTTAAAAAATCTTTCTTTTATCAAACTGTGAATAAGTTTAAAAAAAAAACAAGTCTAAATCTGTTACAAAATAAGGCACATAAACCTGCAATTAAATGTGCACACTAAGTCTAGATTTAGTTTTCTGTATCAAATGAAAAATGTTCTGGCATAAATGTGTAGGCTACAAGTCCACAACATTGAGAGCAAAATATCCAGTGTAAAAATATGTGACTTGAAAATCAATGTAAACAGAGTTGATTTTAATTGGATAATAAGGAGATGTAATTAGAAACTAGATCTGTTTAAGCTAAAAGTTATCGCTACTTTCTATTCAATCAAATAATCTATACAAGAACATCACACTCAAAGTAACAGAGGCCAACGTAAATGAATTTATATATCTGAACAGGAATATCTCACTAAATACATCTAAAACAGTGTAATATTTTAAGTGAGAATATGAGGATGTCTGACTCTGCCTACAGGCAGAGACTCTTCGCAGCTGCTGTAAAGAAACTCTGGGCAATTCATATATTTATTGCAACCTACGATGAACTGCTGAGCCATTTACAATGCAAACATCGTTTTAGTTTAACAATTAAAACCTTGTTAATTAGCTTAAATTCTGTGTTTACATAAAATGTGACGGCAGACCTTGGAAAAAGGACATGAAATGTTGCTTTGCATATTCAGAGTGTGCTTGTTGAACAAGTGGATTGATGAAGAACTTATTAAATGTTCAATGTTTTCCACACTTACCTGACTGATCCTCAGCTCTCTGTCCGTATGTCTGTGTGCCTGAAAAACAGGCTGGACTAAACCACTGGGGGGGCTGGGGGGAGGGGGATGGAATCTTTTAATTGCTAATATTATCAAACAGTTTCTTTAAAAGTCACGTGACTTTTATTATACTGTCACTAAACCTAAAAATACTATTGGAAAACTTTGATTTTGCGTGTACAACGGGATTTTGTAGCGGGATAACTTTCTGAATAGAGGGGAACAATGCTCCTGCAGCTGCTGGCTGACGGCTATCGCTAAAGGCTATTGCTCAGGGCTACCGCTAACGTCCAAAAAAAAAGGAGGGAGGGGGGGGCATGATAAAAAAAAAAAAATTGCTAAATTAAATGCAATTACAAAATAAGTCCTGAGGGAACACAAAGATAACTTTCTTAGAGGCAGGCGAAGTACAGGGATTAGCACTGTTAGCTTAACTGAAGAAGTAGCCAATTTACTGAAGTGCATTTGGTAAAGCAGAACGAAATACAATGCCAACACGTCCATTTTCACACAAAATACTTACTTTCACAACTGGACTGAAGATGGTCCACTTCAGAAAAGTCTTCTTATCCTTTTGTGCTCATGGTTGACCTTCACAGACCACAGGGAGAACTTGACATTAACAAAAAAAAGTGGTAAACCCTGTGCGTCTTCCTCTTCAGAATTTCCGGCAGTGTGCCAAAACTGCATTATGGGATTTTTTTCCCACGTTGTTGAGCCAACAACAATTCGAAAATTCTGCTAATTTGTAATTTCATATTTGGTCATCATTGAGGTGCACATTGTTGGTCTGACATGTATTTTCTAGTTGAATAACAGCTATTTTAATTTTCATGTTCACACAATTAAGAATTCAAGTTCTGGTGAATAGATTGTCGTCTTTTTAACAGTGTGATTATTTGTTTTAGTCAAACCATACTTTTGTTTTATTTAATTGTGAAATGATGACATCCATAAGTTGTTTACAAATCTCACTAGAGCAGAAAATGCTTTTATATTTCTCTAGACTGGACGCTTTTGACACAGTTCCTTCTGAAACAAAGAGGAAAACCGTTTAAAAAAGGAGCCATTTGTGCTTTAACGCTAACAGAAATGATCAGAAACCTCCTGACACAGCCGCAGAATGAAGGCTGAGGGCTGAGGGGAGATCTGGAAAGTTCTGCAGGGGAATCCCAGAGTTAGACTTTGGTGTCGCTCCACTGCCCTGCGTCTGGAAAACGTATAAAATGTTTCTTATAATCAAACATGTCTCACATATAGAGAGGGGGATTACTCAGCTGGATAAATCAAGAGCAGCGTCTCCATATGGGTCCCTAAGATGAACGCAGACTCTGTGAGAGGTTGGAGCACCAGTTCTCCCTAAAACATCCATTATGCTTCCTTGGCATTCACCTCCTCCTAACATGAAATCCAGCCTCTCTCATAGTGGATCTACAAATTGGGCAAGACGTGCAATAAGCTAAAAGCTAATGCGTTCTTAGTTTTCAGCCCTGGAGTCATTCTTTTTTAAATTGCTCCATTATTTTTATAAAGAGCTTTCCCATGCTCCATTTGTCTGTTTAATACAGCACATCTGCTCCATCCATTCAGCTCTCCACATTTCCTCCTGAAAACAGTCGTCATCGCAGCAGAGGAGGCGAGATGGGGAGGTGATGGTTGAGGTGGGGGCAGCCTCTCCAGCACAGCTTTACGAGTGATGGCGGGCCTCGGTGCTGGATGAGTAGGACCCAACTCAGAGCCGGAGGAACACATTGTTGTGGCAACATCACAGAGGGAGTGTGAAGGCTGAGCGCGGCGCAGCGCTGAGGTAATGCCTGTGATGTAACGAACAGGAGAGAGGGGAATACGTATTGTAGGGGGCAACGGAGGAATCTGCTGGAATGTTTGCCAGACCGCAGCTCGCAGAGTTATGAAGGAAACAGGCTGAAGGAGAGAAAAACCCGCCCAGCAACAGAGCTGCTCCAGGAAACTTTTTACTTTGATTTGTTTTCGAAAATTCCAGCTCCCATCATGGGACTGCAGAGAGAAAAAGAGCAATGGGAACTGAGGAGCCACAAAACTGAAACCAGTGTTGACTTTACCCACACGGGGAACTTACCCAATGGTTACTCCTCAGAATAACCACGACCTGGATGAATGCGAATCCACATGGACTTACCCAAAAACAAACTTTTTTACACTTTAAACAACAGCTGAATTTGAAACCCAGACCCTTAAAGTCATTGCGGTACATTGCAGAGAGGTGGAAAGTGAAGCACTGAAAAATCAGCTCACCAACAAAAGTCACACCTCTGTGTATGGTAACAGGTATCGTCCCTAGTTCACATGCACAGCATGAGCGCTGTGCTGAATGCACGTGAGTCGTTTCAACACTGGACACAAAAGATCACTGGAGATGTTCTTGCAGGAATCCCACCCATGTCAATGTACTTTCATGGTGGTTAACTAGCATGTTAGACTCACCTGGCCTCCCTAAACTTCAGCACCTTCAGTCCATGCCTCCTCCTTTCTGTTGGTGTCCTATAGAATTATGACATTTTCACCTCCAAGTTTAACTTTTTAGTTTTGATAAACACGGATGGGATCTGTGATTGGGAGCCAGAACTTGGTGCTTTATTTTGAAATGACTGGATACTCTGATCGTTTTTGTGTTTGATTTTCTGTTTAGTACAATTTGCTCTGTAGAGATTGACGCATTTCTGCATCGCACTCCAGCAAAAATAGACTTGACAGCGTAACAGCCGCGCTACAATGCTCATGCTTCATGTGTGAATTAGTGGTTACTATCCTAACAGACAGTAGAATGAGGTGAAGTGAGACCGAGCTAACTGTGAAACCTCAGGAGACCCAGATCAGTCATTTCCAACAGTAACATCCAAACAAAGACATGAAGCGTGGCTTTGATTGATATCATGTGTATAACGACTTTTCTAACCCATGAACTGACGCCTATCCTGTGAAATGTACTCTCATCATATGAAAGACATTTGAGAATCATGTGACATACTTTGTTCCATCCCGTGCAGTTACATTTGTATGCTGTATAATACTGCACTTGAAGTGCCATGCTGCAGTGACCAGGTGGAGGACAACCTTTGTACGAGCTGTTCTACTTTATATTTTGTGAATTTTTTTCTGCTGTGAGGAATAACTCTTTTAAATCTTCATATCAAAATCAAAGTTAAACTTTAACCTACTGAAAAATCACACTCTCATAAAAGTTTTGATTAAAAAAAAGAAAAAAAAATCTCCCTATTATGTACAATATTACTTTTGTATCATGGATTACATTTTTTTAAATGCAAAACCTTTTTCAATGCCATTGGAATTTTAGGGCCTGAGCAATGTTTTTTATTACATGAGCATAATTAAAAGACTACTTTCCGTATCATTAAGATACTTTTTTATTAGTCATGTGTTAAACCATTTCATGCTGCTTTTGTATCAAGTGTTACACCATTTTTTAGCTAACACTCACGCGCTGGCTTATGATGATAAAGTCAAATCAAATCAAATCAAATTTATTTATAAAGCACTTTTCATATATAAAAAAAAATGAAGCACAAAGTGCTGGGGCGATTTTGTTTGTCCTCGCAGCAACTATCTGTGAAATATGGACTATAAGCTACAGCACAAAGTCAGGCCCACAGTTACAGACAATGTGTAGAAGTGTTGTTACTCTGTAATCAAGTTCAGTGTTTACACAATATCACCATGGGATTCATGACACGTGTGCACCAGTCAGTTTTCTACTCACCACCATTCATGTGTTACGCCCATAGACTGTAAAAAAAAAAATGGACGTCCGCTTGCTCGGCCCAAAGTGAGGTTTCCACAAAAACTACTCCCCCTGGTGGCTGGCTGCAGTATTGGTTAAAAAACCCGGCTTGCCAGCCATTCCAGATGGGCTGGGTCAAACTTTTAAAAATGAATACACCTCGTAGAAATGTTTCTCATGTCCGATTGTTGTGGTGATTTGAAGATATCATTTGGCTGCCTTGTATTCAAGTCCTCTTTTTCTGAAAAGTTTCGTTTTCATTAGTTATACAAGGTTAAAAGCGAGGCTTTACCTAATGCTTAACGATGATTGACAGCTGCTGTTCTTGTGTATTTTTTTCCTGGGACTGTAAAATATGTCGGGATGTAGAGTCAAGAGGCGATTAGACTCTCAAAAGAAAAAATAATTATTATTTTTGTCACCCAGCTCCACTCAGATTCTCCCAGAATCCATCATTGTCTCTACTGTGCAGAGTCTGGCTGCAACTGCTACATTTGGCTGCGCCTGTGACGGGGGAATTTTGGCTTCAAAACCATACAGTGATAAATGGCGGAGCCACGCTGTCCACTCGATATACAGTCTATGGTTACGCCTCAAACACACCAGATACTTCTGCAGTCACCTCACACCGGCTGCGTGTTCAGTCCAACAAGCCTCCTGACTGACAGACAGACAGTTGGAGTCACAGACCTGCAGTTCCTGCTCTTCCCTCCATTAATCAGTCTCTCTTCATTCATGTTGGACTGTAAAACCTCAAACCTGTTGACTCCTGGTCTGGCTCTGTTCATTATGTCCGTCTATCATTGTAGTCAAGATAAATATGAATTGATTTTAACACGGTCTGTTTTATTTTGAAGTCTCTGGGTGTTTTTAGGTAGTTTCTGGTAATGACTTCCTGTCCCACATGATCTTCCCTACACTTAGTTTATGCGTCACAGCTCTACGTCCATCCAAAATAGGATGGCTGCGTATTACCTGCGACATGATGGAGCAGCCACACAGACGGACTGCAGCAGAACAGATCCAGTGTGAGCTGACACACTGACTTTAAGAGAAGCCGATCTGTGCTCCGTGACTGGACAGAGATGGACTGCAAACTCATCTGGTGTGTTTCAGCCGTCAGTGAATCAGAATCATTCGAAAATTTTCTGTTCAAGACTTTTCTCTTATACTGGAAGTAGTGTAACTACACTCACCGGCCACTTTATTAGGCACACCTTGCTAGTACTGGGTTGAACCCCCTTTTGCTTTCAGAAGTAAGAAGATTTTTTTTAGGAAAGTACCTTTCATAGAACAGTCACACAGTGCTTCACAGAAAATAAAAATATAAAATAAGATAAGATGATAACAACACACACACACACACACACACACACACACACACACACACACACACACACACACACACACACACACTCATATATAGATAAAAAGCATTCTGGACTAACTAAAGGTGGTGGTGAGAGGATTTACGGAGGCCGGTGAAAAGTGGATTACAATAATCCAGCTGGGATGAAACAAAGATGTGAAAGATCATCTCCGGTTCAGAATGAGATACAATGGACCAGAGTTTGGAAATGTTTCGTAAATGTAAGAAACATGACCGGGACAGCTGCTTTACGTGGTGATTGAAGGACATGAACTTATCAAATATAACACAAAGATTTCTGAGTTTAGACTGAACAGCAGAAAAGACGGAGCCAATACAATGAAAAACCTTGGTAGCCACAGAGTCAGAGCCAATGTCAAGACTGCAGTGAGCTGTTTAGCAACAACTTACTCTAGTATTTTTGAAAAGAAACAGCAATTTAGAGATGGGCTTGTAGTTGTTGTGAAGAGATGTTTTTTTCTGAACAAAAGTTAAAAGCAGTCTGGGACACAACTGGAACTTCGTAAGGAATTGATAATTGCAACCAAGCATGGACCGACAGAGCCAAGTACATTTTTTAGCAAGGAAGTGGGGACAATGTCTAACAGGCTCGATGAAGTGCTCATACCATCCACCACATCAGTGGTGGATGGTATGAGCTGCCTTAAACTGCCTTAATCCTTGGTGGCATAGCTTCAACAAGGTTCTGGAAACATTCCTCAGAGAGTTTGGTCCATATTGACATGATAGCATCATGATGAGAATTTCCTGTTCCACCACATCCCAAAGGTGCTCTATTGGACTGAGATCTGGGGACTGTGGAGGACATTTGGGTCTAGGGAAATGTCAAGTGTTTTGCTTCTTTGCTGTGCTAATGTCATGGTTCCTCCCTCACTCCCTAGTGTTTCAGTTGTTTTCTCCTCCCTTGTGTGTGTTGTTTTTTTTCCCCTGGTCTGTCTGTCTGTCAGGGCGTGGCTTCCTGCACTCTCTGGTTGCCTGTCTCCTCCACACCTGCAACTCATCCACCTATCAAGCTCCTGCAGTATATATAGCCCTGCTCCTCGACCAGTCTTCGCCTGAGTGTTCAGTGCAACTCGTGGTACCAGCTTTAGTCTAAGAATTTTTCAAGAGAAACTTTTTGCATTCTTCCTGAGATCAACTCTGTTGCTAACTCCTGGTTTTCATTTTTTGTCTCAGGATCTCACCTCACCCTGGATTGAAGTCTGTTCTGGCCCACCTGCCCTGCTCCACCAAAACCTCAACCTCAGATCCTTTTGCCTCAATAAAACTGGAATTCAGTCTTCAGAATTGCTGTCTGATTTTTTGGGTCCTGGAAAGATACTTTTTGACAGCTAATCCCACACTTGAAGGGTGCATCAATGCTGAACATTAAACAAGTTTCCACTCAAAAGACGACCAGGTTCTTGTTCCATCTTTTCCTTCTTTATTTTCTTAAATTTTTGTTGCTCAGAATTTCAGAAGTCCTTAGAACATGCAAACAGCTTCTTTTCTTTTATGGCCTCTTTTTGCAGCCTCTTTTCACAGTCTCTTTTTTTCAGGTGAAAAACCTTAAAGACAAACAAACACCATTACCATTCTACAATCCCAGGTACTCAAAGATCATGATTATTCAATTCTAGATAATTAATAAAATGCAATTGATTTTTTTATCAAACCCCATACCATTACTAATAAATATAAGTAACATACCACAATGAATAATGAAAACCTTCACCATTAAATACACATATGAAAATAAACTTTTTTTGCTTTTAAGTTAAAGTTAAATAAGTTGAATTGTTTGGTGTAAATGCATCAAATATAAAAATATGTTTTTCTACAGGGAGCATGATTAATCAAACAGTGACAGTCAGCAGCAAAACACTCAGTTCGATCTCTTAATACCCGAGTGGAAAAATGACCATTCTCTCCTGATTCCTCACTAATCTGACCCTACCGGCTGTCCGTTCAGCGCTTAGATCCTGATGCACGCACAGCTCACTTGATTGTTAGATCAGAAAAACCTGAACTGACTTTACCTGCTCACATTTATGTCTCCTCCTGCTTAATTCGACGCAGCTGAGCAATCAACGGGCACACGCACCAGCTGACCGGGCGGGCGCGCCCACTGCAACAATCGCACATAAACACTAAACAATTAACTTCCACAGTAAAGACTACCAATCCCACTGCAGCCGAACCCGTGCCAAACTATATAAAAACCCACCGGGACCACTCTGGGGCGGACACAGATACCCACCTGCCCTTTGTGAGTGCTTCCCTAAAAAACGCGCGTCACAGGAGAGCCGAGGCTGCCTCGCGTATCAGCTGGAAAACAGCTGTTCGCCGCGACACCTCCCACTCAAGCTTTCTGACCTCAGTAAGAAAGGTTGTAAAACTGAAAAGGCGAACACTCTCACAAACACTTTTACAACTAGGGGCACTACTCCTCTACAGGCAAAAGAACTACAAGCTGCCTGACATCTCTACGCAATACCACACCATTAGACCTCTCTTTCTGGTCATTAGAAACTGAGTGGATCACTGGCTGCTGATGATGGACTGAGGCACAGTTGCCTGGGGTGACAAGAACCTCAACATCTCTGACAACACCTTTTGGGTCAGGAGCTACCCTGACAACTCGGCCAAGTCTAAATTGCCCACGCAGAGCATTTTGATCACAAAGCCAAACAACATCACCAATAGACACATTTCTCTCCGTAGTATGCCATTTTGATCTAACAAACAGGTTCGGGCCAGCAAGCTGGCACCATGCCTTCCAGAACTCATTGACTTGGCCTTGGATTTCTCTAAGTCGCTTGTATGGGTAGTTCTGGAAGTCAAAGGACTTGAAGTCGCCACCATGAGATGCTCG